>NC_136872.1:490000-805911 GCF_951799975.1 Gobius niger
ATAAAACGAACTGATACTGTATATATACATATATATATACGTATATATACATATATATATATATATTATTTTTTTTTATTTTTTTTTCTAAACGTTCCTGAACCTTGGCTAGTTGTTGTTTGTATATTCAGACCCTGCTGATTTTGAATGCATGAACCCTGTGTTCCTGTTTCCGTGCTGCCGTGTGGTCTGTGTATGTGCACACAAACAAACACACACACACACACACATACACACACATGCCCACACTCGTCACCTGCTGCTGTTACTGCCGCACCAAAGCTTAGTTTCAGTGAAATAAGGGCAAAATCAGCAGAACCACAACAACCACATCCTCTGTCGGCCTCATCGGCTCATCAGACCCACAGGACTGCAGATAATCTCCCTCTGCACACAACACTACACTCACACACTACCCTGCACACTAAGGTCTTTATTAGAGGCATATTCACAAAGCACTGCCCTTTGGCTCAAAAGCACTGTTCTTTTGTACGT
Source organism: Gobius niger (assembly GCF_951799975.1). Lineage (NCBI taxonomy): Eukaryota > Metazoa > Chordata > Actinopteri > Gobiiformes > Gobiidae > Gobius > Gobius niger. The sequence continues at coordinate 490,496 of NC_136872.1, forward strand.
CTCCATTTTGAAAAGAGCTGGATAATTTTTTCTTCCGTTTTTTAAGCAAATTTGCACAAAATGTATCAGCGAACACGAGAAAACCACATACAAGCAGAGCAGAAACGAGGACTTGTTTTTCCACAGCTAGTAAAAAGAGGCTGCAACTGTCTGACCAATCATTTTAGTGCATTTAGCTTTGACTAATTGAAACAAAAAGGGAGGACCGAGGATTAAGGAGGGGAAAAACTGATCTGTCATCGCAATTAGGACTTTTGTCTAAAGCGTGCAGTGGTACCCCGCCCTAGTCAGACCTAAAAAGGGCTAAACTCTCGGTCAGATCAAGTGCCTGAAGGCGTCGTATAAATCCACAGCTCTGAGGATTGTTAGATTGTCAATGGAACGTTGGTAACTGGAGGTTGAGCAGCACCGACAGACCTGCCCTTCGCTCTCCTCCTCCCTGGTCCAGAGCGAGTGACGTCAGCCGTGATTGGAGGATTTGGCCTCTGGAGGTTTGAGCGGTCATGTGACCTCGTCCCGTCTCATCAGTGTGAGTGCTCGGCCAGCACTGAGTGAACCAGGCCTAACGCTACAACACGTGGCGCTTATGGATTCAGGCCTTTGTCAAAATCTATAATCAATCCGTGTACGATAGAGCTGCTGCCTGGCCACGACTGAAACGCCCGTCTGTTATGCCCGCGCTGGTGCATTCACTTTAATGAAACATTAAGATGGATTCAAGTTTCTCATGACAGATGGAATGAGAGGCAGAGGGACCCCTCTTTTGGATAGTGAGATGGAGAAGCACTTGGGCGGACAGATATTACAATTTTACTTATAGCCTAGGTATGTTTCAATTTTCATGCAACTGAGCATTGAGCTGCAGATATAGTTCAAAAACTGAGACAAAATGTGTTCATCCTAAAGACAAAACCCCAAGCCACAAACAGAGCAATGTGTTTTTGCATTACTGCAGAAGCTACAGAAGAGGCTTCATCATCCAGTTACCTCAGCTCTAAGAAGTAACTAGGTCATTTACCTTCCATTTGCTCAAGTGCAAAAGATATTTGATAAAACACCTGTCTCGTACCACTATTGCAATATTGTGAATTATTTAACATTTGAACATTTCATTCTCTTTCCAAATGTCAGTTGAGTGTATAAAATTGTTCAGGATTTGGCCCCGCAGCCCTTAAGAACGTTTAAGAGATCGTGTAAAGAGGCCGGACTGTGAACTATGTGAACTTTAGGTCCTCCACATTTGCACAGAAGCCTCTCTGTCGAAGCTTCAGGGATGTGGAACTCTTTGCCTACAAGCAGCAGAGCCTTGCACGCAGCATTCTGCCATTCATACTGTCACACACGCTATTTCACAATGGTAAGGGCCATACTATATCGACTTCAATTTCATGAAATGCACACATGAAAACACATTTCTGGGCTCAGTATTTATCATCAGTATTTGCATTTTCCACCCTTTTTCTGATGTAATACTTTATTTTTTAAAGTAAGTGGTATCTCATTGCTTTATAGTTAAAGGAATAGTTCACCGTTTTCCCATACTGAGATATGTTCTTACCTGACCTTAGCCAAGTTGATGTGTACCTGTCTGGTCTTTGTGCGTGCCCTCAGTCACGCAAAAAGACCAAAGATGTTGTTAGCATTTGGCCTCTCCCAGTATAGTCCTATAGCTCCAAACAGGGGTGACGTTAGAAGAAACCACGCTCTTCCACGTGTACACACAAAGACCAGACAAGTACGTATCAACTCGTCTAAGCTCAGGTAAGAACATAATAGTATGGAAAATGGTGAACTATTCCTTTAAGGGCCTATCTCACTGGAGAGAGTTGTGTTGAGACTCGGACTGATTGTGTGCATACAAAGGGCCTATCTCAGTGGCATGGAGACTAGTTGGAGACTAGAGTCGTCACTAGTCATGGAGATGTCTCTGATATGTGCCCGGTAGTCTCAGAGAAAACAAACAGGTTCGATTCCACCGGAGTCTCTGCATGGTTAGTGAGAGTTCTACACGGTCTCAAGCAGTTGAGGTAATGCTGTGAACACTATTTATTGTCCTCAACCTGTGAGAAGTTTCTGGGATGTCCCTGCACAGAAACCTCTGTCAGGTACCAAGAAGAGTTGTATGGAGTCTCTTTGAGATCTCAACTGCTTGAGACAGTGTAGACCTCTCAGAGACCATGTGGAGACAGTCTCCATGTGGTCTCCACTGAAATCAAAGCTCTTTGTTTTCACCGAGACTCGCCTAATCTCCAGGAGACGTCTCGGAGACATCTCCGTGACCAGTAGCAACTCCAGTCTCCAACTAGTCTCCAGGCCTTTAAGTTTCTGTGGCATTAAAAGGTCTTCAATAACATTGTGTACCGTGTTTCTTGTCTCAATAAATCAAACTTCAGATTCTGTTATCATGACAGAATATAGAATATCTTTATTTATATAGCGCCTTTCAACAGGCCTAATTGCTTAATAAATAGCTTGATAAATGACCTCCAAGGTTTGAAGAAGATTTAAATATCTGCATACTTTGGCTTGACATGCAGATCCTTGTGTTTTTGGAGTATTGTGTGTGTGAGGTGGCCAGGTCGCAGCACTGAGTTGAGGATCTTTAACTATGGAGATGTTTTTTTCCCCTAGATTTTGCATGTTTGAAGTGGTTGTCTCCCTCTGGCACTAGACTCCTGTGGCTCCTGTTTAATTATCAGCGCACTCCAATTAAAAGACCACCGCATAAAAAGAGACGGGAGGTGGGGAGGGTCTGGCACACTGCCCCGCCCTGTTCTTTTACTGCTGACTAGGAGACAGAGAGAGTTACGGAGGGGGTTAGTCGTCCGACCTGTTCTGTTTCCTGACAATCTGCGCCTGCACACCAGGAAATCACCTCTGCATTCTCCTAATGGACTCGGTACTCCCACTGGCGCTGCTCGGGTAATCTGCAGTTTAAGACTTGATTCATTAAGGCGAGACGCTGCAGTTAAAACAATGACTTTCCCCGCAGTGGTCAATGTTGAGTTTTTAGCTTTTCTCCCTTTAATGTCAGAGTAATAAAAAAGATGAGGCCATTTTGTCCACTAGTGAGCCGGACAAATCCAGGAACTAGATTTGCAAAATAAAGGCAATTTTGGCAATGTTTATGCATAAAATAAAATGACATTTCAAATTGATATCTCTATACTGAATCTTCTTCCTTATTCCTCTGCAGCACCTCGCTTCACTATTAGAGATCATTTCATCCGTGTTTGAGTAAAGCGTTTAAGCTTCTCTAGTTTACACATGTGTTAAACCCAGTTCAGACATAATTCAGGTCAGACCCTTTAACTGTTATGATTTAGCTTTATTGCTTCAGAAAGATCACTCCCGGTTTCAGGGCAACAGCACAGGGACGATCCTTCATCCTTGTGGTGAGTCAGTGACAGTATCTACGCAGCGTCACCTACTGTTCTGGAATGTGCATTGTAAGGATTTTAATGAGACAAAACACACAGCCGACTTCATACATTGGAGCGCTCATAGAAATATAGCTGAGAGGAAAGTATTATATTTATTTATCAAATGCTGCGTGAAGTGAAAGTAACAACAAAAAATTGTAAAGCATCAAAAACACATTTTTAAAAGTTTTCTAATGACGTGACGTCACCCGGGCCGTGGACGTGCACGAGCGTGTGCGTGACGACTCATGAACGAGCAGATTCTCCCTCGTGTGATTTAGCTGAAGTCTGAGCAAAACAAATGAACTGGACTAAAAACAAGGATAAACGACAACTAACAAACATCTCAAATAAGTTTATGTTTCTCTAAGTCTTTAGCCAAAAACTAAATACGAAATGTATGATGAATATAGCATGTGTTTATAGCATTGGATTATGGTTAATAAGAAACAACTACATGTTATTAAACTCATTTCTGAAAATTAAATAATGGCACTAATAACCTGTAACTGTTTTATTAATTTAAAAAATACTAGCAGCATTTAATGTACTTGGTTAGTTTACTACTTACATTATTTGTGTAAGTAGAATGAAACACAAAAAATATGCATGATTTCTGCATCTGTCCTGGATCCAGTACAGTACAGTACAGTACAGATAAATGCTATATAAAAAACAATATCTCACATTTTACCAATGAAAATGTAATATAAAACACTTTTGCAGTGCTCATTCTTTGTATTTCAGCCAAACCATTCTAGTTGTGATGTTATACTAGCAAATACAGTGAAGTAACAACTCGATTTTTATCAATTCTATCACAATATCAAGACTTCCAGCACTTACGAAACTTCGCAGAAAAGTGACCGAGCGTAAGTTCATGAGCGCGGCTACGTACGTTCGAAGGGCCGCTCAGCGCCCGGTTGTTCCAAGAGCGGCTAAACTAGCTTTTTAAGCCCTGCACTGACAAACTAACCCCCTAAGTCATCGTAGCATGGTAGCTTACTCGCCTGAAATGGCCTTAAAAAAACATTTTGTATTTAAAGAACGATGATATTAGGAGATTTGGTTTACAGCGTAATGGCGTCCGCTCCGCTCTGAGGCTTCGTCGGCAGCCGTGTGCGCTCACGCTGCTTTCACCCACTTGGGCCGTGGGAGCATAGATACAGGTGACGCGTCATACAGGTACTTTGGGCCGCAATGGTGGACGAAACTGGAGTCATGCGCCACTGAGCACCTCTATGTAAAGAGATAGGAGCTGGGACAACATGCCTTATCCAGTTTATATAATAGATCCATGCACCAGGCCAGCTCGGAGAAATAGTCCCACCAGCGTGTCCTGGGTCTTCCACAAGGCCTTGTCCCACTAGGACATGCCTGGAACACCTCCCGCGGGAGGCGACCAGGAGGCATCCGGAACAGATGCCCGAGCCACCTCAGCTGCTCCTTACGACGTGAAGGAGCAGTGACTCTACTCCAAGCTCCTCCCGGGTAACTGAGCTCCTCACCCGATCTCGGAGGGTGCGCCCAGCCACCCTGCGAAGGAAACTCATTTCGGCCGCTTGTATTCGCGATCTTGTCCTTTCGGTCATTACCCAAATCTCATGACCATAGGTGAGGGTGGGAACGTAGATCGATCGGTAAATCGAGAGCTTTGCCCCGACTCAGCTCCCTCTTTACCACGACCTTTTTCCGGTGGAGAACCATGGCCTCAGATTTGGAGGTGCTGATCCTCATCCCGGCTGCTACACACTCGGCTGCAAACCACCCCAGAGCAGCTGAAGGTCCTGGTTCGTTGAAGCCATCAGAACAACATCATCTGCAAACAGCAGAGATGAGACTCTGAGGCTCCCAAACCAGACGCCCTCCGGCCCCTGGCTGCGCCTAGAAATTCTGTCCATAAAAGTAATGAACAGAACCGGTGACAAAGGGCAGCCCTGGCGGAGACCAACACGCACCGGGAGCAGGTCTGACTTACTGCCGGCAATGCGAACCAAGCTCCTGCTGCTCATACAGGGAACGGACAGCCCTTAGCAGAGGGCCCCGGACCCCATACTCCCGGAGCACCCCCCACAGGGCACCACGAGGGACACGGTCGAACGCTTTCTCCAGATCCACAAAACACATGTGGACTGGTTGGGCGAACTCCCACAAACCCTCGAGCACCCGATGAAGGGTATAGCGTTCCAAATTATTATGCAAATTACATTTTTCTCTGATTTTCTAAACTGTCAACTCAAATGAGAGTCAGAATAATTTTCAAATCGTTAACTGTTAGAGGATCATTTGAGTGTGATTGAAATTGTTGGGACATGGTGGCCATTCACCAACCATCCACTACTCCATCCATCTGAACATCCAGGGTCACACGGCCTCATCAGTGAACAAGACTGTTTGAAAATTAGTCTTCATGTATTTCTGAGCCACTGTAGCCGTTTCTGCTTCAGCTTCAATGAACAGTTTAGGGGAGGCCGGATAGAAGGTTTATGCACAACTGCAGCCTCTGGAGGGTCCTACACCTTGATGTTCAGCAGCTTCAAATACCTGTTTGCTGCTTTGTAGCAGCTGTTCTCTTAATCTGATGGGTTTGTCTGGCAGAAACCGTCCTCATTGTGCCTCTATCTGCACAAACCTGTGTGTGTCTGAATCAGCCACAAATCTCTCATCAGTACGATGATAGCGCTTAATCTTTCATGAAATATCGAAGGTTTTCATACCTAGTCCAAGGCATTCAACTATTTCATGCTTTTCATCAGCAGAGAGATCCTTTTTCTTTCCTATATTGCTTGAAAATTATGGTCTGCTTAATAATGTGGAACATCCTTTTAGGTAGTTTTTCTCTTAATTGGACTTGGTCTGTGAGATTAATGTCAGTGAGTCAAAGAGTCCTGAGACACAATACCATCCATGCGTTTCAGTGAAAACTTTTTCCTTTTTTTTACCTCTTTGACACTGAAATACAATTTGCATAATAATTTGGAACACGGTGTAATATCGCGTAAAAGGCAAGGTAAACACTATATAAAAGTAAAGTTAACAATAGTTTTGTTTTCATAACGACAATAGTAGAACACCTTCCTTTCTTGTGAAAACATGAAACGAACTTTCTCTTTAGTATTTACCATGCAGGGCCTGTCTGACTAGCAAATCCGGTTCACCAGCTGCACCAGTGGAAACAGCAGAATGCACACCTCCCTCTTGGTTTGTTTATGTCTCTGAGAGAGACAAACCTGACCTTTGAAATAAGCTTTAGCCGCTGAAAAAAAAAAAAAAAAAAAAACCTGATGGGATTATTATTTATTATCATCATACGTCGGGTCAAAATTTAAACAACAATGATTCAGCAAGGAGATATTTCGCTCGTGCTTTTGGGCCCATTAAACTGTGATATAATTGTCATTTGTCCTGATATTGATCACTGTTACACGCCATTTGACATTTGCTTTGATTTGGACACTCGCGTGGTCTCGTCACATCGGGCTCATCAAGAGGCTGTTTCACCAAACCTCGATCCAACCACACTTGCTCCAGTAAAAGGACAATAAATGTTGCAATGTTTCAGCCTCCTTAGTCAAAACTGCAAAGAATTATGGGCAATGTGCTTTGCTGAAGTCCACATGGACGGACCAAGGGAGCAGAGGGGGACCACAATGGAGAACTGGGGCTCTCCACACACTCACACCCATCACATTTGAAGGGAGACCTGGGAGAGGGTCTACGCGGAGACTGCTGTAGATATTTCCAGCTAAACGCGGACAAACGAGCTGACAGTGCGGGGGCCTCAGGCAGTGTCCCCCCCTGGAGATGCGGGCCCCGATAACCCGCCCTGGTGTATGTGTTTGGGGGGAAGGAAATACACTGTCAACTGACTTAATAATATATGAGCTGAATAATTCAACAACCAAGACACTGGAGCAGCCCGAGTGTCCAGGCCAAACGCTGGAGCAGCAGGTTTGGATTTTCCCTTTTCATATTTACTTTTGTGAATAAACCATGACAAAGAATCAGAACAACAACGAAGAACCGTGCAGAAGTTGAACTGGCCCAAATTCTGCAAGAACTTTGTCAGAATCGGGGAGTTTCCTAAATCAATCTGCCGATACGACCCCATGCCAAACGCTCTGATACATTGCTGTTTGGTGGTTGTGGTTAATGCCTGCAGCAGTTCTGTGTGGAGTCCTCCAGGTGCTTCAGTTTCCCCCAAATGTTCAACCCCAAACATGCATAAGAGGCCAAAACCTCCTGCGAGAAACTCTTGACTCCGAGCCTGGCTCTGGAGATGGGTCACATTTTGATCATGATGGTGTTGCTGTTTCCCGGGGCCAGAGCATGAGGATGGAGCGGGGCGCGTGTGGTCAGGTGCTCATGCATGACGAGGAGGCAGCTGCAGGAGAAAGGACCAAACACCCACGTGCTCCTGGGGCTATGGCTGCACTATGAAGGGGAAACTATTCCATGATTTCAACTTTCAGGTTGTGGTCCAGTTTGAACAGCACAGAGAACAGACTCAACAGCTGGTCAGGAGGGCCAGCTCAGTCTGAGCCCCCTGGACTCTGTGGAGGAGGTGAGGGACAGGAGGGGGTTAGCCAAGCAGCTCCTCCAGAGGAGACCGTAGAGGAGCGGCTCCTTCAGAGGAGACTGTAGAGGAACGGCTCCTTCAGAGGAGACTGTAGAGGAGAGGCTCCTTCAGAGGAGACCGTAGAGGAGCGGCTCCTTCAGAGGAGACTGTAGAGGAACGGCTCCTTCAGAGGAGACTGTAGAGGAGCGGCTCCTTCAGAGGAGACTGTAGAGGAGAGGCTCCTTCAGAGGAGACCGTAGAGGAGAGGCTCCTTCAGAGGAGACTGTAGAGGAGCGGCTCCTTCAGAGGAGACCGTAGAGGAGCGGCTCCTTCAGAGGAGACTGTAGAGGAGAGGCTCCTTTAGAGGAGACCGTAGAGGAGAGGCTCCTTCAGAGGAGACTGTAGAGGAGAGGCTCCTTCAGAGGAGACCGTAGAGGAGAGGCTCCTTCAGAGGAGACTGTAGAGGAGCGGCTCCTTCAGAGGAGACTGTAGAGGAGCGGCTCCTTCAGAGGAGACTGTAGAGGAGCGGCTCCTTCAGAGGAGACTGTAGAGGAGAGGCTCCTTCAGAGGAGACCGTAGAGGAACGGCTCCTTCAGAGGAGACCGTAGAGGAGAGGCTCCTTCAGAGGAGACCGTAGAGGAGCGGCTCCTTCAGAGGAGACCGTAGAGGAACGGCTCCTTCAGAGGAGACTGTAGAGGAGCGGCTCCTTCAGAGGAGACTGTAGAGGAGAGGCTCCTTCAGAGGAGACTGTAGAGGAGCGGCTCCTTCAGAGGAGACCGTAGAGGAGAGGCTCCTTCAGAGGAGACTGTAGAGGAGAGGCTCCTTCAGAGGAGACCGTAGAGGAGAGGCTCCTTCAGAGGAGACCGTAGAGGAGCGGCTCCTTCAGAGGAGACTGTAGAGGAGCGGCTCCTTCAGAGGAGACTGTAGAGGAGCGGCTCCTTCAGAGGAGACTGTAGAGGAGCGGCTCCTTCAGAGGAGACTGTAGAGGAGAGGCTCCTTCAGAGGAGACTGTAGAGGAGCGGCTCCTTCAGAGGAGACTGTAGAAGAGAGGCTCCTTCAGAGGAGACTGTAGAGGAGCGGCTCCTTCAGAGGAGACAGTAGAGGAGAGGCTCCTTCAGAGGAGACTGTAGAGGAGCGGCTCCTTCAGAGGAGACTGTAGAGGAGAGGCTCCTTCAGAGGAGACTGTAGAGGAGAGGCTCCTTCAGAGGAGACTGTAGAGGAGCGGCTCCTTCAGAGGAGACTGTAGAGGAGCGGCTCCTTCAGAGGAGACTGTAGAGGAGAGGCTCCTTCAGAGGAGACTGTAGAGGAGCGGCTCCTTCAGAGGAGACTGTAGAGGAGCGGCTCCTTCAGAGGAGACTGTAGAGGAGCGGCTCCTTCAGAGGAGACCGTAGAGGAGAGGCTCCTTCAGAGGAGACTGTAGAGGAGCGGCTCCTTCAGAGGAGACTGTAGAGGAGAGGCTCCTTCAGAGGAGACTGTAGAGGAGCGGCTCCTTCAGAGGAGACTGTAGAAGAGAGGCTCCTTCAGAGGAGACCGTAGAGGAACGGCTCCTTCAGAGGAGACTGTAGAGGAACGGCTCCTTCAGAGGAGACTGTAGAGGAACGGCTCCTTCAGAGGAGACTGTAGAGGAGCGGCTCCTTCAGAGGAGACTGTAGAGGAGAGGCTCCTTCAGAGGAGACTGTAGAGGAGCGGCTCCTTCAGAGGAGACTGTAGAGGAGAGGCTCCTTCAGAGGAGACTGTAGAGGAGAGGCTCCTTCAGAGGAGACCGTAGAGGAGAGGCTCCTTCAGAGGAGACTGTAGAGGAGAGGCTCCTTCAGAGGAGACTGTAGAGGAGAGGCTCCTTCAGAGGAGACTGTAGAGGAGCGGCTCCTTCAGAGGAGACTGTAGAGGAGAGGCTCCTTCAGAGGAGACTGTAGAGGAACGGCTCCTTCAGAGGAGACTGTAGAGGAGAGGCTCCTTCAGAGGAGACTGTAGAGGAGCCGCTCCTTCAGAGGAGACCGTAGAGGAGCGGCTCCTTCAGAGGAGACCGTAGAGGAGAGGCTCCTTCAGAGGAGACCGTAGAGGAGAGGCTCCTTCAGAGGAGACCGTAGAGGAGAGGCTCCTTCAGAGGAGACTGTAGAGGAGCGGCTCCTTCAGAGGAGACTGTAGAGGAGCGGCTCCTTCAGAGGAGACTGTAGAGGAGCGGCTCCTTCAGAGGAGACTGTAGAGGAGAGGCTCCTTCAGAGGAGACCGTAGAGGAGAGGCTCCTTCAGAGGAGACCGTAGAGGAACGGCTCCTTCAGAGGAGACTGTAGAGGAGCGGCTCCTTCAGAGGAGACTGTAGAGGAGAGGCTCCTTCAGAGGAGACCGTAGAGGAACGGCTCCTTCAGAGGAGACCGTAGAGGAACGGCTCCTTCAGAGGAGACTGTAGAGGAGCGGCTCCTTCAGAGGAGACTGTAGAGGAGAGGCTCCTTCAGAGGAGACTGTAGAGGAGAGGCTCCTTCAGAGGAGACCGTAGAGGAGAGGCTCCTTCAGAGGAGACTGTAGAGGAGCGGCTCCTTCAGAGGAGACTGTAGAGGAGCGGCTCCTACAGAGGAGACTGAGACACCCTCAGTGCAAGTAGGAGCCGTAGATTCTTCATCTGCACTGCTGTCAGTCTGTACACTGTAAAGTAACTCATGCAACAAGTGAATTTCTTCCCTGTGAGATCAATAAAGGCTTGTTTTAGTAAGACATACTCTAATCTACACAATATTCTGTGGTGTTGTTGCAGATTCAACATCCCTCTGGATTCAAAGGGAAACTGTAAAACTTCAAAGGCACTTTTCTCAAAATGCACTATTCTTACATTGTGGCGACAACAGAAAGGTCATTTCTGGGGCTGTCTGGTCACCCTGTGCACAGAGGGACAGGCACATTATCATTGGTTTTACCTCTTTTATCTTAGTCCAAGCAAAGGGACTCCTTAACTCATGCCGTTCAAGTCATGTATCTCATTTCAAAACATGTTCGGAAATGTATTATATTTTAGTCTTTAGTTTTATCTCCAGCCCTTGTCATGAATTCTTTCCTTGTGATGAAAACACAGTTCAACAGCACTCGCTCAGACCCAGGCACAGGTGACGGAGGAACACACGTTGTTACATTGAAGAGAAATGAAAGTATTCGAAGTTCCTTGAGTGAAAGCACCCATGAATCTGTCTGGAGAATGTGCCTCAGAATGCGCTGTGTGTGTGACCTTTGACCCCTGACCCCGGCGGTGTGGGCGGGGCCTCTGTAAACGCCGTGGGAGCACGCTCAGATGTGATGTCACGCTCAACACGTAACAATGCCACTTCTGTCTGCTGACAGAAGACGGATCTGTATCTGGGACATAGTGCAGATGTTTCCCACTAAACCTGCTCATAAATGAGTATGTTTGGAAACAAAACAACTGGAAATCATTTAAGGCGAGGCGCTGCAGGTGGATGGGGAAAAGATGTACATTTAGAGATATCTATTTGAAACATTTGCTCACTGATATAAATATGTCAATTTTGTTTGGTCTTTATTGTTCCTCTGACATGAACACTAAGATGTTAAGAGAGAAAACTACCACATGGACCACTGTGTGAAAAAAAAAATGTTTTCACCTGCAGCATTTCACATAATTGATTTTAATTGGAGATCATTTAAAACAAAGGGTCTCCAACCTGAAAGCTCCTGCAGCCTCGTCATTAAAGCCTGAAGACTGAACTAACAAGGTTCTTAGCTTTCACATAAGGAATGTCCCGTTCTCCAAAGTGAGAGTGGGTCCCTGTGCACCATGGGCTCTCTGCTCTGTGGTCTGCCTCCCACCTCGCTCAGCTCCTTCATTAGCCCCCGTGCCATTGAGCCAGACACTTTTACGAGGCTCCCAGCACCGCAGCAGACACTGCACTTCGTCTGATCAAACCTCAGGCCCACACATGTGCTGCACTAGCTCTCTTCCCCACTGTTCTAGTGTGAGGTCAGGTAGCAGAGAGGTGAGCAGCAGCTCCACTCTGAGCTCCTCCTGGGGACTGAAGGAGAGGCGCTGCAGTTGGAAACATTCATTCTTCAGGGGTTATGACAAGGTTTTTGTTCTCCTTAACATCTTAGTGTCAATGTAAGAAATAAACCACACTCTCCCTTTACAATGTTTCTTGTAGGACACACAGACCTATCCTTGGTGTCGTTGTGAGGCTCTAAACTTCCTACACAACATGTAGTAGAGTAGCAAAACAAAAGAAGTCAAAGTAAAAAAGTAACTGGGGTACTTGTTACTTGAGTACTGGGCTCGGTCTCTCATATGAGAAACAAAACTTGAAATGATGTCAAATCCTTGTGTTTCAAAAGAAAGCTTATTCAAAGACTAAACATTAGTCCCTCAGAGCAAATCTTTGAAACGAATAAATTATGTCACAAAATAAAACCACACATTTAAACCAGAAACTCAGTGTGTCAGAAACTATAAAGGCTTTATTTTCATATTTGTTTCCCTATTCTCTGTAATTGTTCTTCCAGCTCATTGTACTGATGTTATTAGTTATTCAGGGCTGTAACGTCCTGTGCTGAGCACAAACCGGATCATGCGCTGAATGTTGCTATGTCATCATGAGCTCGGAGGCCTGACCCATGCTCCACACCCCAGCACCTGACACCACCTGACACCACCTGACAACTACAACTACTACAACTACAACTACAACTACAACTACAACTACAACTACAACTACAACTACAACTACAACTACAACTACACCTACAACTACAACACGGGGAGTCACAGTGTACCTGCTCGCTAGTGTCACCATGCTCACGTTTCCATACTGAAAAACCCTCCATACTCCACTTCTGCAGAGCATGTTTGCATGTGTCAGTATAGGTTTCCTCCGGGTACTCTCCTTACACTATGACTCTGTTTGTCAGCTCTGTTTGTGCTAACCATACGACCGGGGCTATTTCAACCGTTAATTCAAATTAGAAAGCATTGCCACTATTTTAACCTCTTACCCCCCGCTTTAACCGAGCGCATTTTCTCCAATGCGGCTTTAAACTTAAAGCTTCTTGACTGGAACTTGGGTAAAGCCAAACTGGAGAAAATGTGCTGGTTCAGGCTGGGTTTAAGAGGTTAAAACTTATGTTGTCCTTTTATCTCAAGGAGCAAAAAAAGTTACAAAGGTTTATCAAATTTCATGTTCACATTAAAACCAATGGTGACGACCCACCCCAAGCCCTGCACATGGGGCACGTCTATTTTCTTGTGTTAATAAATATTAATCCCAATATGACAGAAAAAGAGGAGTGAGGGCTACTTCAAGTACTATGTTTAGTATTGAGGATTTTTTGCTGAAGAAGAGCAAGATTTTGTATTGTTTTTTTGTTTTTTTTGCACTATCTTACAACTGTCCTACATCTCCAGTGTTGTGAATATTCCCCCCCCCCCCCCCCCCCCCCCCACCCCCCCCACACACACACCGACCCCCCTCCTCATTGGCACACTGTGGGAGGATGGAATCATTTGTCAGCGTCCTGGTTCTCGTGAGGCTGAATGGACTGTTCCTCTCTCTTTCGCTCTTTCTCCCTGGCATGGCTCTCTCTCTGACCCGCTGCCAACGTGCCACAAGCGCTCGCTCACAAAAGGGAGAGGAGAGGAGCTGTGGTCACTGAGCTGTCCAGAGAGGAGGGAGAGGGGGAGAGAGAGAGGACGTTAGCCGTGAAACAAGTCCGGGCCGTGAACCCCCCCTCGGTTCCCCCTCGCTGCGTCTGAGAGTAAACGCACTGTTCGGAGACATCATATTTTACAGACAGATGGTTCCAGAGTTGAGGAAAACATCGCTTTCTAATGAAGAGGTCATTGAGGGTTTTGTCTGGTTTTCTCCCAAAACAGTTTGAATGTCAAAGTAAAAATGAGACTAAGCTCTCTCTTTACAAGGTGTTCTGCTTCTAATTGGGTCTAAGATCACTCCAACATGGCCGTCCATTCACAAAGACAGACGTGTTTGTTATCCACGTGACGCACGGAATGCCCCCGACAACACTCTGTAATACAAATATGGTGATTTCCTTTCTGGGACAATGCATGTAATGTCAAGAATCCAGTATTAAAATAACATGCCTTATCTTTATATGAATGGAATTAACCTGTTAACCCCCACTTTAACGGACTTTACCAAAATCTAATCTTTGCAACTTTTTTAATGCTTTTTAGTTTCCTTTTCATCTTTGCTTATGTCTCGTTTTCGTCACTTTTTTGACAAGCTTTTAGATTTGGGTAATGCCTGGATAATAACTGGGTTAACGTTGGGGTTAAATGTGTGTAAATATGAAATACATTTTTTTCCTCATATTCATGTCAATAAACTACAGCAAAAGTTGATCTCTCTCTTAAAGTTATGTATTTCCCTGTTTCCCTCTGCCACGTCTCGCCTCAAAAGTCACAACCAAACTAGTGATAAACAGTTCAGCTCCTCAGACGCCGAGGGGCAGCCAGAGTTTCCCGAGCCCAAAACAAGTCCGTGAACATGTGGTGCCGGCGCTGGCCCCGCGGACGTCCACACTGGGGCATTGTCCGCGGGGGTCAGAGGCTCCCTGTGTGTGCGCTGTGATGGGTGAGCCCAGCTTCCTCTGAACACAGGAGGGGAAGCGCAGTGTGGAGCTGACCCCCAGAGACGGACACACAAAGGCTGGGCTGTTCCCCTGAGCCACGACAGCCCTTCCACCAGCAGCAGCACCGCGGCCGACCCGGGGGAGTTCAGAGGCAACGGGGCCTTCAAAGTGGACACACCAGTCAGGAATGTGGCACGGAGACTTAAAGTGCAGATGACAGGCTTTAAAGCTTTTGAGAATATGACTTATTTATCGGTTGTAATTATCATTTTATTTGTGTGTATCTATGTCACTTCCTGTCCTGCTGAAAATGGAACAGTATATATAAAGTAAAATTAACAAAACATGTAGAAACATTGTCATTCACTCCAGAGTCACCCTGAGTGAAGTGTCTGGCCCAAAGGCACAGCCTCGATGTGCACAATAACTCTGCACTTAACACTGGGAGCTGTGACTGTTCCTTTAAATGTGCAGCTCGGACGTGTTGGCGTAAATTACAATGTAGGTGCCCAGACACAACAGTCTGGCACCTGAGAGAGAGAGAGAGAGAGAGAGAGAGAGTGGAGGGGGGAGAGGAGAGAGAGTTACGGGAGAGAGGCAGGAGAAAGAGGGAGAGAGAGAGGAGAGAGAATGAAGAGGAGGAGAGGGGGGCGAGGGGGAGAAACAGGGGAGAGAGAGGGGAGGGGAGAGAGGAGAGAATGAAGTGGAGAGAGGGGAGGGAGATAGGGGATAGACAGGGAGGAGAGAGAGAGAGAGAGGGGTAGACTGATAGGGGAGAGGGAGCGAGGGGGAGAAACAGGGGGAGAGAGGGGCGGAGAAAGAAGGGCAGAGAGAGAGAGAGAGAGAGAGGACAGAATGAAGTGGAGGAGAGAGGGGGAAAGAGAGACTTTTTGACTTTTACCACAACGTTTATTGAGACGTCATTCACTCAATGTTAGTAAAAACATCACACAAACAACAACACTCAGGGAAAGAGAGAGGAGAGGGAGAGAGAGGATAGATATGGGAGAGGCAGCGAGGAGAGAGGGGAGAGAGAAGAGTGAAAAATAGGGAGACAGAGATGGAGGGAGAGGAGAGGAAGAGATGACTAGCGACAGGAGAGAGGAGGAGTGAGGGAAGGGAGAGAGGAAGAGAGGTGGGAGAGAGAGGAAGAGAGGACGATCGAGGGGAGAGAGGGGGAGAGAGGAGGGGGGGGGAGAATGGAACGAGAGTGGAGGAAGAGAATAGAGAGGGGGGAAGGATTGAGAGGGAGAAAGAGGGCGAGATAGAGAGGGTCTGACATGATCCTGTGAGACCTTGGACGACAAACCCACGCTCCTGGGTCTAAATCTGCATTGTTTTGTTGCGGCGCGTTGTAACATCCAGAACTACATGGACCATAATCCTTTGCTCTATTTAGCCACTGCCAACATGAAGAAATGACTCTTGTTTTGTCATAATCCTTTGAACTAGGCCACTTTTCCTCATGCAGTATTAGTATACTGTACCATTCCACAATAACATGAGAAATACAGTATCAAGAGGCCTGAAACAATACTGACAAATGTATTCACTCTTCACAGTGACGCCATCAATTTGTTAATGTCATCAGCTAAAAATCAGACACGGCACAATCTGCTAAATACTGATTCCCATTTCCAAATGCAAACATCAATCGTCCCTGGGCCGGGTTTCCCTCACAGTCACAGAGCACGCCGTCTGAAGCACTATAATGATAACCAACACAGTCATTATCCTGTGTCACTGTTTGCATAGTGAGGATAATAGCCGTGTTTAAAGGCTGGGAGGAGGAGGGCCCTGTTACCTGCGCAGAGTCCAACCAGTGCCGGTTCAAGAGTTCACTTCTCCAGAGCGCCGGAGCGGCTCCTGAACGCAACACTGCACCCGGCGAGTGGAAGGCACAGTCTTCGGGATCTGTTGACTTTTTTAAACAGTCTGCTACAATTAAGGAAAACGACTGCCGTGTCAGGTCACTTTCCAGGTGTTCGTTCAGCCTCGTTTCACAAATGAGATCCGCTCCGACGCACTCACGTTAAAGATTCGGATTTGGCTGCGAACGTCACACTTCTTACATTTCTATATTTTACCAAAAGTGACCGAGCATCAGAGACAGAGGAAATACTGCCACAAACAAGAGTCGTTCAGTCATGGTTTTAGCTGCAGAAAGCAATGTTTATACAACTTTAGTCCTGCTTTTACTTTAATCCATGGTGTAATATAGTCTTGGTTTAATTTAGTCCTGGCTTAGTTTAGTCCAGGTTTAGTTTGGTCCTGGTTTAGATTCGTCCTGTGTCAGAGCCGTTTTCAGGTTTCAAGTCTCTCTGAGGCAAAGTGTAAAGCATTAAAGCTGGGGTACCTGACTTTTTTGTTTAGAATAAATGCATTTTTGCAACCTCAAAGTATGTGGTCACAAAGAACAGACCTTGTTGCATTGTCTTCACCTAAAAGTGAAGAGTGACGAAAGATAGTAGTAGAATCTAAATGAGTGTCATTTATTTTGGGGGTGGTCCCTAGGGCTGTCACGATAATGACTATATCGACTTATCGTTCAATAAATAACAGATAAACGATATATTTTTGGGCTCGATATTTATCATCTGTACATTTATTAGCATTTCCCCCGATTTTTGTATCAGTAAAACTTGGATTTTTAACTGAAGCAAATTGATTAACTTTATATTTCATGTTTATTGCAGCTGATGGTGTTTTAGGATATTATGATGCACAGTATCTGGTATCGAGTCAATAATATCGTTTATCGCGATTCTTTCTTGCCTCAATATATCAAATCACACAATAGCTGAAAGCCGTACACGGGCAGGAAACTAACTCATCTTCTTGAACAATTCTGACACACAGAAATGAGTTTGGGCCGAAACTACAATGTTCAAAATAAGAACGGGAAAAATCGGGTAACCCAGCTTCAAAGGCCATTTAATTCATTGTACCCACATGTAATTTTACATGTCACTGCAAAGCCTTAAAATCGTAAAGCCCAAATGTCTTTGAAAATAAAGCCATGTTTGTTCTCTTAAACTGATTGAAAGTACAAAGGCGATGGTCCAAAACACTTCCCACTGCATGTTTTCCATCCATTTCTCACTCATGTTTTCTCTATAATAGCCCAAAATGTCACGTTTACTTTGGAATAACTCCCTGAATCAAATGTTTCCGATGTTTTCCAGAAGATAAACACATAAACCTCAATGTCACTACAGTAAAAGGACTTTAAAAGCCTTAAATGTGACCCCGGTTTAGTCCTGGCTCCCACTGCTCCCAGTGAGAAACATAAAAACACGCAGCGCTCTCCCGACCTTTGACACGGCTGCGATGCGTTCGCGTCCGCGCGCGGCAACACCTCACTGACCCAGAACCAGCAAGAAACAAAACAAACACAGGACGGCGGAGCTCACTCACCTCCCTGCGCGCTCACACTGGCCGCCCCGGAGCGTCCACCGCACACGGCCAGGAACAAGGACATCAGCGCGGCTACAGTCCGACCCGTCATCCTCCTCCTGCTCCTACGGCTCCTCTCTGGGGAAAGACTTCAGCAACTGTCTCCCCCTGTCCCCCCCCCCCCCCACTCCACGAGCTCCTCAACACATCCTGGCCCCCGACACGTGAACGCACAAGCCGGCTTCCCAATCCAAAAAAAACAACGGCGTCTTCTTTATTAGTCCGTGAACGCAGCAACACCTGACTAGTTCGTTCGCTCCCTCTCTCCGCTCCGCTCGGTCTTTCTCCCTCTCGCACACACACACGCGCGCACACTGCCCTTCTCGTGTGCACAAGTCAGCGCTACATCCACAAAGCCACGTATAATCCACAAAAAGAAAGCGATTTGCGTCCAAAGTGTGAAACCAAACCGATCCGGAGAGTGTTTTCGGCGTATTCCCGTGCGTAAAAGTGGTCCAAAGTGCCGTGCAGCCGCGATAGTCCTCTTTCCCGGACCGCCGTTGGAATAAACGCGAGCGCTACGTATCCTCGCTTCCTTGCCCCAGGTCTCGCTCCAGGTCTCGCTCCGTGTGTCCCGTTGGAGTAGCGCAAATAGCGTATATTGCGCGCAAAAAAATACAGAAAAAGCGATAGAATGACGCGCAAATACGGGGCACTGTTTTAAAAGCCTCTCTCTCTCCCCTCTCTCTCTCATGTGAGGGTAGTGACCGGCTCGCGAGCGCTCTGTGAGACTGCCGTGCGCGAGCTCACACGCACACGCTCACACACCAGGCCCCGCCCATGGGGAAATAGGATCGCGCGTACAACAGGTAGGTGCCTGTGTGACGTCAGGGCGCAGGTGCACGCTTCATTCACACGATCCTGCGCCCTCTCTTTGAGGCAATGATCTGATCAACACACAGGAGATCCACAAAGCCTTTAACAAATAATAATAATAATAATAATAATAATAATAATAATAATAATAATAATAATAATAATAATAATAATAATAATAATAATAATAATAATAATAATATTATTATTATTATTATTATTATTATTATTATTATTAATAATAATAATAATAATAATAATAATAATAATAATAATAATACAAAACTAAACAAAACTCTTAATATAGGATTGATTTTATTTCTATATTTGTTCATCACAAAACGGGGTGTGTTTAGGACCTTATTACAGTGCGTAACATTTAACCCGGTAAACAGAATAAAATATAAGCATTTATTTCATTCCAGATATTTTTAATTGACCAAACAAACATCGGAAACACTTTATTTGACATTACCCTTAAAACATTGTACCTGTTATGTGCTGCAACAATGTGTATTAACCTGTGTGACCTCTGCGTTGTGTTGTTTGTGCAGTTGTGGTGCACATTTGGAGGCGGTCTCCGTAATCTGGCAGATAATAATAAAAGACACGATGAACATGTGCCACAATACAGATCCAGCCCAAACTAAAAGCATCTCCTCCTTCTTCACATGAATGAACTAAAACATCAAGGCACGGACAGAGCACAAAACCAACTTAATCACACGTGAAATATGTGTACAGAGGAAAATAAATGCTAAATATTAATGAAAGGACTCTTAAAACATTGGATTACAATGGATGACTAATCTCTTCCCAATATTGGATTTGCAAAGGGAAGAGGGACGAGATGTCCCACGAAGAAGAAACAAAAACATAGAAGAAGTGGCTGGAGGACCAAGTAACAGGACAAGGACAAAAGGACACTTTTGTGTAATTATACCGTTATTACTTATGAACAGTTACACTTGTTCCGATGGGTTAGATACACAATGGAATAATATGTATTTGTACTTTGGAGGAACATAATGTAATAAGACATAAAACACACATAAGGGTCTTATTATGGTCCTCTGAAGTACTAATACACATTATTCCACTGTGTATATGTACTATAGGTACAAGTTATTACAGATTGTTTCAGCAGATTACATTGTACTAAATTTAATTAGGGACAACCTATCAAGGTAGTGTCAAATAAAGTGCAGCCAAAGTAGCATTTTTTTGGAACATTTTTTGTACAGTAGATGTTGCTGTTACGCTGCAGTGTACGTGAAGTATGCATCGTATTTTGATTTGATTGATTTGACTGATTATCTGCTTTACAAAAAAAAAAAGAAACAAGTATATACATAGTTCTAATTTTTAGTCCTTTATTTTCCTGTAAAATTGTGACATAGTTATTCGGCAAAGTTGCTTGATGTGTAAGACACAAAAACATCCTCTCCAGAGTGAACTGGATTAAAGCAGAACTATGGGATGATTCTGCAGTGTTAAAGCAGACACTGCACAGAGACTGTGGTTCTGTTGTTTACAGTTCGGCTTTGGGCCTCATCCTCCGTCTGATTGGGACTCTTCTGTTTCGGACACCTCTGTGTGTGTGACTATTCCTCATGAGCCGATCATCATTTGAGGACAGAGGCCGTCCCTTCGCTCATTGTCTCCTCTGTTCAGAGAGTTGACTAGGCGTATTGTTGTTTCACGAGTCAGCTGCAGAATATGTTTATCCAGTTTGGCAGGTGGAAGGGGGCGGTGCCGCAGTGAAGACATTCTTTTCCCCCAATCATTTCTTCTCAGAAAACAGATCTTACTGACCGGGGGTTTCAGAAATGAGCCTTTTTGTAAAGGCTATTACGCATACATTTGTGCGTACGATTTAGGGTGGGCTTTAAAATGTACATTTTGCTAAATTTTACCGCCAACCCAATGAAATAGTGGAGAAAACTCTCCATGTGATCATTTTTCTCTCACGTGGATAACATTTACCCCTCTCATCATTATCAAGCACTACACTAACACACTGTTAACGAATTGAACAAAAATGTGTTTTCAAAGATTGTTCTTTCTGTTCTTTTTATACATTTGCTCTCATTTCAAAGGCAAAGCAACTTTATTCATATCGACTTCATAAAGAAATATCTTTATTTATAAGAAGATATTTCAAATTCAATCCATATTTGCTCTCTGTATTCCCAGATACAAAGCGTCTGTAAGTGTGGTAAATGGTACATGGACTCTTACTGCACACAACACTTTAAAGTGCTTTACAGGAAAGGAACCACTCACCCTCTCATTCACCTCTTAACCCCCGCCTTAACCCAGTGCTTTGTGTCGAGTTATTATTCAGGCATCCCAGCATTACCCAGATGTTAGAGATTAAAAAAGCATAAAAATAGCAACATAAACCAGGTTGAAAACACAACAAAAATGTGACCAAAAAGTGACAAAACCGTTCAGGAAAAGCGACCAAAATACGACAAAGAAGTGACTAAAACACGACAAAAAGACAATGAAAAAAAAAATTCAAAATGTGACAAAGGAGCGACAAAAACGTGTTGAAAACACAACAAAAACACGTTGACGTGACAAAAGTTGCGATCACTTTTGTGGGTCTTAGCTTTCAAATCAGGCATTACTCTGTGGCTGGATGAAACTTCTAGATTTGGGTTATATCGAACTGGAGAAAATGCACTGGGTTCAGGCGGGGGTTAAGAGGGCGATGCACCGATGTGCACAGACAGAATGAGAATCATCAGAATGACAACAGGAGGACCAGCAGAACGTTTCTTCTTCCATGTCCGAGTGGGTGAGGCTAAATGAAGCTATGCTTTGAATATGAAGAGATTCTGGTTCCTCTCCCCCATGCAGTGGTGTTGTTGTTCCACCAGAGTCTCCTTCATTACAGTCACGTCAACAGGTTTGTCTGCAGCTCCGTGAGTTCAAAGGAAATGGGTTTTGATGACAGTGCTCTGCTAATGGTGCTCAGACTGGTTTCTCTACAGAGTGACGGACTTTTCACTGGGACAATGAATCACACACACACACACACACACACACACACACACACACACACACACACACACACACACACACACACACACACACACACACACACACACACACACACACACACACACACACACACACACACACACCTCTCTGCCTCCTTTCCTTTTGAGCCAGATCTCGATTGTGAAAAGAGCTGGATCTTGTTTCAGTTTTAAACAGGTTTTTCTTGAACAAACTCAGACCAGCAGCAGCGACACCAGGGAACGCTCTCTGTACTAAAACATCTTTTGAATGAGTCTTAACATTGCAAACTAAAGATGTTGGTGGGTAGGAGCATATTTGACCTTATTTTGAGTCATTCTGAGTTGTCAAGTGAAATTAATCTGCTAATGGAATAAGACATGTTTAATGAGGTATTTAATCTTATCTTAAATGCAATACAGCAGATATTTTACTACACTGAAATCAAGGGTGTGGAGGTGCATGTTTGCCCTGTACCTGCATATAACAGTGTGTGTGCCAGAATGAATTGTGGTCAGAGGAGGGACCATTCTGTCAGTCTGCCCCAGGGGAAACTGTGGCTACATTCGTAGCTTACCACCTCCTCATCCTCCTCTCCCTCCTCTTCCCCATTTCTCTTCCATCCCTCCACCTCCTCTCCTGCCTCTTCCCCCTCTTTTCTCCTCTCCCCCTCCTCTCCCACTCCTCCTCTCCCTTATCTCTCCTCCTTCCTCCTCTCGCTCCTATCACCCTCCTTTCCCTCCTCTACCTCCTCTCCCGCTTCTACCTCCTCTCCCGCCTCTTCCTCCTCATCCTCCTCTCCCTCCTCTTCCCCATTTCTCTTCCATCCCTCCACCTCCTCTCCTGCCTCTTCCCCCTGCCTCCTCCCCCTCTTCCTCCCCGTCCTCTTCATCCTTTCTCTCCTTCCCTCTCCCACTCCTCCTCTCCCTCCCCTCTCCTCTCTCTCCTCTTCCTCCTCTCCTCTCCTTTCTCTCCTCTCCTCTCCTCTCCCTCTCCTCTCCTTTCTCTCCTCTTCCTCCTCTCCTCTCCTCTCCCTCTCCTCTCCTTTCTCTCCTCTTCATCCTTTCTCTCCTCTCCTCTCCCTCCCCTCTCCTCTTCCTCCTCTCCTCTCCTCTCCCTCTCCTCTCCTTTCTCTCCTCTTCATCCTTTCTCTCCTCTCCTCTCTCTCCTCTTCCTCCTCCCCTCTCCTCTCCCTCCCCTCTCCTCTCTCTCCTCTCCTCTCCTTTCCCTCCTTTCCTTCCCACCTGTATCACTCTCTCTAGGAGCAGACAGACATGGGTCATCCATTCTGTGCCTTGCTTTCCCATAATCCACCAGTGGCCATGGCAGTGACCTTCCAGTGGGCGTGGCCTAAGGCAGTGATCTCACGGTGGGCGGGGCCTGTACAGTAAAGATGATTAAACAAGTGGAGCCAGGGCGCAGACATAATCCCACTGTTTGTGCTCAGTCGGCTCATGCAGCGCTTAAGTCCACTTCCAGGCTGCGCTCTGCACAACCCAACCTCTCAGATCAGGAGTCTGTTCCTCATTTATCCACAAAGGAAGGGGTTCAAAAAAGAGTACAGTATTGGTAGAAGTAATTAGTCTGGACAGCTGGAATACACACATTTTCTCTTCTTTACAAAGCCATAAATCTGATTTGATTTCTTCAAATTCCAGATGGCTGTGATTGACAAGTGTATTAACCAATCAGAGAAAAGTCGGGTATGGCACAAATAGCATGCAGCGTATCTGGTAAACAAGGTTTGGGACTAATTAGCAACTGTTCCTCCACAGATAGGGCAGAAGATCTGATACTAATGACCAAGCATCTGAAACAAGCCCCCCCCAAGGGGGAGTGGACAGGGCACCCATGTGAATAGTGAACACACTTCAGATATAATCAATATTGTATCATAATTGAGACAAAGTGGTACCTCTGACCTGATCATAAGCTCCTTCTCAGAGGTACGCTTTAAGCCTAGTCTTAAATGTAGGGACTGTGTCTGCTTCCTTAACGGGGGCTGGGAGTTTATTCCATAAAACCGGAGCTTGGAGCTAAAGGCTCGGCCTCCTAAGACTCGAGGAATCACTGGTAACCCGAGGTTTTGAGAGCGGAGTCTCTGGTTGGCTGATTTGGAATGACAGCGTCTTGGAGATAGAGCGGAGCCAAACCCTTTATGGATTTAAATGTGAGGAGCAGGATTTTAAATTTGCCAGAAACCAGGAAGCCAGTGGAGAGACTTTAGCACAGGTGTCACTTGTTCTCTTCTCTTGGTCAGCGTTAACAATCTTGCAGCTGCATTTTGAACTAATTGAAAACTTCAGGGAACTTTTAGGACATGCTGCAGCAGGCAGTTACAGAAGTCCAGCCTGGATCAAACAAATGCATGAATACGTTTATCTGCATCACTCTTAGGCAGTGGTAAAAAGTACTTATACTTTACTTAAGTAAACTTTATGATAAATACTTTACATTTCAGAGCCTGTATTGGTACTTTCCACTCCACTGCATTTTCAAATTGGGTTAAAAGTATTGTATTTTCAAAGTGACCTCTCTACGATGAACTGGCTTAGTCCTAATTTAGACTTGGTTAAGTGGTTTCCTCCTTTAGACCTTATTTAGATCTGGTTTAGACCTGGTTTAATCCGTGGTTTAGTTTAGTTCCTGTTTTTGACCTAATTTTGTTTTTGAACATACTATAGAACCCAAAAGCAGTACTCGACACACCAAAGCAAAGTTTACTAAATGTATTTTCCAGAAAGGGTTTCGGGCTCGGGGACCAGTGAAGCAGGTACACTGTAATAAAAAAAGCCATTTCAACTCAAACATTTAAGTTATGAGACTGCCACCACATCGTATTGCAGAAATTGTGAGGATCCAAATATCCCGTGCAGCTCTCCAACAATATGAATTTACTCTTTTCTTTAAAAGTGCAACTTTTGTCCTTGTATTCAAATGTACATACATTTTTGAAAAAAATGTTCAAGTAACTCCAGATTAGATAGAATGGGGCGCAAGTAATGCACCACATAGCATTTAAAACAATATGAAAAAGGATTAGATTAGACATTTTGTGAGAATTTTCATTGCAGTTGAGTGATATATCCCACAAACATACTTGGTTTCAATTCTGCAAGACAGGAACTTTCAATCCTAGCTATTTTTGGCTAACAAAAATGGCAACGAGCTACTTGCACTTGCAATTCAAGGTAAACCTAAATGATTAGTCAGTAAAGAAATGCCGCCACGGTAGTACAGCGGTTAGTTTGTGCTTCACAGCTAGAAGGTTCGGTTCTGATTGTTGTTGTTTTTTTTTTAATAGTTCAATTGTTTTTAGCTAAATGATTTTTTTTTTTTTTAAATAATCCTTCTGAAAGAAACCGGGGGGTTGGTTGCCAAGGTGGGTAAGGATCATTCTTTGGGCTCAGAGACTCAGAGTCTCAACACAAAAGACTTTGAAACGCTAACCTCTAAACCACCACCCGAATAGAGAACATTTACAATTTGGCTTTATCCAAATCTAAAGCTTCTTGAAAAACTTATCTAAAAGAGTGACTAAAGACGAAAATGAGGATGAAAATGCAACGGGAAAAAAAGGGAAAAGCTGAAGTGACCAAAAAAGCGACGCAAGTGCGACAAAAAAAAACCTGCAAACAAAACAAAACAGCGGTAAAACATGAGGAAACCACCATAAAAAAGCCACAAAAACGTTAAACGAAAACAAAAGTGGCAAAAAGTAGATGAAAAAGAATGTGACAAAAGCGTCGACAATGCAAGGAAAAGGATCCATTAAGATCAGTAAGATCAAGTCTGTAAGCTTGAGTCGAGAATGTTTTAGATTTGGGTAAATGTTAAAGTGGTTAAAAAAGTTCACATCAACTGTACAATTGCACAAAATGAAACTCTTCTGTGTAAGCTGTAAACTCTTCTTGCCGTCATCAATCTGGGACACACTAATGCAACCCAAAAAACAGTACATTTTTGTACACGTTACAGAACAACCCATAGTATCATTTTTGATTTTAGAACAACACAAAAAAAAGCAAAAATCAAGCAATTTTCTAACCAGCTTTTAAAACCACAAGCATTTTCGCAAAACAGTTTAAAGGAATAGCCCACCATTTTTACATACTGAGATATGTTCTTACCTTAGCTTTGACGAGTTCTTTAGGACCTGTCTGGTCTTCCCCCGTGCCTTCAGTCACGTAAACACAGCGCAGACGGCGTTAGCATTTAGCCTCTATATTGTAACTATATTGTAAGGCGTAATAATACCAGTAGTAGTTTAGAAGTTTACAATATAGTTCCCCTTTTTATCCGCTTAAAATATCCATATTGTTTAATTTTGTGTAATTATGCTTTATCGTGTAACACTTCACATAAACATATTTAAATAGGGAAAACGTGGAAGAGTTTGGTAGCTTCTATCTTGACCTGTTTTGGAGCTATAGAGGAGAGAGGGAGAGGCTAAATGCTAACGCCGTCTGCGCTGTGTTTACGTGACTGAAGGCACGGGTGAAGATCAGACAGGTCCTAAAGAACTCGTCAAAGCTGAGAACATATCTCAGTATGTAAAAACGGTGGCCTACTCCTTTAAATGTTCTGAATATTCTGGCATTAGTTAAGCCGTTGACAGATTTCAGACCAACAGCTTAGTTTTGCGGCTTCGTACCTGTGGAGAGCAGGTGGGCGTTAGTTCCATGAAAATGTGTTGGACCGCTTCAAATGTGTACCTGAGCTCTTTAGCAAAGTACATGTTGAGTCCATAAAGGAGTCCAAACAGGTAGGCAAATGCAGAGGGAAGGTCTGGCAGATCAGCAAGAATTATGTCCTCCAACACAATGGCAATTTTAACCCCTGTGGGCACTGAAGCAGGTCCAACGTCGTCCTCCAGAACAGCTAGCATGCCCACCTTCACACCTTTGACTGATCTCTCTACTGGATCGGCGTCCTGTTTAAAAAAAACTTTAAAAAAATAAAGAAGGTTGTAAAAACTTCCCTGGTTTATGGATTACATTTGGAAAAATGTAGGCATTTACACTTACCATGCAAGTCGCAAACAGTTTGCCCTCTGTCTCATACAAATATGGGTAATACTCCAAGAGATGTTTCGTTGATGCTGGAATATGTTTGACACCTAAGACAAAAAAAACAAGAACTAGACCAAATTCTACCAAGTTCTACTGACAGATCTATAATAAAACTCTCGGACAGGGGTCTTCCACCTTTTTTATTTGGTGAGCTATTTTTGGCTAACAAAAATGGCAACGAGCTACTTGCACTTGCAATTCAAGGTAAACCTAAATGATTAGTCAGTAAAGAAATGCCGCCACGGCAGCACAGCGGTTAGTTTGTGCTTCACAGCTAGAAGGTTCAGGTTCGATTCCTACCTGGACGGGCCTTTCTGTGTTGAGTCTGCATGCTCTCCACGTGTCTGTGCAGGGTTCCTCTGGGTACTCCGGTTTCTCCTACCACTGAAAACATGTACAACAGACCAAATAAACCAACCGAGGGGTTGGTTTATTTGAGAGGGGACCGAGCAGCCCCATAGGAATATGAGCGGACCTGTAGCACCAAATCTGATGATAGTCCTCGGTTGCTACATTCAATCTTGTAGAAATATTAGCAACATAATCGAGGCGGGCTTTCCTTTTATCTATAGCACTTTTACAGCCTCGATAGCTCCAGTACCTGAACTCACAAGACCTGGTTACATTATTATAATTCCCACGCGGGGAACGTTTAATGTTAATGGTTATAAAACTCAGGGAACTCTGTTGTTGTATATTAAAAGAGCAAAACACTTGCCTCATTGATTGAAGAGTCAAGTTGCAGTGATGGTAATGGCGGACCGAATCCTTGAAAAAAAATTCAAAAAATCCGAGTAGGATCAAATGCGCAGGCGCAGTAAGGGTATATTGGCTCAACTAATGTAAAATAACAGTTTCTTAATTTGGCCAACAAAAAATATGAACCTAGACAAACTTTTGACCCTTAACACATTAATTCATTTAATCCAACTAAAGTAGTACAGTTTACCGGGCAATATTTGTTTGTTGTAGTAAGTAAATAATACAAGTTAGCGCAGCAACATCAAGCTGGATTTATTAGAGTGTAGGTGTCAGGTTGGGGGTCTGTGGAGCTGGTAGGGATGGTGCTGGTGTGAGCCGGTGGAGCAGGATGAGCCTTGGGTCCAGGAGGATCGATGGATGGTGTGGAGCAGGTATGTGATCCGGGTAATGCTGGAAACAGGACACAAAGAATTACAACAAGATCCAAAAAAACAGGTAAGATATAGCAGATTTAAGTTTTGAGCCAAGAGACAGGTACCGCTGTTTCTTTACTGACAAACTGGCGAAGAATGGCTGCTGAACCCGGGTAATGAAGGACTGGACTGATTGTAGATGGACCTCAGGTGAGTGATGGCAGCAGGTGTGGGGAAATGGCAAGCTCCACCCAGGTGAGGAGGCGCACACACAAACAAACATAGGAGAGGGGAGAATGGAGGAAACAGCAGGATCTTGACAAATTTAGTGTTTAGTCATTTTGTAGACCTGGTTTGATTCAAATGATTAAAAAAAAAAAATCATGCACATTAAACTCTTAAATACGTTTACTTTTTACTGATAAAGTACATTTTACAATGCATACTTTTATACTCTTATCAAAGTAAACCTTTAGTCAGATACTTTTGCATTAAGTACATTTTTGGTCCTGTATCTGCACTTTTACTAAAAGGGACTAGGTGCAAGTTGGCCATTTTATACTCACTACTGCCACCTCAGGTCATACGTGCAACTGCAGCTCGTGCATGACGGCACTTCTGACCCGAATTAACATCTTTCTGAGAGACGGTGCAGGATTTTAGAGGCAGTTGTGGTGAACAGGTCGGAGCTCATTCTACACATTAGGACATGGCTTGAACATGTAGGGGGAGGAAAATACATAGTTTTAACATTTTTAAACTCCGTATAGTCCTTTTAAGTAAGAATATTATTGCTCTTAGGTAAGATGTATATAAGTGATGTTACGCAGATGAAAGAACTGTGTTCTGCAGGCCTGGTTTATATGAGCTTTGTGTTGGTCAAACAGAACTCACAGTAGACAACTGTAGAGCTCGACGATGCGCTCACATTAGCTTAGAGAAGATCAACTGGTACATTCTCGTTAAGAACATTTAAGGAGATATTTTCCTAATGGTTCCTGTCTTCTGCTCTGTGATTGGATCAGTATTACATTTTTCAAGGTTTGATTGGCTGTTTGCAAAGTTCCAAAGGGTCCTTCTTTTGAACACAAACAAAAAGCACAAAGCAGCTCTAAAAGCAGTCGTATTATGATTGCAAGGGAGTTCATTTCAGCGTATTTCCAATGATCTCTGTGACAAGGAAATGAAAATCTAAAGTCCATTCTCTTCCATAAACGAGGGGGCGGGGTCAGAGTAAACAAGCCCCGCCCACACCATTAGCTCCATTGTCTGGGCCCGCTGTCGGACTGAGCTCCTCCCCTCTGTCCCGCGGGGCGAGGCGCAGACACGGACCCCTGGGCACACAAAGGAGGGGTCACCCGGCGGGACAGATTAAAGGGGTCAAGGGTCAGAGGTCAGGAGCAGTGTTGTGGCGATCATGTCTGAATCGGATCTTTGGTCTGGCTTCAGAACGAGAACAATTCAAACATTGAAATTTCACCCACACAAGAATAGGGCTGGGTACCGGTCGTTTTTTTTCGATACCACTACTTTAACGATACCTTCTTTTCGGTACCGGTGCCTTAACGGTACTTTTTTCGATACCTGTGTTATTTTAATTGAGTTAAAATAATGTGCATAGGAAAAGTATGGTTCAGGAGGAAGTCCAAACACGGCACATCAAAAAACAGGAGCAGCAGCGTCACCTGGAACTTCCTGTTTTGAGCAGAATTCCCACTAAAGCCGACATTTTTTTAACCTTCTGAGCTGAAGGAACAGACCAGATCCACATCAGGCACCGTTTTCTTTCAGATAAACTTTTCTAAACACACTGCGCTGTTCGACGAAGTGAAAGCTCCTCACACGTCAAAGATCTGTTACATAGTGAGAGCGCTCACTCTGTCACTAACATTTCATTTCATTTCATTTATTAATTTATTTGAATGGGACAGTGCATATTAATGAACAGACAACTAGTGCTGTAAATATGCCGGATTTAGCTCAAGGCTAATTTCCATCCGCAGTCCCATAAAAAACAAGACAAGAACATACACAATATAAAACATATGAGCCACAACACACAGCACACAGCAGTACATTACAGACAAAACAGGCAAGGACAACAACTACACAATACATAAAGTGCATCACTTTCATACGACACTCCCCTCGTCCCTCCCACTCACACACCTGTACCTGCAAGTATTTAAAAATATGTTCCTGTCTAATGCCTTTTAATGGTCACACCTAAAAATGTACTAGGGACGTCACGGTAACCGGTGTAGCGGTAAACCCCGGTAAAAAAAATTACGGTGAAAATTACCGTCTTGTTTTGTGTTTTTATTATTATCTCGGTGACCCAAACAAAACTTTCTCGAAGCTGGAATCATGTCCGACACGACAGCGCGCAGGTTCTGTCAGCCTCAGAGCTCAGTTTGCAGAGCGTGCAGGAAAAGTGTCTCCAAAAGCAGCAAGACTTCGAACCTTTTGACTCTCCTGCGTGACCGTCTCCCACAGCTCTATAGCAGGAAGCTAACGTTAGCATGACCGTCTCCACAGCTCAATAGCAGTAAGCTAACGTTGGCGTTTTAGCTGAAATGCTGATGTGGGACTTTGGGTTGAGGAGAATGTAACGAGTCGCCCCATAGTGCGGCTGCAGCGCCACCGCCAGTACATAAATGTCTCGAACACCTCCGCACGATGGCACAATGCGTTACGGGGCTCCCGGTGGCAGATTGCAATAGATTCACTCTCGCCGCAGTTTTATGAATTTAATAATGATGGTATTTTCCCAAATCTGCAAAGCGAAAGCTCACTGGAAGGACAACAACAATTTTCCTGATATAGACGGTTTATCTTCGTTTCTGACGCTATAAATAGTCCATGTAATACCTCGAAACATCAACAACACATCGTTATAGTTCCTTTACTTTGATGTAAAAGGCTTTGTCTGTATTTTTTTAAGTAATAAGCACTGTTAAACTTTTTTGAAACGATTTCAGTTTGTGTAGGACTATCAATGCTTTCTGAACATATTAACACACATTTAAAAAAAATACCGCGATAATACCGAAAACCGTGATAATTTTGGTCACAATAACCGTGAGGTAAAGTTTTCATACCGTGACAGCCCTACAATGTACCATGACTGTTCCAAAAATGGCTAATGCAGAGTGAGCGCTCACCTTTTCCAGAGACAATCTTTGTGCAGCCATTTGGTGCAGCTGGAGCTTAAACAACAGCGCGTAACTTCAGATTCTGCGGGGCTAAAGCTAAAGGTAAAGCCCATGTGTTTCTTGTTGTCACTACCGTGTTGTCACTACCGTGTTGTCACTACCGTGTTGTCACTACCGTGTTGTCACTACCGTGTTGTCACTGCTTTTCTATTTGTCTAAGAGTCTAGTTTCTTATTCAGTCCAGGTTTAGTCCTGGTTTTTAATCAGTTTACTGTAAGTCCTGGTTCAGTCCTGGTTTAGTCCTGGCTCAGACCGCGGCTCTGCCATCTCTGATAATGAAGTGTGAGTAAGTTACAGCTTCGCTTCTGCATTTGTGCTGAAGCTGCTCATGAGTTCAGGCTTTTTTAGACTCACTGCGGATCATTTATTGACGTTTAGAGAGAAAAAGTACAGAAAATTAGCACAGAAAAAAAAAGTTTTCCGATACCGCCCCCTACCGGAGCTTTTCGGTCGGTACCAAGTAGGTACCGTTTAACGGTACCCAGCCCTACACAAGAATAAGCCCAACAATCAGACAGTGGGTAATAGAGCTTGATATGTAACATTTTATGAAGTAAGTGTTGTGTATGAAGAGGACACGGCATCTTCTTCAGGTCTGTATTGGTTTTCATCTTTCAGGCAGCAGTGGGGATCGTCTCAGGGCGTTTTCACAGCTAAGGTTAAGTCAGCCTAAAGCTCTTGACCCAACAGCAGCACTTTTGGGTCAGTTAAATGCATTTCTCCTCCCCTTGCATTTCAGCCTCATTGTATTTAACTGGTGAGCGAGGGAGAAGAGTGACCACTGCGTAACATCAGTGTGCACGTGCCTGTCAGCGCATTGACAGGTTGGTGCCCGTTGTCATGGGAATAAGTTCATGGACCAAATTCACTTTGGAATAAATGCAGTGGAAACTAGGGTGGTCTCGGGTTGACCCATGAGGCGCTCCAACACGTGTGAAAGCGCCTTTAAAGGAATAGTTCACCGTTTTTCCATACTGAGATCTGTTCTTACCGGAGCTTAGACGAGTTGATACGTACTTGTTTGGTCTTTGTGTGTGCCCGTGGAAGAGCGTGGTAGCTTCCAACTTCACCCCCGTTTGAAGCTATCGGAATGCATTGGGAGAGGCCAAATACTAACATCATCTTTGGTCTGAGCGAAGGCACAAAGACCAGACAGGTACGCATCAACTCGTCTAAGCTCAGGTATATCTCAGTATATAAAAATGGTGAACTATTCCTTTAAACATCTCTCATTTTTGGTTAAAGCGAGACGCTGAAGGTGAAAATGAGATTTTTCACACATTTTTCACACTAAAAATCTCAACATTGACCACGATGTTGAGATTTTTCGTTTTCTCCTGAACATTTTCATTTGAATGTCGGAGATAGAGATGAAGATATTCAGGAAGTGACTCCAACATTGCGCCTCAAAAGCCGACATACTCACATGTTTGGTATCTAAGTGTAGCGCGAAAGGCTGTGACTGAGATGTCATCCAAATATGGTCATTTCCTGTGTGGGAGACAGCAGCGGCTAAAGACGGGAGAACTATACACAGGGTGCGTGTGCAGACAAAGGGACTGAACTTTAACAACATCTGCACTTTAGTCGTTCCACAAGACTCAGACTGATCAAATCTAGGAAATGCAGACAGACACATGTTTGCGTTGGAAGAAGAAAAGACTTAATGAAATGGTTTGACCCTCAGTGTTTTGTTTCTGACAAGGGGACCACCTCCACAGGGCATTAAAAAGTATTAAATGTCTTTCATTGAATTAGGCTTAAATGATCAGCTTTAAATGTCATTAAAAAGCATTAAAACTGATTCAACTGGGAATTAATGTGTGAAGTATTGGAAAAAAATGACATTACACAACTGTTTGCAAATGAAATATCCAGCATTAAAAATATAGAATTTCCACAAACAGATGGGACTCTCTGGCGGCCTGAACGTGGGTAAACATTATATGTCCTATAATGTAGATATTTCAGTGATGAAAACCTGCCCCGCTGTGGCTCGGATGATTAAAAACGTGCTTCTCTTTTGCTCAGATGACGCCAGTCTTTGGAACTGCTCTTTCAAATAAGCAGAGTAAAGAGCTGTAAATCCCAGCACTCGTCAGGCTGCGGGAGGGGTCATAGGTCATGAGGAGGGGTTAGTTGTCCCACTCAGGCAGATGTTTGAAGAGTTCAGGCACAATGACGTCTTCATTGGGGACACTCTCACCCCTCTCCACTGAAGAGTCCTGTGGCAGCCAAACACTCAGATACACAAGTATCTTCTGTGTTTCCTCAATAAGTCAGATATCTGCCGCCGCTTTGACTCATTATCCACATCTACAAATCAATCCAACACCATGGACTTTCTCCATTTAACGCCACAAACCATGAAACAAGATCACACAGCTACACATGGCAGTGCACAGGTGTTTGAAATGTGTACAGTCACTACACAATTTCTGCAACATTATGATCATCCATCCATCCATCCATCCATCCATCCATCCATCCATCCATCCATCCATCCATCCATCCATCCATTCAACCATCCATCCATCCATCCATCCATCCATTCAACCATCCATCCATCCATCCATCCATCCATCCATCCATCCATCCATCCATTCATCCATTCAACCATCCATCCATCCATCCATCCATCCATTCAACCATCCATCCATCCATCCATTCATCCATTCAACCATCCATCCATCCATCCATCCATCCATTCAACCATCCATCCAATCATCCATCCATCCATCCATCCATTCAACCATCCATCCATCCATCCATCCATCCATCCATCCATCCATCCATCCATTCAACCATCCATCCATCCATCCATCCATCCATCCATCCATCCATCCATCCATTCAACCATCCATCCATCCATCCATCCATCCATCCATCCATCGTGATTTGAACAATTAGAAACAATGTGGCAACAACATCTCCACATTAGTAGCACATGATTTTGGAGTTCGGGGAAACCTGAGTACTGCCTTCAGTGCTCCTCCTCTGATCCTCTTAAACGGTGCAGCGCCACCTGGGTTTGACCCTGTTTCAGAGCGTGGCATCCTGCACTGGTCAGCTCCTTCCACTCCGCTTCCTCTCGCTCCTTCTTTCTTTCTCTCCTCTTGTGATGCCTCCACTGTGGATGTGGTTTCCACTAAACTGAATTTTTTCACTACAGGACAAACTGAGGCCTTGTCCACACTTAATACGGTATTTATAAAACCACCCTCCATCTAGAAATGAACTTGAGTCCAGGTGCCTCACATCGAACCACATATATGTGTTGTTATGGTAGCACTTTTCTACCTTTATTAGGCCCAAAACGCTTTACAGCAAGGAACCAGTCACCCATTCACACTCTCATTCATACACGATGAACACAGACACAGTTCAGTACACTAATTGTTCAAATCTCTCCACAAGTGTCTGCAGCACATTAGTTTTTGCAGCTGTATGAACATGGGTCTGTGCACTGTTAAAGCTTTACAGACCTGCTTAACCGTTTTGGGACAACCTACCGTGACAAATCATGCATTTGCCGTTTTTCATAGTCTTCCATCAGATAACGTGAAGTACAACGTGAAGGCAACTTTCTTGACCAGACTGACCGGTGATCGCAGGGCAGTAGACCGTCCTTCTGTGAGGGCACAATAACTCCTCACAGCAGCAGCGAGGACCCTGACATTCGTCTCACTGTTTCCTCCGGGAGGACCACTTCCATCTCAAAGTTTTGCAGCAGCTGCAGTGCGTCCCGGTCTGAACCAAAACCACTGTCAGCGTCTTCGGGGAGCATGTCTTGGACGTGAGATGATTATTTGGCAGGACATAGCCAACTGTAAAGTTCTCCTTTGCCTGCGCTCTCTCGATGTGAAGCAGAACTTGAGCGCCTGAACAATTGTTAAAACCAACACAGTTCAGAGTAGTCCTGCAGTTTCTGATGTAAACACAGAAGAGCCAGAGCCAATTTTGTCGCAGGCAGTGACGTTCAACTCCTTAAACTCTGGTTATTTATGTCCACATTCAAACGCATAACCGGTGTATTCCAAAATCTTCACTTTGGCCAGAGGTTTAAGAAAGCTCCGTTTATGAGGACATACATCTTTGATGTGGATGACAGGCGAAACTGTAGGAAAATACACTGCGTTCCAAATTATTATGCAAATTGGATTTTTGTGTCAAAAAGGGAAAAAAAAAAACAATAATAATGAAACTCATGGATGGTGTCGTGTCTTGGGACTCAATGAATCACTGACATTAATCTCAGAGACCTGGGATGATTAGTTTTCAGGAAAAACTACTGAAAAAGCGTGTTCCACTTTATTAAGCAGATCATGATTTTCAAGCAACATGTGAAAGAAAAAGGGTCTCTCTGCTGATGAAAAGCATGAAATAGTTGAATGCCTTGGTCTAGGTATGAAAACCTTCGATATTTCATGAAAGATTAAGTGTAATCATCGAACTGATAAGAGATTTATGGATGATTCAGAGCAAACTCCAGTTTGTGCAGATAAAGGCACAATATGGACGATTTCTGCACAAACACATCGGATTAAGAGAACAGATGCTACAAAGCAGCAGACAGGTATTTGAAGCTGCTGGTGCCTCTGGAGTCTCCCGAACATGAAGGTGTAGGACCCTCCAGAGGCTACAGTTGTGCATAAACCTTCTATCCGGCCTCCCCTAAACTGTTCATTGAAGCTGATGAACAGAAACGGCTGCAGTGGCTCAAAAATACATGAGACTCATTTTCAAACAGTCTTGTTCACTGATGAGGCCGTGTGACCCTGGATGGTCAGATGGATGGAGTAGTGGATAGTTGGTGAATGGCCAAAATGTCCCAACAAGGCTGTGACGTCAGTAAAGAGGGGGCGGAGTCATGTTTTGGGTCAGAATCATGAGGGAGAGAGCTGGTCGGCCCCTTTCGGCCCTTTTAGGCTCCCAGAAGGTGTGAAAATGACCTTTGAAAAATATGTGGAGTTTCTGACTGACCACTGTCTTCTATGCTACAAAAAGAAGAGCCGTGTTTTCCCGAAAAAAATCCTCTTCATGACAACGCACCATGTCATACTGCAAAGAAAACCTCTGCATCACTGGCTGCTATGGGCATGAAAGGAGAGAAACTCATGATGTGGACCCCCTCCTCCCCTTGAGAACCTTTGCCTCAACGAAAAAAAACTTCTATGAGGGCGGGAGGCAGTTTTCATCCAAACAGCAGCTCTGGGAGGCTATTCTGACATCCTGCAAACAAATCCAAGCAGAAACTGTCCAAAAACTCACAAGTTTAATGGATTTAAGAATTGTTAAAGCTGCTTCACACACGGGTTCCTATGGTAAAATATAACTTGACCTGTTAAGAGGTTTTGGATTGAAATAGCTTTTGATTTTAGTAAATATGACCTCCTAATGCTAACCTGGCTAACGCCAGGCTGCTGTGTGCGCTCGAATTATTTGGAACTGCACAACAGCCTGGGGACCATGGCCGACATCTCCGGTGGATTTGGGAACCAATCACAGAGCGAGGAGGGACGGCAAGACGATGACGCGCTATTCGATATATGGAAGCTTGTAGTTTATTTACGGATAATAAAAAAAAAAGTTTATTTACGGATCCAACGTGACAGCAGCAGACACGATGGTATTTTTTGATCAAGCTTTAGACCTTGTTCTAAATAGTTTATATTCAAAAGTTTACAGCGGGTACGTCATACGTCATCTCATACGATGATACGATTGGCCATGGCTACGTGCAGACGCAAGAGACTTTTTTCGTATCACCCAATAAACGAGTATGGACGATCGTAAACCACACCTCTCCTACGAGAAAATGAATTGGTGGTCCCCAGACTAAATATCACTTGTGATTTTAGTCTGGTGTTAGCCAGGCTATCCTAATGCTACAAATTCAACAAATGACCATTTTCAGTTAATTACAAGCTTTAAAATGTATTGAAATGATGAGTTGTATAATAATTTGGAACAGTGGATTTTGAGGTTTTTACTATATTTATCACTGGGAGATTTTTTCCACCACATTTAAATGATCCTCTACCAGTTAAAGACTTGAAAATTATGCTGACTCTCATTTGAGTTGACAATTTAGAAAATCTTAGAAAAATGTCATTTGCATAATAATTTGGAACGCAGTGTATTTTCATTTTATGACACACCCTGCTACATGTGGACATCCCTAAATCAATATAGTAGAACATCTCCTTACCCTGCTGCCCCCTTTTGGCCCGGTCATGTCATTCCTCTGTGCAGTGACAGTCCGTATAGATGGAGCTGAACAGACTGAATCCTTCATTAGCATAAAGCGGAAACACTGAGTGGCACACATCACCCATGAGCGCCCGACGCCAGACACACCGCCCTTAAAGGGATTGCCACGGCTGCTTATCTGTCCTCTCACATTAATATTCAGGGCCTGATGTAAGGAGGGTGTAATGTGTGACCCAGCGTGCGTTGAGCCGTTAGTGCCTGTTCCACCTCGCCATGTCCCTGCATTCTGTGGGTGAGTAAAGGAACTGCAGTACACTCAAACTAAACCCAAAAAACAGACCAATATTTAGCTTGTGAACTTGATACAGTGACTACATCAACGATAGAATGAATGGTGATATTGCTAAGACGAAACAACAGCCCTTTAGAGACATGCAAAAGAGTTTATTTATCTGACCTGAGATACCAAGACTGACCAGCAATACGAAAATCTGGCGGTTCATCAACAAAAACTGTTCTCCCATTTGGCGATACAAAGATAAGTTGGTCATTAATCATTTCTCTCAATAGAACAGTTACAACACTACATTCGATGGATGATGACTTTGTTCTCATTGATACTTTGTCTCTGTGTCCTGCACAACGCGGAGCAAAGGTTGCTTTTGGTCTTCATTTCATACAGATTGTTGACAGTGTTTAAGAAGGGCAATGTCTCTCTCTGTCTGTTGATGATGACCTTCAGGGAATGAACCTTTTGTGGCGGATTTTGATCTGTGAAAATGGACCTCACATCATCAGGATTATCCTCCTGCCATTACATGCGTCCCTTTTTAGTACAGATGCTTACAACTTCCCCCTCCTTGAACCGCCACCTTAATGTGGTGGAGGGGTTTGAGCACCTGAATGATCCTGGGGCAATGTTGTCGGGGCTTCATGCCCCTGGTAGGGTCTCCCATGGCAAGTCCTAGGTGATGGGTCAGACAAAGAGCGGTTCAGAAGCTCCTTATGAAAGACCAACAGGCCCTGTTTGAATCGTGAGGCCGTCTTTCCGTGGACCCACCACTTGCAGTAGGAGGCACAGGGGCTGGTGCAATGTGATTTGGGCAGATCCAACAGCGGCCCCCACGACCCGCCAACGGACAGGTGGAAGAAAATGGATGGATGGATGGATGGATGGATGGATGGATGGATGGATGGATGGCTTACAATTCCAATTGCGCCCTGGATGTGAGCTGAGAGGAGTGACGAGGAGACGGTGGCCGAGAGATTCTTTATTGGCTGTTGCCACAGGAGTGTCATTCCAAAACATTTGTAGTTTGTCCCTAGTCTGAGCGCCGAAGTGCTTAGAACTGATCCAGTGACAGTTCATGGATTGACAATGTTGACAAAGAGGTGTCCTGTAAGTGCCTCAGACTAATCGAAGAAAAAAGCGGAACCCAAAGCCAGCCAGGATCTTTTAATCAAGACTCCCAAAGCTTCTGTGAATGTGTTCAGTTTTGCTCTCAAAGTAGTTTGGAAGACCAAATGTCTCACTGATAATGTGTCTCTCAGGGATGTGGTGCAGCAGAGGCCTGTCCTCTTTCAGGAGACTTGTTCCTCCAGGCAGACGATGGACAGACGCAGTGTTGACTTTGTTTCGTCTCTCCTTGTCACTTTGTTGTTTACGTGTTGTGACATTTTCAGACCTCAGGAACAATGGAAGGAGCGAGACACGGGGTGATGTGTTCAAGGTTAGGCCACTTTGGTATTTTAACCACGCTCTCAGATACCACTGTCCCCCGCAGGAGTTGGTCGTGTTTTCTATAAGCGTCAATCCTTTCTTTCTTTACTCACTGCTAATTGTAAAATCTGTTTTACATTAACATTCCAATACAATAATGTGGTTGAAGCTTATATCACAAAGCTGAGACGCTCACACCTGCCTGCTGAAATTATCCACGAAATGAAATATCGATCTGGAGTGGGTTAGCCTTGTGTTTAATCTGCTCTGTTTGCTCAGACGTATTAGCAGCTGAGCCACATGCCTTACACTTATTGAGCAGATATTTATAACTATGACTGAAAGCCTTTTGTGAGTGGGAATTTGAATGAGATGGTCTAAGAACGGGGCACGATTGGGTACAGTTTTACAAATGCCTAAACCTGTTGCTGCATTAGTCTACTGGTTTATTCATGCATCTTTCTCATTTTTTAAGTGCTTATTGGCAATTATTCCTTCAAACTCCACTCTGCTTATCTTGCACATGCTGCAAGAAGTGGGTGGAAACCACAAACAAAAAACATGAGCTGGCTCTGAAAAGACTCCCGAAGCTCCAACAAGGACTGGGCGTTAGCTCCACAGACTTCAGCCCTGTCTATCTATCTACAGCCTGTGTAGGGGAGAATACTTTGTAATTGTATTTAGTTACAGAATACTGAATACTGAATTATTATTTTTTTGCTTAAGATGTACAATATACAAAAAAACATGTGATATACTGTATAAATTTGTGTTGTTCCGATACCACTTTTTCCGATCCAGTACCGATACTAAGGTTCAGAGTAGAGTACCAGTTCGATACTATAGCAAGTGAATTCAAACAATAACAAAGCCCCCAAAGAAACTCAATTTGGTATTGTAAAGGTTTGACTTTAGGTACTCACCGACACTAGGAAAATCTGTGGTATCGGCAGTATCGGTATAAGCCTATATACAGTGCATGCCTATGCTTGTCTCTCTGACTGTTCTGACCTTATTTAGCACTGATTAGAAAGGCAACAAGCCCTTGGTAAATGCACACCACAAATGCAGCATTTCACTAACCTTTAACCTGGTCATTTAGAACTTACCTCTCTATAACATGCAATATGTGTACACTGGTGTTTAAACTCCCCTCAGCCTTAGTCTATCTACAGCCTGTCCGTCCAGGGCAGTGGATCTCTCCTTCTGTGGTTCTCCTCGAGGTTTCTCTTTTCTCCCTCTGGGTTTGTAGTGCCCTGTGGGGAAACTCAAAGGTACAGATGCACATGTCATTTCTTCTCATACTTCACCAAAGAGTTCCTTGTCTGACTGGAAAGAACCACCCCCAGAGCAGGAGCTGAAATGGGCCCTTAAATCTGCCTGTAGTGCTTTGCTGAGTGAGACGATGATGTGTAGGGGTTAAAATGGGGATGGGATTTTACTATTTAGTCACTGATGCTCTAACAACATTTGGACATTAATAATGAATATGAGGTTAGTACGTTGACTTGCCGCTGATTGTTGATGCAAAACACACACCACTCGTGTTCGTTGACCCAATTATGACATGCCCCCGACGACACATCCTCTTGTTTATCATGTATCCAGCCTCCTTTATTAATGGAATGTGTTGAATCCATTTGCATGTCACAAAGGACAAAGTGCTATAGGGCCCGGAGCAAATGGCACCAGGCTGACGTCACGTGAAGGGTCTCTGCTCTCAGATGGATCTCAGCAACACACTGTGTGTGGGAATCTCCAGTTATCCATGGGAAACAACTAGCTCTAAAGGAAGATCGCCTCAGAAAACAATACAAACCTAATTAGTGTCATGTTTTTACATCCGTTAAGGATTACAATGTGTGATTCACTTTTCACAGCTTTCAGACTGCGACAACCACAACAACCTGCTATGAATGAGGTACTTCCTGGAATATAATCCAGAAAATGCCATGTGCGCAACAACACTTAAGACATAACCTTGATATAATGAAGTATAATTACATGTCTACCTTACAATAATGTAGAACAGGGGCATGCTGGGACATCGTTTCGCCCCAGGAGTTATTACTTACCTCGTGGAGCATCAGCTATGAAACCATAAGACTGTAGGATTGGTTCTTTCTCTTTTCACACCATCTGGGCCTGACACGTCTCCACAGTTACCTTTGAGTTCTACTAATGAAAAATATAATATTCATGCACTTTATATGCACTGGTCACTATTGCCTTTCATACTTTCCTTTTTGC
Source organism: Gobius niger (assembly GCF_951799975.1). NCBI lineage: Eukaryota > Metazoa > Chordata > Actinopteri > Gobiiformes > Gobiidae > Gobius > Gobius niger. Next base: position 531,947 of record NC_136872.1, read on the forward strand.
CTCACCTTGTGTCTGTCACTTATTTCCTCACGCAGCAGGACTGCACCAACTTAAACTAACTTTCAGAGTTCAACTTGAATGCAAAGAAATCATTCTGATTTCAGCACCTCAGTCATTATTTGATCGCTTACATGAAAGAAAAAAACATTTGTGTGACTTTATTTCTGTCTAAAACAGCTGCCTAAAACAGCTGCCCAGGCTCCAGCTGCAGTTAAAGCCTTTGGGCCTGGAATAGAACAACTGTGAGAGTCCATTATTAATAGATTTTTTTCTGGCGACCCAAAAGTGGTGGAAACGTCCCGACTCTCCTGATTACCCAGCACACCTTTTGATGTAGAATATCTAAATACACAGGAACATACACTCCTTTACCTCTACCCATCATGGTCATTTAAGCTTCCATCTGACCCATGATTCAGAGGCAGGATGAATGCAAGAATCCAACCAGGAAGATTGTGCTCCATCTCGGGCCTGGTTCTTACACTGATGGAAAAAGCTGGTGCTGAGAGCAAAGGCTCAGCGCTTGGATCGTTCGTCCACAGATGCAAATTGTTCAAATCCAGGTCCAACCAGTGCTTGTTGTCAGTTTGCCTTTGGTCTCAACATCTCACTTGGGTGTGAACATGTATGTGCAAGCACGGCCGGTGGGGACAGTATTCCTCAGGGCAGCCGTGGCTACCGTAACAGTAACTCGATGGAAGTACGAGAGGGTTTCACTATCGGAGTCAGAGAGTTTGGAGTTACTTTAATCGAGTCTGCAGCAAAAGGAATCAGCTGGAACCCTCCTCCATCCCATCTCCACCGCAGCAGCAGAACCATTCGCCTCATCAGGCTCTCCATCTCGATGTCTCTTCCTGCCAGGTTCTACGCGCCAAACTTTCATTCTATTCATCACCCCTTGTTTTTTCCCGCGCCAATCTGTCGGCGGCAGCGCTCTCGGCAAAATCTCAGCTCCTCTTAATTAACTCGCTTGTTTTCCCCGTTAGCGGCGTCTTTGCGCTAACCAGGAGTCCGCTAATCTCTTCCCAGAGGAGCCGGAGTCTTAACCTGCTCTCATTCACGAGCCCAGACCTCCCCTCGCCCTGTGCCAACCCAGAGCCTATTGTTAGGGGATTAGCAGCGTGGCGCAGCAGTGGACTGTTGGATTAAGTCTTCTCGGGAGGTCAGACGGAGCAGGGAAAAAACAGTCCCTCCCGCGGCAGGAACATGCGGGTCAAGCGATCCGGGCCGCGCGAATGTCGCGTCCGCTGAATGGAGTGGGTGATGGATGGCAGAGGCACAAAGTCGTGACCCAGCCATTCAATTAGGTAAATGAAATCTGTTAACGGAATGAGAGTGGTTTGGCTGGGCGCCCCCTGACTAGGGCTGAGGGCTGTTTAACGATACCGGCACGGTATCGAAAAAATACGTTTAGGCACTACTGGTATCGAAAAAATCCGGATCGGGTTGAAGGAAGTGACTTGGTTGTTTGAGCTCAAACAAACCCCATTTCTTACACAATATATTCCCCATTTTCTTCTGAATTTTTGCCCCAATTATTTTCCATTTTTCACACATTTTTTTGACATTGGACAAACATTTTGGTATAGGTATCTAAAAATGTATTGTTTTGGTGTCGGTATGAAAACCAAGTATCGTTAAAGTATACTGGTACTGAAAAAAATGTATCGGTTCCCAGTGATGTGAACAGCTCTTCACGGTGAACGGCTCAAACCAGATCTCAGTTGTGAAAAGAGCCATTGTTTTTTTAGACAAAAGTGCCTTTTATCGATAGTGTCTTAGATATTGTAAGTTATCTGGCTGGAGTTATTCAAACTTCATATTAAAAAGGGCCAGTGTTACTGGAAATGAAGGGATCCCAAAGTGAATCACTACTGCAGTCACTATAGAAACTGTACATTTTTCCCCCTCTTGTCAAATGTAAAAGTAAAAAGAGCGTGTTTTTTGGCTCAGAGCTAAATGTGTACATCAGGAGTAGCTGGAACACTTAAGGACTGGTGTGACGCATTGGGAGAAGAGGCCAGAACAGTTACCGGAACATTAAACTCTATGATGTCATCGCAAATCTTTGCCAGGTCCGCTAAATCTTGCATTAGAAGACGAGTCTAATCCAAATGAGGTAAGGCTTCAACCTTGCACCTCATGTTTTTTTCATATTTACCCCCTACTTACACCACATACATATGGCCTCTTTAGAGTAAAGCACTTGGCATACAGAAAGAGACAAATAAATGTAATGTCCAATTGACATAACGTTAGAATCATATTAATGGTAGTGATTTCCGGTTCTTGAATGGTTGGCACTTGCTACTTGAAGGATGTGATTAAAACGCAGGTGTATTGTACTTGTCCGCTCTGACTCTCTGCGGCGACAATAAAACAGAGGAAAGCAAAGCCTTCAGCGTTTAATGGTGGTGAGTCCGTGAGGAATCTGCTGTCTACTTTGTAATGTTGGAATATTTGTGTATTTGCTTCAGCGCTTTACTCCGTTAACTGGACGCCAGTTTGTAGTGTTGATACTGACATTTCAAACTTGATACTGAAAATAAAACACGATTCTCAATACAACGTCAAAAAAACTCCCTTTTAAATATACAGACAGTATTTGCTGTAGGAAACTCTTCCATCTGCCCTATTTTATCTATATTAAAATATTATACAACTGTTTATTACCTTATTTGGTTTTACAATGTTCTTGAGAAATCATTATATGAAAATGTCTAATTGTTCTCTCTAATTAAAGTCAAATTATAAAAGTATGCTAGGTTACATAAACAACAGTATAATCTATTTACTGACTGGATTTGGCCCATGACCATCATGTTAAACAGTTTATGTTAAATGACAGCAACAGTCACTGCATTTATTGAAAGCACCAAACAATGTTAAAACTGGCCGTTAAAATTCCTCTGAATATATTCATGAGTCAAGTTCAGATAGGAAACATGTGACGGTGCAGTTGGCTTTGGTATTTGATCTTGTTTAGAATTTTTAGGAGAAAAACGGCGTAATAGCCAATGCTAACTGAGTTTCGGGCCCAACCGCAGTTTCCTTCCTGCTGCGCTCTGGCCGACAGACAGAAAGTATCGATACCTGCCCAAAGGAATATTAGCTTCGATATCACTTTTAGTATCTATTTAGTGTCGAGGAATCTTTTTTTTTTACATCCCTACTAGTTTGGCCGTATAAGTCACATGTACCAGTGTTGAATGTCTTTTCCCGGTGACTCAGTGCACTTTTGAGTGGTTGTGCTTTTAATGACCAGGACTTTCAGAGTCACCTCACCATGACCCGGTGCTTCTGTTCATGGAGCAGTAGCACTCACAGCGGACAGGCGTCTCAGCCTGCACCGCCCACATTCGCCCTCTCAGCTGCAGACAGAGGAGCACTCCTGTACGCTCTTAAAGCCACACGGAGATGCTCTGAATGTCAAAAAAGGTCCTTGACGGTTGCATTGGCACCACTCCCTGGTCTGTGTACAAATGTCAGCTCACTAATGGCCATTTCCGATTTATTAGCTGCCAGTTCAACACATAGGCCCACTTTCATTGATAAGTACAATTACACTTGAAATTTAAGCCAACATTTGATTATTTATGAAATATTACATATAATAAAATCATTTTAATAATAAGGGGCTTCTGCAATGTGATTTGGGCAGCTCCAACAGCTGCCCACACGACCCGGCAACGGGTGGAAGAAAATGGATGGATGGATGGATGGATGGATTGATGGATGGATGGATTTTAAAAATAATTATAGTTTTTTCCCCCAAGACTCGTTGGTAGAATGCATGTCAAATGCAAAAATGTCATTTCAATGCAAATAATGATGTTCTAATGTAAAAAACAGTGTAAACCTGTAAAATCAGGCATTTTAGTCTGCTTCAATCACAAACTTAACCACAAAACCCTGGAGTGACTGACTCACACAAAAATGTCTTCATAGATATGAAGTTGCAGCATTTGCAACATTCCATCTGACCTTTGGAATTGCGATCTCCTTTTCAATCAATCAGTCAATCTTTATTTATAAAGCGCTTTTCATACCGAAAGGTATCACAAAGTGCTTTACAGATTACAACATTTAAAACAATGCGCCTGGGACAACCTCCCATATATATACATTTTATATATTAGGATTAAATAAATAGATTAGTCAGTTAAAGGCTAAGATAAAAAGGTGGGTCTTGAGCTGCTCTTAAAAACATGAACGTTCTCTGCAGCCCTGAGCTCCTCCTCAGCCCTGAGCTCCTCCTCAGCCCTGAGCTCCTCCTCAGGTGGTTCCAGAGGTGAGGGCCGTAATATTGGAAAGACGCCTCACCATGAGTCTTTGTGTTGACTTTAGGAATAACTAGGAGGCCCCTGCCGGAGGAGCGAAGGGGCCGTGAAGGTTCGTAAGGTAAAAGCAGTTCTGAAAGATAAAAAGGACCCAGACCATTACGACATTTAAAAACCATTAAAAGAACTTTAAAATCGATCCTGAAACACACGGGGCCAATGCAGCGATTCTCAAACCGGTGTAATGTGGTCCCGCCTCCTGGTCTTCGTCAGGTGTAATGTGGTCCCGCCTCCTGGTCTTCGTCAGGTGTAATGTGGTCCCGCCTCCTGGTCTTGGTCAAGTGTAATGTGGTCCCGCCTCCTGGTCTTGGTCAGGTGTAATGTGGTCCCGCCTCCTGGTCTTCGTCAGGTGTAATGTGGTCCCGCCTCCTGGTCTTGGTCAGGAGCTGCTGTAAACCTGAGATCCTCTTTTTGGGAAGACCAGAGAGCAGGGCATAACAGTAGTGGATACGACTGGTGATAAAAGCATGCATGAGCGTCTCCGTGTTGGCCCGAGAGAGAATGGGGCGACTCTGGCTATGTTCTTTAGATGTAAAAACCTCTCTTTGTGATATTCTTAATGTGTGGAATAAACGCCAGCTCAGAGTCAAAGATCACACCAGGTTCTTCACCTGTGAGGAAGGATTCATAGACAGTGACTGTAGTTTGGGTAAAAGTCTCTCTCTCTGGGCCTCAGGGCCGATGATTAACATTTCAGTTTTGTTCTGGTTAAGCTGGAGAAAGTTTTCTGCCATCCAGGATGTGATTATAAAATGCAGTTAAAAAGTGCATCTATGGCCTGGTGTCATCAGGAGACATGGAGATGTATAACTGTGTATCATCAGCATAACTGTGAAAGTCGACCCTGTGTCTCCTGATGACATCACCAAGAGGGAGCATATACAGGTTAAAAAGCACTGGGCCTAAAATTGAACCCTGGGGCACACCACATGTGATTCCATGGACCTTAGAGGAGCAAGTATCCACACTCACCATGAACGTCCTGTCTGTGAGGGAGGAAGTAAACCATTTGTGTACAGCACCAGAGAGGCTGATGTGTTTTAAACGAGTTAAAAGAATAGTGTGGTCGACTGTATCAAAGGCAGCGCTCAGATCCAGAAGAACCAACACTGTGACCTTCTGTGAGTCATGATTTAATCTAAAGTCATTTAAAATCTTTAAGAGGGCGGTCTCGGTGCTGTGGTTTACCCTAAAGCCGGACTGGAATTTCTCAAGGACATTTTGTGCAGTAATAAAATCATTAAGTTGGATAAAGTTTTGGACAAGTTTTTCTAAGATTTTGCTTAAAAATTGTAAGTTGGATACTGGTCTGAAATTGTTAAAATCTTTACAGTCCAAATTGCTCTTCTTCAACAGGGGCCTCACCACCGCCCCTTTGAACGCAGCAGGGAAGACCCCCGTCTGAAGAGAGAAATTCATCATGTTTAGAAGCTCATCTCTAAAAGATCCATAAAATGTTTTAAAAAACGGGGTTGGGACCGGGTCCAAAAGACATGTGGTGGGCCTCACTGAGGAGAAAGCTTTATCAAGCATCTCAGCATTAACCAGGACAAAACTGTCCAGTGTTTCCTCTGGAACAAATTGACCATCAGATGTATTTAGAACCGGGTTACTTTGGGTAGATAAAATATTACATCTGATAGTGTCTATCTTTCCTCTGAAGTGTCTGCAAACGCCTCACAGAGGGCATCTGTGGGGTTTTGTTTAAATTAGGGTTTTCTATCGTTGAGAATAAGACTTTTGGGTTATTTTTATGATTGGTGATTATTGTGGAAAATAATTTGTTTCTTGCATTTCTTATTGCTGTATTGTAGGTCTTTTGTTGGGCACGGAATATTTGATAATTTATGGTTATTTTGCTTTTCCTCCATCTCCTCTCGGCCTTCCTGCATTTTCTCTTAAGTTGTTTTAGCTCCCCGTTTTTCCAAGGGGAAGGGGTTTAGGATTAATCATTTTAAGTTTGAATGGTGCAGCTGTATCGAGGGCAGTGAGTAGTTTACTGTTAAAGTTGTCAACAATAAAATCACAGTTAGCAGGTAAAGTCACTGGAGGAATTTGTTGTAAAGCATCAATATATTTTGCAGCCACTTCAGGGGTGAAATTACGTTTCCTCACAGTTTTTGCCGAGGACTTTCGCTGAATCAAACCGGTGACATTAAAAAACATGCAGAAATGGTCAGAGACAGCCAGGTCGACGACAGAGGACACAGTAGTGGACAGGCCATACGTGATGACCAGGTCATATGTGAGGACCAGGTCCAGACTGTGTCCTTTCTCGTGAGTTGGCTGCGTGGCGTGTTGTGTGAAGTCCCTAAAATTAAGAACATTCAGAAACTCGGTTGAAATGGGGTCTAAGAGGTTGTCTACGTGTAGGTTAAAATCACCGGTTTGAATGATCATATTAAAAGAGCTATGAAAAATTGATAGAAACTCTGAGAATTCATTAATAAAGAGAGGACATCTTTTGGGCGGTCTATAGATAGTGAAAATCGGGGGGTTACTGAAAATAATTGCATGGTGCTCGAAACTCGAGTATTGATCAAATAAAAATAAAATAAAATAGGTTTGGTGGCAAGAGTGTTTATGCATATAGAGGCAGTCCCACCACCCCTTTTTCCATTTCTGGTTGAAAAGGCACTGCTAAAATTAGGTGGGGAGGCCTCAGCGAGAACGCATCCGCACCCAGCCAGGTTTCAGTTAAAAACAAACAATCAAGATTATTATCTAAAATCAAATGTGATGAAAGCGCCTTGGTGAGGGGTCTGAGGCTATTAGTATTAACAGTGCGAGTGGTCTTACCTTTGGTGCGCTCTCTGCTGATAAAGACAGGAATATCCGTTATGATGGGTGTGGGGGGACACCTTCATGCTGCAGATTCTATTGTAAGTTGAATGTTCTGTGGAAACAGGTGGGATCCGGTGGCGTTGGGGTGTAGTCTGTCCTTTTTGAAAAGTCCAGGCCTGTTGCTTGTGATTACTGTTGCAGTTGCAGTTTGACATACAGTACAGTACTATTTTAACTGGAGCCTCAGACACCGACGCCTGGCTCTGAGGTTTGTCTTGTTTAGACCGACATTAGCGAGATGTTACCCTCCTCCTGTGGCTGTAGTGTTACATGGGGGACATCTGTGTACATGACACAAATGTATTATTCAGTGTCATCACTTTTTAATGGAAGCTGTATCCATCTCCCTCTATGTAAACACACACATGGGCTTGCAGCAGCTGCTTCATTCACTGCAGCTCCTCCTCTGTGGGATGGTCAGCGGACATAAATGTATTCAAATGTATGAGTAGAAGGAGTTTTATCAATAAAGTAACTTCATAAACTTTTGTAAACTTCTGTCATAACCATAAACTCTGACCATGTTAGTCGCTAATGCTAAACTCTGAATGTGTTAGCCGCTTATGCTAAACTCTGAATGTGTTAGCCGCTAATGCTAAGCTCTGACTGTGTTAGCCGCTAATGCTAAGCTCTGACTGTGTTAGCCGCTAATGCTAAACTCTGAATATGTTAGCCGCTAATGCTAAACTCTGAATGTGCTAGCTGCTAATGCTAAACTCTGAATGTGTTAGCCGCTAATGCTAAACTCTGACTGTGTTAGCCATTAACGCTAAACTCTGACTGTGTTAGCCGTTAATGCTAAACTCTGACTATGTTAGCCATTAATACTAAACTCTGACTGTGTTAGCCATTAACGCTAAACTCTGACTGTGTTAGCCGCTAATGCTAAACTCTGACTGTGTTAGCCATTAATGCTAAACTCTGACTGTGTTAGCCGATAATGCTAAACTCTGACTGTGTTAGCCGCTAATGCTAAACTCTGACTATGTTAGCCATTAATGCTAAACTCTGACTGTGTTAGCCATTAATGCTAAACTCTGACTGTGTTCTCCGCTAATGCTAAACTCTGACTGTGTTAGCCATTAATGCTAAACTCTGACTGTGTTAGCCGCTAATGCTAAACTCTGACTGTGTTAGCCATTAATGCTAAACTCTGACTGTGTAAGCCGATAATGCTAAACTCTGACTGTGTTAACCGCTAATGCTAAACTCTGACTGTGTTAGCCGCTAATGCTAAACTCTGACTATGTTAGCCATTAATGTTAAACTCTGACTGTGTTAGCCATTAATGTTAAACTCTGACTGTGTTAGCCATTAATGCTAAACTCTGACTGTGTTAGCCGCTATTGCTAAACTCTGACTGTGTTAGCCGCTAATGCTAAACTCTGACTGTGTTAGCCATTAATGCTAAACTCTGACTGTGTTATCCATTAATGCTAAACTCTGACTGTGTTAGCCACTGCTGTTCAAACATATGCATGTGCTGCGATGGCGGGTGAGGGGGATGTTGCAGGTGAGGCGGGGGAGGTGGGGCACTCGTCTGCTTCTGCGGGACAAAGTTTACTCGCTGTTTCGAAAGTGGCGCATCTAGCAATGGCAAAATGGAATAGCTGAGTGAAGCTTTAAATGTATTTGTTCAAATGGACTGCTTTAAATCATTTCTTTGTCATTCTTGTTAAGTTAAGGTGTCAAAAAGTACAAGTGCTTTTTAATATAGTGAATTATTGCAGTGGTTTACAGCACATGTGGTATCTACGTTTTATGACAATCATAACACAGCACCGTTTGGGGGAAACTAGGGCTGGAACATCATTTTTGCAGATATTTGCAGGTTTTTGATTTTTAATAAATTAGCAAAACTTTGTGAAAAAACGTGTTTCACTTTGTCATCATGGGGTATCGTGTGTACTGTAGATTAATGCGGAAAAAAAGAATGTAATCAATTTTGTAATAAGGCCGTAACTGCATATTGGAACACACACTCTCCCCCCGGTCCAAACGAGGACAGAAAAGCTTGACTCCATCACTGCGAGTCAGAGCGTTAGTGTGTCACCCCGCGCACAGATGGCCCATCAATAATTGAGCCTGAGAACACAGATTGTCTGCTCCTGCCAAGTCAACTCACCGCCGAGGGATGCATTTCTTAGATCAACATTCAAGACACCCCCCTCCCCACGCACATAAACACCCCCCACCCCCGCAAACACGTCCTGGGGGGCCCCGCGGGCACCCGTCTAATGTATGCTGCTCCTAATCTGACCTAAATACACAAATACATCTCCAAATGTTACATGCCTCTATAGAATCAGTATCACATCTTTAAAGTCATCATCCAGCTGGAGCGAGAGGAGCTCAGAGCGGGAATCTAACCCTCAACCACACACAGGCACAGCGCTGGAGAACAGAGGGGGCAGGACACTTACGCTCGTCCTTTTTCACCGGGACACTTTAACCAGTTATCCGCCGTCCACCACCTGTAACTTGTGTTTTACTCACACAGATCTTACACATGTTTTCAGAAAACAAGAAGGTCTTAGCTTTCAAACGAGGCATTGCCGGCTGTAAACAAAAACACAACAAAAAAGCAATGAAAACGTGAAATGAACGCTTAAAGTGATAGTCTGTAAGGTTAATTTTTTTTTACAAACGTAATAGCTTGTGTATAATAGACTTCCTGGGCCTGAAATTTTGCTTAACATAAGTAATATTAAATAATAATATATTTACAAAAGTTCCTCCCTTTGCTGATTTCAGCAACTAATCAGAATCCCCGGGGTACAACTTTGACCAATGAGATGAGCTTTTCCAATCAGGAGAGAGGGGAGGAGCTTAATCGCTTACTTTTGAAAATTCTGTTCCTGCTCTCCCTATTTTCCAAACTAGGAGTGGCTTTCTGGTTAAAGGGGGCACACATTTCATTGTCACTACTCCTCACTGCAAACTTATTGACTATCACTTTAAGCTTGGGGTTAAGAGGTTACATTTCCATCAAATCGAGCAGAGATTTGGTTTGTGACTTGTCAAATGAGCTTTTCTACTGCCCTCTGCACAAAACAATGACTAAAATCAAGCTTAGAAATGAGGAAACAAAATGTGGGGAATAAATTGGGGGAAAAATGTGAGGAATAGTGAAAATATCAGTAATAAAAATTGAGGGAAAGATGGACCACTGGACCCACAGCATTTACTAGCAGTTATATTTCACAAGCTGGTTGCTCCCCTTGCAGCTGCAGCGGCGGAGAGGAGCGTGGTGGACTGAAGAGGAGGTAGTGGGCGTTGATGTCGCGTCTGGAGCACAGTGGAATCTGGGCCTCAGCCAGACCCTGAAGGTCTGGAGATGGACCCCCAGTCGATGCACTCGCCCCTTGGGACTGGCCTGTCGCCCCAGCAGTAATAAAGAACGGGACATTTTGCAACATTTTACTTTCCCTTTATCTTACCTTTATTTGACTCAAAACAAAACCTCCCCCTGAAGAAGCCATACTTAAATAACCTTTTATTCCTAGCTTGCTAAACGTGTCCCTTGATTAGGTGAAACAAATGGCGCGCAGCAGTGACAAGATGGTTCCAAGAACATCTTCTAAATATAAGACGAATGTGGACCCCGCGGCAAACTTACATCTGTTTCTGAAAATATCACAGAATTAATGAGGCTGACACAGTAAATGAGATTTATGCATTACACAGAAACACTCACGTTTAATCCTAAATCCTTTAATCATAAAGAAAGCAGGACCAAAATAATAAACTCATTTTAAGAGTTCTGTTAATAAACCAGGATTGAAAACTCTTTTGGACGCCTTAGCTTTGATTTTTTCATTTCTTGTACTACATGTAGAGCGATCCTCGAGACACATATATATATAATAATATGTTTCAATCTCACACCACATTGTCTCGTGTCTTCAATATTTAGATGTTGTTTTTACAAATAATTATTTGTTGATATCTACTTCTTGGCCTGAATGTATAACATTTTGCGATCCTGGAGTGGAACCAGAGACTTTGAGAGTTGGACATGAGCTGTTCTTGGACAGCAGTGATTGGGGTCAGAGTTGATGACCGTCTGATCACTTGTGTGTAATCTTTACTGATCTGCACTTAATCCTTCTGACAACAGCCAGAGCTCTGCAAATCTGGAGTGTGTGCCAGTTCAGATGATTTCCAAATGTTCTCTTGGTTGGACAGGTTTGACCAGTGGATATCTCTTCCTCCTGCCTGGATCTCTGCAGCTCCAGGGTGAGATGGATTACTAGAACACACATCACACACTATTACGTATGTAAGTAAGTATTAATCATCAAAAATAATAAAACAAATAATTGTAATGATGGTAATAACGTTCATAATATTAATAATAATAACAAATGCATTTGTTTGTATGATCATAATTCTCATTTTGATGTCTGCAATAGCATAAATGTAAATCTTAAACACAGTTGTATGTGCCTGGGTTTGAAAATCAAATACGAGAATTTTCTTATTTTCTTGTTACTTGTTTAGTATCCAATAGGAAATGTAAGTTATGGAGTCCATGCGTTCCACTCATGTAATCTCATTTCCTTTTTATGTGCAAACTTCTTGGTTGTGGATACAGTCCTCATGTATTTCTGTAAATGGTAAACGTTTATTATGTTGAATGTGGGGCAGGCACTTATAAGCTTCTCGCTTCAGCCGACTCCTTCTGAGCATCTGTGACTGGTTAATGTGTATTTGTAAATCAGGAAAATGTAGTTGCTCAAATAAATTTTTTTTAACTAAACTAAGTGTTTGTCATTGTACAACCGTGCATCAAGCGCAGCATCACTGTGGGCCAACCTGACCAGTATAATCTCACATCTTTGGCACGTCCTTCATTTTCCCAAACCCTTTACCACAAGATCAAGAGAAAGAGGAATGAGTTCCCATAAATGAAGCACTGCTCATGTGACCGGGTGGACATCTAACCTTACAAAGGACCACCGGGTCGTTCATTGAAAAGAAAGGCAAATCGTTCCTTTAGTTTCATCATTAATATGTTTATTCTTAAACAACTTTGAGGGTGCATTGTGCCATGTAGAGCAGGTCAAATAAAAAACAGTTACATCAATGAAGTTAGAAACTGTTGAAAGTCAGTTATTTTGTAATGGACCACATTTGGAGACCCTCATAACACATAACACAATTAGGACACAATACAACACAACAGTCAATGCTCCACCTTGGCTGTAGTAGCTTCCGTCACAGGAGCACTCCGACGTCTGCGCGGCGGCCCTACAGTAGCGTCCCATGGCTATTCGGCGAAGAGAGAATCCATTTATGGTCAAAAACAGTCCCACTGTGCATTAGTGCAGGGCAGAAGCCTCAATTCAGGCCCTGCCCCTCTTTGTGAGAACCACTAACCACTAAGCCACTGTGAGCCTGGGGTTTAGGGCTACTATTAGTCTATTTCCCCCACTTTTTAAAATGGTAAATAGCAAATGGTCCCATTCTCTCACCTCTGGTCCCTGACCCACAGTTTGGGAACCGCTGATTTAAAACTAACTGAAACCTGCTCCTGGCGGTTGTTTCTGTCTGACCGCTGAGAATCAGCCTGTGAGTCGCCCAACCCTTTTTAGACTGTGCACATTCAGAGAACCAGAGTTACTGTAAGTTACTGTGGCCACGGACACGACTTTACTCTCGTCTGTCCATCAAACTACTGTCCTGATTCTCCACTTGACACAACAAGAAGAGAGTTTAAATGAGTGAGTGGCCGATTCCCCAGAGTCTGTGCAGAGAAAACATGAGAGCAGCGCCGGGACACGGGTGACATGATGCAGCCGTGGAGGAGCCGCACATGAGGCGAAGCACCGGGAGACAGACAGCCGAGCGGGACACGAGCGGAGAAGCACTCGCGTGTTGGAAGTGACGGGGGACGGCGGTTGGTGTCTCCTGCTCATCCACTTCAGCAGCCTGCTCCGTTTTGGTGATATATGTGGCAAAATAGGCGGAGAGTGAGTGCGCGCATGTCCCCGTAACAACGTGTTGTTTAATCAGTGAAACAACCAGTGATGTACCTGAACGCGTTCATTGAACCAAAGTTCATGAACGCGTTCATATTTTGGACGAACGTGAACTGAACGCGTTCATTCTGGTGTCTGTGAACGGCATTTCCCGTTCTATTTACGTTCGTTCATTATGGTGCCAGATTTCTTATATCAGTGATTTAAGACCGCGGATCAGTGAATGTAATTATAAAACCCCGCTGCGCCGTCAGAGTTTACCAGCGGTTCTAAACTCTGGCGGGTCCACGGTGTAGCTCGCGCTAGCTCCGCTCCGCCCCCGCGCCTGCGGCCCGACTGTGTCCAGATCTGAGGCGCTGAACTCTGCTGTTTATGGCCCTGGCACAGGCCCTGGCACACCGGTGACCAGCGGGTCCGCACGGTGCCCGCGAGCAGCCACAGAGTGAGGCTACGAAGCGAGTTTCCCTCGTGTAGCGTCTGTCGCTCCAAACTCCTCTGCTCCGCGGTGCCACTCATTTACACAAAGACCCAATGCGGAGTTTTTTAAACTACAAATTAGCTCCTAAAACATTTTTTTTTTCACATGATAAATTAACAAATTAACACAAATGCAATTGAATATCTGTAGCTTCATTTTCCACTAAGATTTTAAAAATTAAACTTAAAAAAAATAAAAACCAAACAAAATTATTAGCAAAGATATCCAAAATCCATTCCTAAAACAGTGACAGGCTGACATGACAGAGCTTTAACACTAACTGAGGAGGCCATGATATTTTTGACTCATGGCTGAAGTCAACTTTCTCCAGCTCTCCCAAGGTTGGCAAAAATGCATCTCAAAATACTTCAGATTGTTGCTTTAAGATATGGATTTTAAAAATATTTCCCTAAGAGAAGAATATACTTCTCACCTTTTTCATGCCTGAATAATAGCTTGCAGCAAAAAAAAAAAAAAAAAAAAAAGAACTATGAACTAGTTCATTTTTGGAACCATGAACGAACTATTAAGCATGAACAATTATGAACTATGAACGAACTAGTTCATTTTGAAATTTGTGAACTGAACTTTGAACTAGTTCATGTAAGAAATGAACTTTCCCAACACTGGAAACAACACGGTAGTTTGACTGAGATGCAAAGGAGTTAAATTATGGAATAGCTGCTACGTCTCTTTTTCAGTTCAAAAATATTTACAAGAGAATAATAATGGAAAAATATTTGACAGAATGAAAATGAGTTAAATATGCTTCTGGAGCGGACAATGGACCACCTGTGTTAATTCTGCAAACGGATAGTTGTTACCATTAACGTGCTGCATTTAGGATTTAAAAGTGAAAGGCAGGCACAATAAGCTTTAGCTTCTGCCTGTGCCTGCTCATTTATTGTGTTCATTGCTTGACTTGTATGTTATGAATGTTTTAAGTCATTTGTAAATGACCAAACCGAAAAAAAAAAAAGAAATACTGATCATTTGTAAAAAATCTTTACAGTACAAAAAATACCTTTACAGTTAAATTCAAGTCAAAAAGTCTTCTATAGAAACATTCCTCTGATCTGATCCTCATGAATTCACCAATTACTAAAGACTTCCTAAACAAATAACCCTTTCAGCAGATTCCATGTGCTCGCACAGTTTCACATAACAAACACAGCTCCATGTGGTTCTTTGAGCAGTTCTCAGGAAAAGGATCAGATCTGCTCTGCAGAGCGTTTGTAAAAGCGCTTCATCTTGACATCCTTAACCACCACCAGGTGAACGGACAGCTGGAGGAACAAGTGGCCAGAGGAAGAAACAAAGGTACAGTGCCCCCAGCTGGTGGGCAGAGTACTACCACACACTCAAGGTCACTACTGTTTTATTTCATAAGAGTAAGTGGCAGGGCAGCGGCAGGAGACGCCTGATCATAAATATATATATATATATATATATATATATATATATATATATATATATATATATATATATATATATATATATATATATAATATAAATATATATATATAATATATAAATATATATATATAATATAAATATTAACTCTACACTTCCTGAACGGATGGAAGTGGGTCTTTTTCTGCTGTTACGTGACTCACTGGATACCATTAAACGATACCAGTCTGGTATCAAAATAAAAAGTTTAGGTACCACCGGGATCGAAAACATAACAGCATCAAAAGCAGGTACTGAAAAAAAATCCTCTCTCTTTAGATCCAAGCTTTGAACTTGGTCCAGGCACCCCCCCATTTTATTTTATTTTTTAGTTCTGTTTTCTGGTTCTAGAAAACCCAGTATGCAGGAGCTCGTTCTGAAGCTCTCAGTCCTCCATTATGTTTGTCCTGGATTTTTAATATCGGGGCTTTCATCTGTGTGAGTCTGAACAAACACCAGGCACTGGGGGAGGGAGGGAGGGGTTTCATTTACACTTTGGACTGTTCAACTATTCAACTATTCAAGCTCCCGGACATTTTATCAGTGGAGAAAACAGAGCTTCATATTGTAAATGATCAATAGATCGAGCCAGGTTTAAATGTACGGGTTTATTTTGTGACATATACACAGGGTTTATACAGGAAGAACCCAGAAACTTTAATTCTTTTTAATGCCTTAATGACTTAAAATCACACTCAGAAGTGTGCATTCATAAACTCTCTCTATATAATGGATTTTTTAATTCGTTTACCAAAAATCATCATTTTTGTTTTCATGATATTGTTTGAATCCAGTATTATGCTTTTTAATGAGATTCATGGCCTTGCAAAGACTAGTTTTAGCTTTTAGTGGAAAAATCTGTAAAAAATGACAATTTCTCCTATTTTTTTTTTTATTCAAAACTCAATAAATCAAGCTAGGAATATGATATATATATATATATATATATATATATATATATATATATATATATATATATATAAGAATTAAAGCCACTAAAGTGGAGATATAGTATTGTCACACCAATGTGAGAAACATGCATTTTGAGAAAATCACCCTTGAAATGACATTGACAATGACAAACATTGAATCAGTTAATAATAAGCGCATGTTATTGTGAAGAGTTTATTGTTTCCAGGTGAAAGTTTTTATATTAAGGAACAGGCCACCCTTTTTCCATGCTGAGCTATGTTCTTACCTGAGCTTAGACGAGTTGATGCGTACCTGTCAGGTCTTTGTGCGTGCCCTCAGTCACACAAAACGTAAAGATGTTGTTAGCATTAAGCCTCTTGCAGTATATTCCTGTTAGTGATATGCGGGTCAGGGTTTTTTTTAACCCGCGGGTCCCGCATTTGGAGCAGGTTCTAACCCGACCCAGTCCGCCCCGCAACGTTGTTCTATTTTTACAGCCCGCCCCGCCCCGCCCCGCAACCATTAAATATTACGCGTTACAAATATGATCCGTATGAACAGCACCGGCGTGTCATCGCTCTCTCTCTCTCTCTCTCTCCCTCCGAAGAGCGCTGGGCAAGAGGGAGAGAGGGAGAGAGCAGAGGTCGGCCTAACGCGAAGTCACACACAGTCACACATACGGTGGAAAATAGGAAACATGAGCTCCACAAAAGCGTTCTCTGGATCACAACCTGCAAAACGCTGCTTGTTTTATGAAAATCCGACGTATATTTACGCAAAAAACCTGCTGTAAAGACGACGGAATAAGTTGTGACTGAATTGAATGAATGCGCGTACGGAGGCATAGGGTGCCCGCGACCGGCATTTTTTGACCCGCCCCAACCCGCCCCACGATCAAAGGAGAATTTCACGACCGGGGTCCGCGGTGGAACCCGCAACCCGCGCATCACTAATTCCTATGGCTCCAAACAGGGGTGAAGTTAGAAGCGACCACGCTCTTCCATGGGCACAAAGACCAGACCGGTACAAAGGTAAGAACGTATGGAAAAACGGTGGCCTGTTCCTTTAAGGAACTATGATGAAGTCACACAAACCTACTGTGTAACAGCAGTATGAAACTTAAACCAAAATATCTTGAGATAATGAGGATAATGATTAGGCATGGGGATGTAGCGTTTGCAAACAAGAAACCTTTTAGCAGCAGAAAAGGTTTTCCTTTGACTGAGTTGTTGGCACGGACAGACGTGGCCTTTGAACAGTCAAATCTGCCAGAGCAAACCAAGGGTGTTTGTGGGCGGTGTCCAGAGGTCACCTTTGGAGTCTCTTTGTCCACCCATTCCCAAAGGGCTGAGGCAGGATATCTTCAATTCCAATGTAAAGGTAAAAAGGAAAACTGCTTTTGACACGATTGACCTCACGCTAAACCCCACTCCCCCAAAACGGTCATGGTCCAGTCATACCTCATAGCAACTGTGCCAGACAGTCTCCGGGTCTCACCATAGAAAGTATTTATCACACCTGGAAAAAAAAGCTTTGACCTTCTATCTGCTAACTATTAAGCCACGGTAAGACTTGTTTACCATCCGTTTCATGAGCTGTCGTTGCTTTCTAAGTGCTACAGGAAGTGTTCAGTTGTTCTGAGCAGAGGGTGGATTTGTTATTGTCACTGCACTGAAGCACACGGGACATCACGGCTTGAATATATTACGTGATAAGTGCCACAGCCGCGGGGGAGACAGAGCCACTGCAGCTTCTCTCTCCACCACAGCAGAAGCAGACTGGACATGTTTGAATCAATACTGAACTGAAAGAGAACAGAGGCATGACTAGGTTTAAGGCAGTTCGAAGCATTTTTAGCCTCGATAGCCACAGGTTCCCCTTGGTTGCATGTTTTAAGTCTATTCCTCCACTGCACATTGCAACCCATTTTTCCTAGACACTATTGCACTCCTCCCTGACATTTGTTGTACTGCACTTCTCGACGGAGCTAGCTAACATATTTGCTATGGTAAGGAGGGCGGGCTTTGGCAAAAGACATTTGAGGCACGAGGCCAGACAAAAGTGCTGGATGCAATAACACATTTCTGCTCTCTGTAATAACAATCTTAAGTAATTAGCTCATCTGCTGCACTAGCCATGAGTCAACTGACTTCAATCCTAATGAAACTGACACTTGGCCGTGACCTGCTGCTTGTCAGATGAGATCATGAGTGTGAGCGCTGAAGGGCCGTGTGACTGTCTGATTCTGCACGCAGCACATGCATTCTTATCACACTGGGACCTTTCAATCAACAACTCATCCCTCTGCTCTGTCAGTAACTCGTCGACCATTATCTTGTGTCCTTATTTATTATCAGTTATGTTTTAGGTTAATGGGAAAGCAGATCGGCGAGACTGCCTGGTTTTGCGCCGTCTTGTCTGCGATGACCTCTAAACCCAGCGTTGCGTGTTGACTCCTGAAGCACCGAACTAAATGAAACCCGCTCGCCAGTGTTTGTTTTAATATCAGAGCATTTCATATCTGTGTGTGCCGCCTTTCAACAAACACCACACAGGCACTGGGGAGGAGGAGTCGGGGAGTGGACACACAATCGACGACACAATCAGTTCAAGGGTCCATTCTGCAAAACGGGTTCCTTTTGTCTTTCATGGCGTCATTTCAGAGTGATTATTAAACCTTCTATTGCAGTCATGTGACGTGTGTGACCGCTGGTAAACGGCTCTTTGGGTCTGTTTTGTGTTCTTTAATGTACGTTTTATTTACATTGACACACATTCAATGGTTCAAATAAACCCTGCAGTAAATATGAGTAATTTCCATCTAAATGCGCAGCGCTGAACACATATTCCCGCACAATATGACTTTTCTTTTCTTAAAATAAAATCAATGTAAAAGTGAACCAGTGTTTTCTGAATGGCTCTTTTCAATGAAGGGATCCCAAAGATTTGCCTCTAACTAAAGAACCATAAATCTCATGACTGACATATTAAACCCAAAACGCTCAACCTGAAGATGAAGACACAGCAGGTCAAAGTTTGGATTTTTCACACAATGGTCAATGTGGATTTTTAGCTAGTTTCCTCTCTTAAAGGCGCTGGATGCAAGTTAGCCATTTTATACTCACAACTGCCACCTCAGGTCATACGTGTAACTGCAGCTTCTATATTAAGCTTGTGCATGACGGCACTTCAGACCCGAATTAACACCTTTTTAAATGACAGTGCAGGATTTTAGAGGCAGTTGTGGTGAACAGGTCTGAGCTCATTCTACACCGTAGGACATTGTTGGAACATGTAGGGGGAGGAAAATACTTAATTTTAACATTTTTAAACTCTGTATAGTCCCTTTAAAGGACTGGGCCACCGTTTATACATACTGAGATATGTTCTTACCTGAGCTTAGACGAGTTCATGTGTACTGTCTGGTCTTCACGCGTGCCCTCAGTCACGTAAACACAGCACAGACGGCGTTAGCATTTAGCCTCTCCTCTGAAGCTCCAAATCAGGTTAAGATAGAAGCTACCAAGCTCTTCCACGTTTTCCCTATTTAAATATGGTTACGTGAAGTGTTCCACTACAAAGTATAATACACAAAATAAAGCAATGTTGACTTTCTAAGCGGATAAAAAGGGGAACTATATTGTAAGGCGTAATAATACCAGGAGTACTTCGACATCCGCGGAGGAGAGGCTAAATGCTAACGCCGTCTGTGCTGCGTTTACGTGACCGAGGGCACGCGTGAAGACCAGACAGGTACAAATGAACTCGTCTAAGCTCAGGTAAGAACATATCTCAGTGTGTAAAAACAGTGCCCTGTTCCTTTAACATCTTAGTTTCCATGTCAGAGTATAAAAAAGACAACACTTACCCCATACAATGCTTATTTTATGACATCGCGAGATATCCAGGAAGTAGCAACTACTTCGCTTCATTCACAAATATTGACAGATTTTATATCCACGTGTCCTGCACATGGTGCCCGAGATGACGCTTTTATCCAAATATGGTAATTTCGCTATGAAAGAGCAGTCTCGGATTTAACAATAGGTTGAAGATTTTTTAAGAGGGTTTTTCAAATATCTAATTCCCAGCCTGATTTGTTCAGCTTTGAACCCCAAAATGTGACTTTTTCATGTTTTATTCATGAATTAGCTTATTCAAAGACTAAACAAGATCCCAAAAAAAGTATACATTTAAACCCCATTATTTACATTTTGTCAGAAAAAATGTCAGCAACAAAAAGAGTAAGTCATCATGAGTTTAGCTCTAGTGTCGTCTGGATCCTGAGTCCAAGAGCAGGGCCGGAGCTGACACAGGCAGCAGAGGGACTGGGGCCCCATTGGGAAACACAAACTCTGGATTTTTACTGTAAATAAATCCATAAATATATACTCCATCTCAGTAAGCAAGGGAGAGAGTTCTCCTTACTGCTTCCTGAAGCTGCTCCTCAGTCGGCTGGACCTGGCCCGTAGACTTCACAGTCTCCTCCTTGAGGGGACTTTCTAGCATCGGTGCTGTCTCATGGTTTACCACTGCAACACTGTAGACACTACGGTACAGTGTCACTACAGAGATAGAAACAACAGGTACAGCCCCTTTAAAAAGACAATTCAAAGAAAACATTCATGCATGACCCTTGAACTAGCAGATGTTGTACTTTGCCCCATTTAAACAACTACTTCACACTGAAATACATGAAATACAGGAAACATTTCCTCTGGCTTTTTATTCCATTTTGGACAACATATGTTAATGAACAAGAAACAGGTCAGCGTTTTGATTAGCCCTGTGTGTGCAGTCGGTGTGTGATTACTGGGTGATTGATGATTGGTGATTGGTGATTTGGTGATTGGTGATTGGTGATTGGATGATTGAGTGAAAGTGCTGGTCTAAGGGGCCTTTGTCACTGATTGGAGGCTTGGGTCTACAGGATGGCAGTTGAAGCTTTTCACCAACGAGTGTGGAGAGCGGATGAATCAAACAATCAATCGACCTTTGTTTTTTTATTGAGCCAACAGGGCTTTTGACAGAACAAAATGTAAAATAGAAATAAAAACTAAATAAACTAAGTAAATTGTTTGCATAGTGAGACAGTATAAGTGTAGCATGTATGATTAAATATACAGGTTCAATTGGGCTGGACCAGAAGCTAGATCCGCTCATGGAGGTGTAGGTGCAGAAACAATACACAGAGCCTTATTGCGTTTACGTGATAAACCTTATTAAGTGGAAAAAAGGGTATTTACAAAATGTACATATTTACATTCCTGCAGGAACACATAGACAAACTATGGTATAGAAGTACAATGTGTTTTCGTTACTTAGACAGCATGGTTATTTCAACAAACAACAACCAGCATCAAACAAAACAAAACAAAAATAGGTCAGTCCAAAAAACCCCAAAACGCGTCGCTCCCGCCTAACAGACACTACGTCCACAATAAGTTTGAATTCTTACTCCATTACAAAGAATGGCTTAGTGTCCATTGGGGTTATTTCCAAGTGTGAGTTAGTCCATACGCGTTAACAGTTCAGTTCATGTGGACGCGGAAGGCGGAGAAGGAAAAGGTGGGAGAGGACTGCGCCACAACGGCTCCTACCAGACCGCAGAAGAGGTTTGGGTTGTTTCTCCGGGCTCTAGGCTCAGCTCGCCATCACAAGTGGACTCGACAGGGCAACTGGTCTGTTCAAATAAACAGGACCAAATCAATAAACATTGTAAACATCGTAAACGCACGCTAGCTAGACTTTTCTTCTTCCAGTGTACACAAACATACAACATGGGTCTCAAAACACCTACAAAGTGTGTTGCGCACACACATAAACATTACAGGTATCCAAACATCTCAAATACCAGCATTACAGTTCCAAAATAAGGCAATGCGCTACATCAAAACATTACATTGATGCATCAACTCACCGATTTCCACTCAATAATCTGTCCCACAGCGAGAACCCCAGCATCTGCGGCGGCGGTTAGCGGACTTCTACAAGCGTGGAATGTACAACGAAGATTTAGTTTTAAATCAACGAGAACTACAGCGAAGTAGAGCGAGTTTACGAACCTGTTGCAGCCGTCCTGTTGCTTCTCTCCCACCTTCTGCCGGAGAGAAGAAACAGGAAGCTTGTATAGGAGCCCTACTGTGATGTGATTGGCTACGGACATCTCGCGAGGGAAAAAGGTGCGCGCGGGTGTGGTCACGTGTTGCGGCCACGGCGGACTAGAAATTTCATATTTAATTTTATTCTAAAAAGGCACGATTTTATGTGGGTTACATAAGCAAGTATAACAATTGTCACCGTGCGACTTAGTATGAACCAGAATCAATGCGGTTTAAGCCTGGATTTGAAAATCAGTGATAGTGTATGAATGAAACACACATGTTGGAGTGCCTTATGGGTACTTTAATAAAGTATAAGCCTATAAAACATTAAAATAATACAAAATTAGATAACACTAAATAAAAGAGGCAGTGAACCACACAACTCACGTGGTGTTAAAGCCAGACAGTGAGTCTTAAAGACTCCACGGTGGGGGCTGTTCGTATATGCAGGGGCGGAGGGTTCCACAGCTGAGGGCCGACAGCGGAGAACTGATACAGAATATTGTGTCATGTTGTCAAAAACAATGCACTCACATTTAATACGAGGGGTCCAAAAACACTCGGCTATTTTGAATGAAAGAACTCAGCCGTGAGAAAGACACAATAACAGCTCCAAACCTGTGGAGATGAGGAAGACCCTCATGCTCATGAGTGATGATGATGAAGACCCTCATGCTCATGAGTGATGATGATGAAGACCCTCATGCTCATGAGTGATGATGATGAAGACCCTCATGCTTATGAGTGATGATGATGAAGACCCTCATGCTGAATCTTATGTTGTGAATGGTGGGTTTAAGGCATCATAAAGTGATTCACCACAAACCCAGCTCAGAGCAGCTTCGAACACAGGGAAACTCCTGCGGCTTTAAAATACAATGCAATCAAATGTATAAACTAAAGTTCTTAACACACTTTTATAAAAGTAAACATATCTGTGGTAAGAGAAAAGTCCTGTATTTCCAGTGGCTGATGCTGCTTCAAATACACTTGGAACAGCTGTGCCTTATAGACCAGGGCGGCCTATATAGTATTTAAATTTTGTTTTCTTTATACATTTTTTATAACATTTCAGGTGCAATCAAGAGTCCACGGAGAGGAACGTTTTGCTGCGCAGCAGGAAGGGAAAAAGAAGCAGAAGAGAGACGTACCTGATTATATAAAGTTTATCCATTTTGGCTCATCAGAGCAGTAATCCAAACGTCCTGTCATGCAGCGCATATTCATTCAAAATAACTTCTTTCTTAGCACAAAAGCTCTGAGAGACACCTGTTTCAGCCGGTCTCGGAGCGGCCGGTTAGACCGCGGATGGATTCACAAGAGTAGAACTAGAGGCATTATTATTTTACTGGATGAAGTGTTTTGCCCGAGCGTGGTTAGACTCGGTCGATGTAGTGCGTCTCTCCCATTGTTCTCATCTTAATCATGTAAATATCAGAATGTCAAACACTGGTATCATGTCTGTTAGTAAAAGTTCTAAAAGTGAATACAAACATTAGTGTGAGAGCGTATGGAGAGGTCTGCACACCCAGAGCCTAAAAACAGACAGCGAGAGGAGCATCTGCGCAATATTTCATGTGTGTTAAATACTGCATGAGATTAGAAAGTGGTTATGTAACGGAGGGACAAGCTGTAATCTCGGAGAACGGGGACAGCACTTCAGAGAACTCCGGTTACCAACTCCAGTCACTTTTTTACCTTGATTCAACTGTGAGGAGAAAAACATGCAATGCCAAATTTGTGCATTACATGGAGTTTTTCAAGAGGTTATAAAGCTCTTCCCTCATTAAAAAACGGGCCAAGAGTTGTGTTTCGTTTGATTAATCCTGCATATTCAGAGTCATGAAGACATTCAGATGAAGTCACTTCATAGCAGCATGGAGGAATCGTGTGTTTGTAAGAGGAGGGAACAAGGAAATAAAGAAGAAAGGGATTTGACATTGTCAGCAGGACTTGTACGCAGACTGACACGTCCAATAAATCCAATAAACTGCACATAATATTCATTCCAAGGACTGCGAGGTTATGACGGAAACATGTCCTCATGTCCTTTGTGCCAGCGGAGCTTTTGGAGGAACTTATAACGTAATAATGGACAATAATGTAATACATTTGAATAAGCCCATAATGTAATAACACCAATAATGTAATAATGATTTACAGGCTGTATTGGCCTGACAAATTGTTCACCAATATAATCAATTTAGCCCTGAATGTAATAATACATCGTTATGACTTTATTATAACACATGTGTAACACATTACACATTGTTTCTGTGAAGTTTTCTCTAGAATGTTAGCTTATTTAGCTCATTACTATAAGACGTGGCCCAAGACTAAAGGATGTCTTAATTAAGTGCATGCCACGTCTAAAATCACACAATTCAACTTCATTACTAAAGCCTGAGACATGGAGATTATAACATTTTGTAACACGAAATGTCCAGATCTCAGACATAAGGACATTTTTTCCATAAGTAATACTCTCACACTTGTATAAAGGCTCAGACTAAGCCATTATGACGAGTGCGATACATGATGAGAGACACACTGTGCATTTTCATAAATATCTGGATGACATGCAAGAGCCACATGATCGAAGGTCAGGACCTAAAGCATGTGGGATGCTGGACAGCATCAGCGGCCTGTCCTTTCATCCCTCTGCAGCGAGAGGAACATGAACAAATGCAAGCAGGTGACATCCTGGTTTCAAAGGCGCCACAGGAGCAGCTGTGGCAGTAGGAAGCGGGGGAGCACTGGATGTGAGCGGAGAGGAGCCAAGAGGAGCCGAGAGAAGATGAGCCGAGATGAGCCGAGTGAAGCCGAGTGAAGCTGAGAGAAGTGCGGGTGGCAGTGAGTCTCCTGATCCTGTTTTTTTTATTGACCTTTATTTAACCAGGATAGTCCCACTGAGATTAAGAATCTCTTTTTCAGGGGAGTCCTGTTGCCACAGTAGCTTCCCTCAAATGGCAAGCTAAAATCGCAGATATCAAACATCATAGTTACTTACAATTTGAGGTTTTAGAGGCCTCGATCCAACAAATAAAACTGAGGAGTGCAACCACACAGAAATGCAGATCATATTTTTGGTGAATTGTTTAACAAAAAAAAACTTTTCATTGGTTACATAAAAACAAAGCCCAAATGCCTGTTGCCATTTTCCCATTTCCAGTCTGTAGCAGTTCTGTGTATGAGCTTGAGGCTGAGTGAAAGGGCCCCCAGGTAAAGCCTCGCTCTAAACTCTCCTCAGATTAGGACCAGGATCGTTCCGACAGTACCGCAGAGCAGGGGGGGTGCGGGGCAGTCAGCGGCCGGAGCAGGTAGCTGGTGACGGGGGATGAGAGTGGACAGGGCCTGGGCGTGCTGCGGAGCTCTGGGCTGAAATCGCACGAGATGGAGCCAAACACAGGGCAAACGCAGTCTTCGCAAATCAACCGAAGCTGTCAGCTCTCATCCGTCAAAACATTCCGCTCGGAGATGTCTCTGGCTTCAGCGTGCGCAGAATACTCAAGAACAATATAGGTCAGTATACGAAGAAAAGGGTTTTATTTTTCCTGACCGTTTGCAAAGTTGACACAATTCTTAAGAAACCTCAACTGACAAAGACTTTGAAGAGGAGAACTTTCTCTTTGTGCCATGTTACAACGTTGTATCCCTCGTCTGAAACATTCAGTGTTGTGTTTGAGACGTTTATGCATGTTTGAATAATGTTTGAGTCTCCTGCTGCATGTATTCGAAGTGCTCCTCCTAACAAATGTTTTTCCCACGGCTACATGAGTAAATTGAAGAGATTGCCTAGTGGAAGTTAAAATCCGTTACTTGATTTCTCTGTTTGCTGCGACAAATGAAGCAACATCAACGTCACAGAGAAGATTTAGCGCCCCCTTTGGGTGAAACGGGAGCTCTCATCCATTGAAATGAATGGGCAGAGATCATCTAAGACCATCTGAGTTGTCAAATGTGAAAAGGTAAAGGAAGAGATCTGTTGCTAAGTCATAAAGAAGACAGTTAATGCTTTTAAACTGACTTGAACCTCACTGTCCCCTCCTGGAGCCTGGTGGAGGGGTTTGAGCACCCAAATGATCCTGGGAGCTCTGTTGTCAGGGGCTTCGTGCCCCTGGTCGGGTCTCCCATGTTAAACAGGTCCTAGGTGACGGGTCAGAAAAAGAGCGGTTCAGCAACCCCTTATAAGAGACCAACAGGCCCTCCTGCAGGTGGTGGACCCACCACCTGCAGGAGGAGCCACAAGGGCTGGTGCAATGTGATTTGACGACCCGGCAACAGACAAGTGGAAGAAGATGGATGGATGGATGGATGGATGGATGGATGGATGGATGAACCTCCCTGTGATCATTACAGTAACATTTGCCTCTGTAACTGTTTCGCTTTTATAACTGTCATTACAGCATCAGCTTTTATTCTGTGTCTTTTATATTGTGATTATACCATGGGGTCTTCTTGATTGTGAGAGCCACAGTTCATTCAACAGCTAATCTACTAGCTGCTAATGCTGACGTTAATGTGTGGTTTAAGATCCAGAGAATCATTAATTAGGCCTAAACCTGAGCAAGCTTAATAAGTCTGAATATATAGCGAGTAAAGACGTCACAAAGTGCATGACACACAAAAATGAGACCTGTCATGGCCTTGACAGATAGTAGCAATCGATAAACTGGCTCATATTTTTTTCCATACAAAATAAAATGGCTCCTGATCATCTTCTGACATTGCGTTGATGTGTCCTGAAGCAAGAATGTCCATTTTCCTGTGGTTCTGACACTTCTGGCTTTGAATGTTTTCTCCCCAGAACGAGAAATGATCCCAGATTTACCATATGCGGCGGATTCTTCCATGCAACCCGGCTGTTGCTCCTATCTATAGCATGTAGCACTGTCTGTTATTTATGGATGAATTCTGGCCGTGGCATTGCATGTTTCCTCATTTATTTATTTATTTATTTTTTGTTCTATAGATCGGCATTTCCAAAGATGCCGTTTGTGTCTATGTAACCAGGAAACTATTAGTGCAATGGTAAACTCCCCTCCAAAAGAAAGCACTCTTTTCATCAGACAAAGGAACTGACGATGAACTCTCCTTCTCGGTCTGAAAGTTGCATCACCTGCAGATAAACTCATACAGGTAAAGAACTGCACTGTGGTTAAGGAGTAGCGAGAGCTCCTGAGTCAAGTGTCCTTGTTCTCAAACTGCCATGCAGACAGAAGAGTCAGAGTCCCATAAATCAACATAGCTGGACATTGAGAACCCCTGATCGAGGGGGTGCAAGGGCTGGACACTGCTGATAGTGAAGAGGAAGAGATCCGGAGGCTGATGGTTGAGCTGAGAGGGAAGTGTGGCTGGTGGTCTGCACTTTCAGGCTCTCTGCCTATACAGCCAATCATAGGGCTGGGTACTGTTAAATTATTTTCGATATCGATACTCTAACGATACTCTGTTTTCCATACCGATACCTGAACAATTATGAATCTGTACAGCACTTTGGGGCAGTGCCTGCTGTTTATAAATAAATTTGACCTTTTGACCTTTGACAATACATTTTCCGATACCTATAGTAAAATATTTGTCAGAAAAAAGAACAATACATGTCCCTGTTGTGTGCTGCTAGACAGCCAGTGAACCATCAACAAAAACTCCAGACAAGGCTTTCTTTTCTTGTTTAGTGTTTGTAATTGTCGATATAAATTGGTAACTGTAATAAACAGACAAAGAAAGAAGCAATTACTAACATTGCATTTACAATATCACATTTAGCTAGCCTTATGACATAGTAATACAACCATCAAAGACGAAAACATAAAAAATGTAATATCACAGAAACAAAGGCAACTTCTAAATAAGTGCTCCGCACACACAGATACTGACAAAGACGGAAATCTTCCCAGGCTCAAACACAGCGTGTCATGAGTGGTTTACAGGCTTGTTTTCTGCCGTGTGGGCTAAAGAAAATGGATGGATGTTTTTTTGTTTAAGCAACCAAGTAACTTCCTGTAATGCTGTCCCTGGACCAACAGCATCAAAACTCGGATCTAGATAAGATTAAGTAGTACCTAAACTTTTATCCATCCATCCATTTTCTTCCGCTTTATCCGGGCCCAGGTCGCGGAGGCAGCAGTCTCAGCAGAGATAATAATAATAATAATACATAGGTCTTATATAGCGCTTTTAAGGAGACACAAAGACGCTTTACAAGTGAGACAGACAAACAAAGATGGCAGAGCTGTTGTTGGTTGTAGGTGAGCTGAAACAGGTGGGTTTTGAGCAGTTTTTTGTTGGTGGTCAGTGAGTCTGAGTTTCTGATGTGGATGGGGAGTGAGTTCCAGAGGGCGGGGGCGGCGATGGCGAAGGCTCGGTCCCCCAGGGTTCGGTGCTTTGATTTGGTGATGGGTTTGAGGAGGTTTAAGTCGGCAGAGCGGAGGCGACGGGATGGGCGGTGGCGTTGTAGGAGGTCTGTGAGGTATGGGGGGGCCAGGTTGTTGAGGGCTTTGTAGGTGATGAGCAGAACTTTGTAGTGGATGCGCTGTTGTACGGGGAGCCAGTGAAGCTGTTGGAGGACGGGGGTGATGTGGTCTCTGTAGCGGGTGTGGGTGAGGAGGCGGGCAGCAGAGTTTTGAACATATTGCAGTTTTTGTAAATCAGAGGAGGGGAGACCGTACAGAAGGCTATTGCAGTAGTCGAGTCTGGATGTGATAAATGCATGGATCAGAGTTTCAGCAGCAGATGTGGAGAGGGTGGGCCGGAGGCGAGCAATGTTACGGAGGTGGAAAAAGGCAGTTTTGGTGATCTGGCGGATGTGGGGCTTGAATGTGAGTGTGGGGTCGAAAATGAAACCAAGATTTCGGATCTGGGGAGAGGTGGTTACTGTGTGGCCATCGACGGAGAGAGTGAAGTCTTGGGAGGGGGGGAGGAGTGATTTGGGACCAATGACGATGATTTCAGATTTATTGCAGTTGAGTTTGAGGAAGTTGGTGCTCATCCAGGATTTTATTGCAGAGAGGCAGTTTGTGATGGTGGATACTGTGGCAGGAGTGATGGATCTGGTGCTGAGGTAGAGTTGTGTGTCGTCTGCGTAACTGTGGAATTGTAGTCCATGATTGTGAATGATAAGTCCAAGGGGAAGCATGTACAGGATAAACAGAAGGGGACCAAGCACCGAGCCCTGAGGGACTCCATGGTTGACAGGTATGGAGTGAGACGTGCAGTTGTTTATGGATATGAATTGAGATCTGTTGGTGAGGTAGGAGGTGAACCAGGAGAGAGCTGAGCCAGAGATGCCGAGGTGTTGTAGGCGTTGGAGAAGGATGGAGTGGTGGATGGTGTCGAAGGCGGCGGAGAGGTCAAGTAGGAGGAGAATGGAGAGGGAACCAGAGTCGGAGGCGAGGAGGAGGTCGTTTGATACTTTGAGTAGTGCAGTTTCTGTTGAGTGATGAGTGCGGAATCCAGACTGAAAGGTTTCGTAGAGCTGATTGGAGAGGAGGTGATGTTTTAGTTGGGAGGCGACCGAACGTTCCAGGATTTTAGATAGAAAGGGAAGGTTGGAGATGGGGCGGAAGTTGTTGGGGTTGTCAGGATCCAGGCCAGGTTTTTTAAGTATTGGTGTGATGGCGGCAACTTTGAAGGAGGAGGGGACTGTTCCAGAGGTGAGAGAGGAGTTGATGATGTCCATGATGAGTGGGCTGAGGCAGGGAAGGCAGAGCTTGACCAGTGCAGATGGGATGGGGTCCAGTGGGCAAGTTGTGAGGTGGATTTTATTGAAGTGGTTAATGAGGTCAGATTCTGCGATGACTGATAGGGAGGAGAGAGTGGAGTGAGATGGAAGGGATGAGTCAGGTTGAGGGTCTGTACTGGGTGAGATGTTCATGGTGAGTTCTTGGTGAATGTTGTCAATTTTGGATTTAAAGTAGTCTATGCAGTTATTGCATTTGTCCGTGGTGAAAGAGTGGGTGATATTGTCAATGGGTTTGAGTAGTTTATTGACTGTGGCAAACAGAGTCCGGGGGTTGGAGGATCCAGAGTGAATGATACCAGAATTAAAAGCTGTGCGGGCAGATGTGAGTGCTGATCTGTAATGATGACTGTGGTCCTTGTAGGCTTGTAGGTGTACAGTGAGTCCAGTTTTCTTATGACGGCGTTCCAGTTGTCTGCGTTCTTTCTTGAGTTTGTGGAGTTCGGGGGTAAACCAGGGAGCAGAGCGGGAGAATGTGACTTTTGCAGTTTTAACTGGTGCGAGAGTGTTGAGGCTGGATTTGAGTGTGTGATTGTAGTGAGCTACTAGGTCGACGGTGGAGTTTTCGGGGGTGCTGGGTATGGAAACTGTGTTTGCAATATGGGAGGAGAAAGAGGTGAGACAGAGGGACTTTAGGTTTCGGTAGGATATGGTGCGTGTCTGCTTGAAATGAGGGCTGGGGAGGTTGATGTGAAATGTTATGGCGAGATGATCAGATATGGCCAGGTCTGTGTGTGAGAGAGTGTCAATATTGAGTCCAGTGGAGCAGACCAGGTCCAGGATGTGTCCACGGGTGTGGGTGGGGAAATTGACATGTTGTATGAAGTTAAAACTGTGTATGATGTCCAAGAAGTCCGTGGAGGGTTTGGAGGTGGAGGAGTCGATGTGGATATTGAAGTCACCTACGAGTAGTATGGTTGATGAAGTTGAGCAGAGTTGGGTTATGAATTCTGAGAAATCTGACAGGAAGGAAGGATTGGGTTTGGGAGGGCGATAAATTATTGAAATAGTCAGAGGAGTGGGGCCTAAGAGTTTAAGTGAGAGGTGTTCAAAAGAGGGAGCAGGTGGGATGGAGAGAGGGCGGAGCTTGAGAGTTTGTCTGTGGATGACAGCAATACCCCCGCCCCTGCCTTCAGGACGAGGTTGGTCCATGTATGAAAATCCAGAGGGGGTGGCTTGGTTGAGGGAGAAATAGTCGTGAGGTTTTTGCCAGGTTTCAGTTAAGCAGATTAGGTCTAATTGTGAGTCCAGGATGAATTTGTTGAGTATGGGGCTTTTATTGTTGAGGGATCTTGTGTTCAGTAGTCCAATTTTGATAGCCTCTTGTTTTGAAGGAGGTGAAGTGGAAATGGGGAGAGACCGGAGGTTGAAGTGGTTCACGTGACGTTGGCTCTGATGACGGTGTGTGTTGCTGTAAAGACGCCGGGACGCGGAAGAGAAGCAATGAGGAGGTGTTTTGTCCTGGGTGTTATTCCCGGTGGATATGTGGATTAAATTTCTGCGGGAGCCTCTGTGGATGTAGCGGTGGCGTTGAAGTAGTCCGAAGGTTTTTATTTCAGCGGTGAGCTCCGGAGTAGGCGATGGATAGCGGTTTAGCTGGAGTAGATGTTTAGCTGAGTACCGGAAAGCCATGAAGTTGATAGTGGAGTTTTGGAGTTGTGGAAACAGGATGGAGAGCAGCAGAAGAACCAGGACCAGGTACTGCATCGTCCGGGAGGGAAGGTTGAGTCGTCTTGGGCCAGGAGAAGTTAGCGTAGCCGCCCGAAAGCGCGGGTGTAAGCCCGGTCGATCCAGCGGCGTTGCCAACTGTACAGTCCGTAGTCCCAAACGCAGCCGAACCACACGGGTCGGGTCCCTCGGTAGCAGAGACGTGCAGGTGGACAGGTCCAGGTAAGTGCTGAGTTTGATGGTTTAATGCGAAGCTTTGATTTGATAGTCCGGAGGGAGAAGCGGCAGCCAAATTGCGCCAGCGTCCTCTCCACACACAGTAGTGCCCAGACTTCCCGATCCACGCACACCTCCTCCAGCTGTTCTGGGGGGACCCCGAGGCGACACCAGGCCAGCTCAGAGACATAGTCCCATCAGCGTATCCTGGGCCTTCCATGAGGCCTTGTCCCAATAGGACATGCCTGATGCCCTCGCCACCTCAGCTGACTGCTGAAGGAGCAGCAGCTCTACTCTGAGCTCCTCCCGGGTAACTGAGCTCCTCACCCGATCTTGAAGGGTGCACCCAGCCACCCTGCGAAGGAAACTCGCTTTGGCCGCTTGTATTTGCGATCTTGTCCTTTCGGTCAGACCTCATGACCATAGGTGAGGGTGGGAACGTAGATCGATCGGTAAATCGAGAGCTTTGCCCCGACTCAGCTCCCTCTTCACCACGACAGACCGATACAGCGACCGCATCACTACTGTATTCGTATTGGTATCATTTAACGGTTCCCTACGATACCAATCACACACTCACTCCATATTGACTCACTGGGTCTGAGGTTGCTGGTGTCTGATCACGTTTTTAATGGAGAGGCCTGCGACATGCCCGTGTTTAACTCACAGTGCCATGAATTTAGTTTGTAGTTGTTGGTGTAATATTTTAGAGCTTAATAAAGATCTAATCCTGAAATCCTCCTGAATGTAGATGAGGCGTGATGTAAAGGAAGATGAGATGTGGAAACACTGGATTTTGTGCTCTTGAAACTCTTTTGACTTTGCAGAAGCTTATTGAAACAATGCCACAGTAAACGTGCTGAGCTAAAGGCGGTCCAATGAAATATAGTGTGTGACCTCTATTTTATTTTTTTGCCCAATTTATTATTTTTGGTCTGGCGGTATTGTAAATACAAACCCACTGAATGCACTTAAAATGCTAAAGTCAAAAATATTAAATCGTTTCGGACCATGTATCGGCAAAGGTTAAAAAGTTTAAAAGCTAAGGTTAAAAATCTCAAGTTTAAAAGTCCATCCATCCATTTTCTTCCACGTGTCCGGGTCGTGGGAATCACATTACACCAGCCCCTTATGGCTCCTCCTGCAGGTGGTGGGTCCACAGAAGGACGGCCTCATGGTTCAAACCGGGCCTGTTGGTCTCTCATAAGGGGCTTCTGAACCACACTTTGTCTGACCCATCACCTGGAACCTGTTTGCCCTGGGAGACCCTACCAGGGGCACAAAGCCCCCGACAATGGCAAGGCAAGGCAAGGCAAGTTTATTTGTAGAGCACAATTCATACACAAGGCAATTCAAAGTGCTTCACAGTTGAAAACAAATAGAATCAATAAAAACATCAACATAAAATTAATCAATTACAGTAAAAGGCGAGAGTGCAGATAAAATACTTTCAGTCATATGCATTGGTAAAAAGAACTGTTTTCAGCCTGGATTTGAACATTGTCAGAGCCGAGGCCTGTCTCACATCCTCGTGAAGACTGTTCCAGATTTTAGCTGCATGAAACTGAAACGCAGCCTCACCGTGTTTATTATTGACTCTGGGAACCACCAGGAGGCCCCTCCCTGAAGTTCTCAGGGCCCGAGATGGTTCATACGGCTCTAACATGTCAGAGATGGACTTTGGTGCTAAACCATGAAAAGACTTGTAACAAGCAGAGCTGTTTTAAAGTCTATTCTCTGAGTGACAGGAAGCCAGTGCAGAGATCGGAGCACTGGACTAATATGGTCGTATTTCCTGGTTCTTGTCAGGACTCGAGCAGCAGCGTTCTGGATGTACTGTAGCTCTGATAGCTCGTTTAGAGAGGCCAGTGAGCAGCCGTTACAGTATCTAACCTGCTGGAGACAAATGCATGGATAAGTCTCTCTAAGTCTGGTTTTGACACTATTCCTCTGATCTTAGCAATGTTTTTCAGATGGTAAAAAGCTGCTGATGTTATTGCTTTGATGTGGCTGTTTAAGTTCAGGTCTGAGTCCATGATTACTCCTAGATTTCTAACCAGATTTTTTGGTTTTAGAGAGAGAGACTCAAGGTGACTGATAACACTTTGTCTTTGTGCCTGTGGGCCAAAAACAATGATCTCAGTTTTGTCTGAGTTTAGTTGGAGAAAGTTGTTTTGCATCCACAAACTGATCTGTTGGATGCAGTGACAGAGAGTATCTACAGGCCCATGTTCACCAGCCGTCAGTGACACGTAGATTTGAGTGTCATCTGCATAGTTGTGGTACGACACATTGTTGCTGTTTATTAGCTGACCCAATGGAAGCATGTACAAGTTGAATAAGAGGGGTCCCAAGATTGACCCCTGGGGGACTCCACAGGTCATGGCAATTTTGTCTGAGACACAGTTGCCAATTTCAACAAAGTACGTCCTGTCCTCGAGATAGGACTTAAACCAGTTTAGAGCAGTACCAGAGATTCCCACCCAGTTTTCTAGCCTGTGAAGTAAGATCCCGTGGTCCACTGTGGTCCACTGTGGTCCCCTGTGGTCCCATGGTCCACTGTGTCAAAGGCAGCGCTCAGGTCCAGCAGAACTAAAACTGAGACCTTACCTGCGTTGGTGTTCATGCGGATATCATTTGTCACCTTGATCAGAGCTGTCTCAGTGCTGTGGTGGGGCCTAAAGCCTGACTGGAAAGTATCAAACACATTGTTAGACAGGAGAAAGAATGGAGCTCCAAGAGGGGGTTTAAAAGTATAATTTTAAAATGTAAATAAAATGTTATAAGATTAAATTTCACAAAGATCAAAACAGTGAAAATCAAATGCATTCATGATGTGCAAATTTGAGTAAAAAAAAAAGGTAAATAAGCTCTAAAAATCCCAGACACTCCCATTATTTAGACACCTCTGATGTCTTCAGTTTTTGAGTTGAGTTCAGGTGTAGGAACATACAGATGTTCTACATGCTGCTACTGAAAGAGACTGTGATGTTCATGT
Organism: Gobius niger; assembly: GCF_951799975.1. Classification (NCBI taxonomy): domain Eukaryota; kingdom Metazoa; phylum Chordata; class Actinopteri; order Gobiiformes; family Gobiidae; genus Gobius; species Gobius niger. Next base: position 566,684 of record NC_136872.1, read on the forward strand.
CTTGTTTTGTCTAATAAATAGACTTCAACTGGTTTGGAACCGTTCACCTTGAAGAGCCGTTCAGAGGAGCTGCTCGATCATGAACGTCATATCACGGCAGCCACCCTAAGCCCAAGTAGCAGGATCGATCTGGGATTGGAAAGAATGGTATATGTAATGTGTATCTTGAATGTGAGGGATTGGGAGGCAAAGACAACGAAGGAAACACTGTCTCTCTGGTGAAAACTGTGTGCAACCCATTCATATGATAATGTTGCCTTTAAGATGTAAGCTAATACACCACTCATATTAATTCCTGTTTTGTTCATAATCACTCATTAAAAAACAATGTCAAGGTTTGCCCCAGTTCCAGCCGTTCCTCTCTGTGCTTGCTCTCAGCCGGCTCCTCGTAACCTGATTACACCTGCTCATAATTTGACTACATTATGGGCACCCGTCAGGTTCAATCGCGGCCCGTGCTTCAGACATATTTCATTTTCATTTTTATTGCTATAATAATCTCCACAATCATGTCCCCGATTGGCTCTTGACTGCATTAGACTCTGTGGACTTAATGACCTGCATCTATTCCGTGTCTAAACGTATGGATATGAGCTCCGACAGATGCTCCGGGGCAGGAAGGGGGGGTGGGTTTATTCTATTACCCCCCCATTAAAACCTGTCAGCAGCAGCCAGGCGTCCCCCTATGCAAATATAATTACTGCACTTACAGCGCGGCAGGGAGGGGAGGGAGGTGTTTGGAGAGGCAGCGGGGCAGGTGTGCGGAGGTGGTGGAGGGCTGTCTTCTCCAGCTCCAGTGGGGGTTTGTGGGGGTAGGTACAGGAGGCAGCAGCGGATTGTCACCCCACCCCCCAGCGGAGAGGAAGAAGAAGGTCTGGGGGCGAAGATCAGCCGGTGAAGGATGGAGGAGGGAAGCCGACAAAAGCAAACGGAGACAAATGATTCGTGATGTTATGTTGTCGGTAACTGTTGCCGCCTCATGAACACCAGCCGAGCCAGTGGTGCCTTAAATGACTTCATTATTCTCCTGGAAACAAATAAAACAATTAAAACTAATCATCACAACAACATATTTAATTATTGCATTGACTCAATGTTTCTCCATCCATTTATTTGGGAAATGTTCTCAACATGCATTATTATCGCATTGGTGTGACAATCTCTCCATTTTCAGCTGCATCTACAGACTTAACAGATATTTTTGAATCTTTTTTCAGAGTGCTTTTTGAATGTCTCATTCCCAGCCTGATTTATTGAGCTTTGAACTTCAAAAAACAAGGCGAAATTTTTACAGATTTTTCCACTATAAAACAGCTCATTTTAAAGGAACAGGACACCGTTTTTCTATACTGAGATATGTTCTTACCTGAGCTTAGACGAGTTGATGTGTACCTGTCTGGTCTTTGTGCGTGCCCTCAGTCACACGAAAAGATCAAAGATGTTGTTAGCATTTTGCCTCTCCCAATGTATTCCTATAGCTCCAAAGGGGGGTGAAGTTAGAAGCGACCACGCTCTTCCACGGGCACAGATATCAGCTTGTCTAGACTCTAAGCTCAGGTAAGAACAAATCTCAGTATGGAAGAACGGTGACCTGTTCCTTTAAGCTCGTGCATGACGGCACTTCAGACCCGAAGTTACAACTTTTTGAGTGACAGTGCAGGATTTTAGAGGCAGTTGTGTGAACAGGTCTGAGCTCGTTCTACACATTAGGACATGGCTGGAACGTGTACGGGGAGGAAGATGCTTAGTTTTAAGATTTTTAAACTCTGTATAGTCTCTTTAAACAAATAAAACATTTTAAACCTGGCTGGATCCAGTATTCAGGTTTCGTCACTGAAAATATGAGGAATTAGGAGGATTTTTATGCATAAAAGGCCTTATTTTTATATGACAGCATTAAATGACAAAAAACTACTACTACTACATCATTTTCTCATATTTATGTCAGTAATTTACAACAAGTTGATATCTCTAAATTTAAAAAAAAATCCTATTCACCTGCAACGTCTGGCTTTAAGTCTCAAAGCGTCTCTACATGGACAAGTGTGTAGGCTGTACTGAACATGCCCTCACAGTGAGCTGCGTCTGTTCCACTCTGACTTCAGTAACACGGACCTCACCTTGGATCGCTGGAATTCCCCGATGCACTCCCAACACACAGGACACAGCACAGCAGCTTTGTTTCACTCAAATGTCCTCAAAGAGGAGTGTGAGGAGTCTGCACTACGATACACTGCCTTGTCAAGTCACTTTTGGTGTAAACAACCTTTTACTCAGAAGTTTTGTTCCTCTGCTCTGCTATATCTGAGCATTTGTTCACATGCATCGGTGTAAAATGGTCTTAAAACAGACAATGATCTGGCTCTTTTCATGAATGAGATTCTGTTTGCATTAAAGAATCGATTTGGTCTTGGACATTGATCAATCATTTTGCATAGCCCGATATCACCAAACATTAAAACAGGGAAAGCAAAAAACAATGAAATGTCCTTGCAAATGCAGTGTCCAGGAAAATATCATGTCCAAACAGGCATAACTCAGTGGGAGAAAAGAGAAACCACAGAGAGAAGCACAGACAGATCCACTGCCATGGACGGACAGGCTTTAGAGTCCCTTTGCAGACTGTGGAAGCTTGTTGGAGCCCAACATCACATCACTTTTTCAAGCACAGTGTATAAGTCCTGAAGTTGTGCACCTGGGCCCTTTGAACTCATGCCATTTTGACCACTCAGATGCCCATAAACATATCAGCAATGGTTGAGTACCGGCCAAATCCTCTCAGTCATTTATCGAGACTGCTCTAGTAAGAGCCATGACTCATCACAATAGTCACAATAGTCACTTAACAAAAGCAGATAAGTGACTGTACTTACTGGAAATCTTGTTGCTCATTTATCCAGACCCAGTAAGAGAGTTCAGGCTGTAGCAGTGCGGCTATACGCAGCTACAGTACAGCACCAAGTAAAAAGTACACACTTCTGTCATAATGTCCTTGAGAAATTCCAGTCCGGCTTTAGGGTAAACCACAGCACCGAGACCGCCCTCTTACAGATTTTAAATGACTTTAGATTAAATCATGACTCACAGAAGGTCACAGTGTTGGTTCTTCTGGATCTTAGCGCTGCCTTTGATACAGTCGACCACACTATTCTTTTAACTCGTTTAAAACACATCGGCCTCTCTGGTGCTGTACACAAATGGTTTACTTCCTCCCTCACAGACAGGACGTTCATGGTGAGTGTGGATACCTGCTCCTCTAAGGTCCATGGAATCACATGTGGTGTGCCCCAGGGTTCAATTTTAGGCCCAGTGCTTTTTAACCTGTATATGCTCCCTCTTGGTGATGTCGTCAGGAGACACGGGGTCGACTTTCACAGTTATGCTGATGATACACAGTTATACATCTCCATGTCTCCTGATGACACCAGGCCAATAGATGCACTTTTTAACTGCATTTTAGAATCAAATCCTGGATGGCAGAAAACTTTCTCCAGCTTAACCAGGACAAAACTGAAATGTTAATAATCGGCCCTGAGGCCCAGAGAGAGAGACTTTTACCCAAACTACAGTCACTGTCTATGAATCCTTCCTCACAGGTGAAGAACCTGGGTGTGATCTTTGACTCTGAGCTGACTTTTATTCCACACATTAAGAATATCACAAAGACAGGTTTTTACATCTAAAGAACATAGCCAGAGTCGCCCCATTCTCTCTCGGGCCAACACGGAGACGCTCATGCATGCTTTTATCACCAGTCGTATCCACTACTGTAATGCCCTGCTCTCTGGTCTTCCCAAAAAGAGTATCTCAGGTCTACAACTTTTACAAAACTCAGCAGCTCGTGTCCTGACGAAGACCAGGAGGCGGGACCACATTACACCTGACGAAGACCAGGAGGCGGGACCACATTACACCGGTTTTAGAATCGCTCCATTGGCCCCGTGTGTTTCAGGATCGATTTTAAAGTTATTTTAATGGTTTATAAATGTCTTAATGGTCTTGGTCCTTCTTATCTTTCAGAACTGCTTTTACCTTACGAACCTTCACGGCCCCTTCGCTCCTCCGGCAGGGGCCTCCTAGTTATTCCTAAAGTCAACACAAAGACTCATGGTGAGGCGTCTTTCCAATATTACGGCCCTCGCCTCTGGAACCACCTGAGGAGGAGCTCAGGGCTGCAGAGAACGTTCATGTTTTTAACTGCCTGCTGGCAGCGTGCCCTAAAAGCTCCCTGAAAAGTTTTCAATTAGTTCAAAATGCAGCTGCAAGATTGTTAACGTGGACAAAGAGAAGAGAACGCATGACACCTGTGCTAAAGTCTCTCCATTGGCTTCCTGTTGAGTTTAGAATAACATTTAAAATCCTGCTCCTCACATTTAAATCCATAAAGATCCATAAAGGCTCCACTCTATCTCCAAGACGCTGTCATTCCAAATCAGCCAACCAGAGACTCCGCTCTCAGGGCAACTAGTGATTCCTCGAGTCTCCAAAATTACTGTAGGAGGACGAGCTTTTAGCTCCAAGCTCCAAGCTTTTATGAAATAAACTCCCAGCCCACGTTAAAGAAGCAGACACAGTCCCTACATTTAAGACTAGGCTCAAAACGTTCCTCTGAGAATGAGCTTATAATCAGGTCAGTTAAAGCTCTGACCCACAGCCTGAAGTAAAGCTGCCTCAGGAGGAACACTGCTGTGGGAAGTACGGTCCACTGAGCGCTGTCCTCTTCTTCTTACTGCAGACTTTGTCTTATTATGATACAATATTTAATTTATCTGTAGTCTGTTCATCACTGTTCACATGGTGTCTCTCTCTCCCCCCCCCCCCCCCCCCCCTCGGGAGTGCCTGTCTAGTTCGAACGGAAGAACCTGCATTCTGGAATCTGAGGACTGGACGGTCTGCGATCTTGGCCCGTCTGCTGAGGGATCCTTCGGCCTGGGTCTCTATAGCCTGTCCGTCCATGGGAATGGATCTCTCCTTCTGTGGTTCTCCCCAAGGTTTCTCTTTTCTACTGCCGGGTTTTTGAGTTTTTCCTTGCCGTGCTGGAGAGTCTAAGGACGGGGGACGCCCACGCCGCTCATCGCCACCTCCTATTGGACATTATATTTGCCTGGATTCACCTGAACTTTTAAATGTCATATTTATTGCTCTGTTTTATTGCCTTGATGTTTGTTGCAGCTGTGAGGCGACTTCTGTTGTGATATTGGACTAAACAAAACCATTCAACTTGAAACTTGAAACTTGAAGAGCAGCTCAAGACCCACCTTTTTAGCTTAGCTTTTAACTGACTAATCTATTTATTTAATCCTAATAAATAAAATATATATATGGGAGGTTGTGCCAGGCGTATTGTTTTAAATGTTGTAATCTGTAAAGCACTTTGTGATACCTTTCGTATGAAAAGCGCTTTATAAATAAAGTTTGATTGATTGATGCGATTGATCCCGATGTCAGGTTTCCCACAGTCGGAAGAACCTCACAAGCCCCAAATTTGGTAAAACATCAGCAGTAACTAAAAACACCTGACTACTATATTTGCTTTAGAACAATTTAGAAAGTGCATGTAACATTATAAACATAACCACCCTGTTTGGGCTTTAAAAAATCCTTATTTAATGCCATATCTGTCAGATTTGTACCAGCTTTGTTGCTTAAATTAGTTATATATGTTATTATATGTTACAGTGTCAGACCTACTTGATAAGTGGAACACTGAAACTCAGAAAAAACTCGGTTTTCCCAGATCCCAGTTCACAATAACATCACAAATAACCGCTGTCTCCCTGAAATTAAAGATATTGAACTTTGCGGACCATGGTGCATGAACCCTTCTTTCTATCATCAAAACTCCAGATGAAAATAAAACTTGTTGGCACGCTCTCAAATGACAATCATATACCGAGGTTCTCAAACTTTTCAGTTTTCAATTGATCTTTGTGAGGACCATCATCAGACCTTCTATACTGAGACTATTAAGGCTTTGCTGCAGCAGGTGTAAGGTAATGCTAAATGATGACGTAGTTGTGAACAAGGACTTATACAAAAGAGGACAAAAATAGGACAAAACCACTGCTAACATTCAGAATTCAGCTCATGTCGAGTATCCTTTCTCCAGCGCCCCAGAGGAGCCCGCCTGAGAGCCGTGTGCGCACAAATGGACTCAAATTGCATCTTCTTTTCTTGATGAAACAGCTTTCTGAGATCAAAACGGCAGCCAATCATCTGCAATATGCACCAGCATAAGTCCTCAGTCTGTGGATTATGGATATGCTGTTTTTTTTTCCGTCTTTGTGATGAGGCTCTCCCCTCCCCCCGCGCGCTCACCCTCTCCACCTCCACTCCCCCCCTCCCTCCCTCCCTCACACTCGCTCAGACCCTTCGCCAAAAAATGAAAAACTGAAATGGGATTTTTTTTCTGCGGCGCGGCTGAGAGGGCTTTTGTTCATGTGGCCTCTGCGCGTCGCCATGGAGACGGGCCGTACACATTCGGGAAGAGGAGCGCAGACGGAGGATGGAGAGATGGAATTCTCCAAGTCCTTTCACAATGGTTTCTGTCAGCGTGTCGGTGGAGATGCTGTGGGATGCAGGATTATATTGTGTTCATTTGTGTGGGTCAGGAGATGTTTGTGTAAGACCTTACTTTGATCATGAGTCTGTTCATGATGATAATCTCCTGGATTAGTGCTCGGTTTGCTGTCTACGAAATATGTAGACAATAGAAATGATACTCTTCTTCAAATACCTGCACCTTCAGAGGCCTGTGGAACTTGTGTGACAGTCTCTGTTCTGCTCCTGCCAAGTCAGTTTATAAATGTGCATGACAATTTGTACAATAGAGTGGACAAATGTACAAGTAAATAGTAGACAGAACCGATTAGAACCCCTTGGGCTTTTTCAGAAGAAGTCCCATACTGTGGCCATCCCTCAGTGTGGCTGGGAAAGCCGTTAGCCGCAGTGGGCATCAGAGATCACGGACCTTGTGTTAGATTTGGTCACGTGTACATAGCTGGAGCTTGTTAGACTGTTTTGTGCATGTTTTGGGTTGCCGGGGAAAGGCAGAGCACTCGGAAAAAACACACTCAAACTCAAGGGCGATCTAGGCACTGTGCCTCCATCTGACGTCTGGAGAAATGTAGATACAGCAACGGTTGAGTTTTGAGATACAGCAACAAGTAGGTCCACTGTTACGCCTCAGAGGACAAACAGAATAAAGAGTTCACAGGAGACCAAAGAGTTCAGAAATATTCATTTATTTCGATGTTTTTCAAGAATTAAGTTTAAAACCACACACGGACCAGGTTGGATGCCAGTCTTCTTGGCACCCGACCCCTATGGATCCTTCTGCGGGTGGTGAGTCCACGGGAGGGCGGGCCCACGCCGTCCCTTCAGGCTGTGCCCGGCCGGGCCCGTAGGCAGAGGCCCGACCACCAGGCGCTCGAGCTCGAGCCCCAACCCCAGGCCTGGCTCCAGGGTGGGGCCCCGGCTGCGCCATGCCGGGCAACGTCTCGGTCCTTGATTTTTCTCTGTCCATAGAAGTCTCTTGAGCTGCACTTCATCTGACCCTTCACCTCGGCCCTGTTTGCCATGGGTTACCGTACCAGGGACATAAAGCCCCAGACAACATAGCTCCTCGGATCATTCGGGCACTCAAACAACCCCACCATGTTAAGGTAGCAGCTCACTGAAATGAGTTTCCTTCGCAGGGTGGCTGGCCGCACCCTTCGAGATCGGGTGAGGAGCTCAGTTAGCCGGGAGGAGCTCGGAGTAGAGTCACTGCTCCTTCACGTCGAAAGGAGCAGCTGAGGTGGCTACATAGGGCATCTGTTTCGGATGCCTCCTGGTCGCCTCCCGCGGGAGGTGTTACAGACATGTCCTAGTGGGACAAGGCCTTGTGGAAGGCCCAGGGCACGCTGGTGGGACTATGTCTCCGAGCTGGCCTGGTGTCGCCTCGGGGTCCCCCCAGAACAGCTGGAGGAGGTGTGCGTGGATCGGGAAGTTTGGGCATATCTGCTGAGACTGCTGCCCCCGCGACCCGGCCCCGGATAAAGCGGAAGGAAATGGATGGATGGATGGAAGTTTAAAACCTTCAAAAATGATCAATCAATGTACGTTTGAAAAGGGATTAAAAAAAATTGATACGGAAACAAGAAGAAAGTCCTTGTAGAGAAGATGGAGCCGATACATTTAAGATACTGCTCTGAAATTGAATCCATTTCAAACTTTTCAAGATGGGCTGTTAGCAAAGTTCCAGAAGGTCCTGCTTTTGAACAGATAGAAAAAGCATGTGTGGACGGTTAAACAAAAACCCCAAAGTTAGAACCGAAATGTGGACCTGGTGGCACCAGGTCAACCCTGTCCAGGGTGCCAACACCAAAAAGATAAGAAAACCCAAGCTATACCTAATGGAAAGAAAAAAACAGAAACAGGTCAGCCCGTCCCACAGGGTCAAAACAGGAACACAAAAATAAGGGAAAAGGGGAAAATAGGGAACAATTGTGCGATAAAAATGCTCCAGCAGCACCTAACCTCCACCCTCTCCCAGTGTCTCTGGTTTGGGTCACAGCCTACGCCGCCATCCTGTCCTGGAGGTGACAGACAGTAAAGCATTGACAGCTCCTAAGTCACCTCCAGACCCATCACTGCAGCATGTCCTTGAAATGTCTTCCCTGGGCTCATATCAGTGCAGATATACGCCCACGTTCTCATAAAGTCAGGGGGAAGGCATGTTCTGTGGAGATACAGTATCTCTCATCGCAGCAAACCTACACCTATACCCACCGGGATGTTTGCAATGATGCTTCTACAGCAGGTCATATTAGTATGGGAGAGACAGGCGCGGATAAAACTGTACTCCTTATTAAAAACTATAACCTTGATATTTGCGTTTCTAAAAAATGGCAGAGGCTGCAGCACAGACTTTGGATCCTGATGAATATGAAAATAGGGCAAGTTTGCCACAATGCACAAAATTTGAGGCGTTTAGTTTCATTAATTATCACTATGTCAAGTAAATCTGCGAATATGAGTGTACTGGAGAATCAGGTGTAAACTACTGCACAGGGCAATATAATGCAGTTTGCAACAACATTTTCAAATGTTTGTATCTGGCTCACATTTTCACATTTTTAACCACTTCATAACATTATCGTTTAATCCCGATGGTCTCACTTTCTGCTTATATCCAGCCGATCCATGGCGTGTCAGCAAACTTCATTTTAAGCATGCAGACGTGCGTTTGTTGGAGTGGATGGTCACATTTATATAGTGCCTTTTACCTGCTAAAGCACTTTACATGAAGGAACCAGTCACCCATTCTCTCTCATTCATACATCAGTGTACGCAGACACTGGAGGCAAGGAGGGTGAAGTGTCTTGCCCAATAACAGTGTGCACCTGTGGGATTCGAACCATTGATCCTCCGATCACAAGCTGACCTGGCAAGGCAAGGCAAGTTTATTTGTAGAGCACAATTCATACACAAGGCAATTCAAAGTGCTTCACAGTTGCATAAATATAAGAAAACAAATACAATCAATAAAAACATCAGCATAGAATTAATCAATTACAGTAAGAGGCAAGAATGTAGATAAAATACTTTCAGTTATATGCATTTTTAAGTCTTGTTGTGACTCACTCGGTCTTGAGCACTATTTTTCTTGCTCGTTCACACAAAGTTACCTAACCTCTGTTTTTGTCGCTCCTTCTCCTCTGGACATCAACATAAAATTAATCAATTACAAAGGCGAGAGTGCAGATAAAATACTTTCAGTCATATGCACGGGCAAAAGGAACTGTTTCTGTTGCCTGCTCTATCTACTCTCTGCGCCACCGTCGCTTCGTGTTAACGATGGTGCATGCTAACGCAGTTAGCGGTGGTGCACGTCAATGTGGTTACCAATGGTGCATGCTAACGTGGTTTGCAGCAGGTTTTGCTAACGTGGTTAACGGCGGTGCATGTTAACACGATGCATGCTAACACGGTTAGCGGTGGTGCATGCTAAAGCAGTTAGCGGTGGTGCATGCTAGCATTGTTAGGGCGGTGTATGCTAACATGGTTAGCGGTGGTGCATGCTAAAGCAGTTAGCGGCGGTGCGTGCTAACACGGTTAGCGGTGGTGCATGCTAGCATGGTTAGGGTGGTGTATGCTAACACAGTTAGCGGTGGTGCATGCTAAAACAGTTAGCGGCGGTGCATGCTAGCATGGTTAGGGCGGTGTATGCTAACACGGTTAGCGGTGGTGCATGCTAAAGCAGCTAGCGGCGGTGCATGCTAGCATAGTTAGGGCGGTGCATGCTAACACGGTTAGCGGTGGTGCATGCTAACGCGGTTAGTGATGGTGCATCCTAAAGCAGTTAGCGGCGGTGCATGCTAGCATGGTTACGGCGGTGTATGCTAACGCGGTTAGTGATGGTGCATGCTAAAGCAGTTAGCGGCGGTGCATGCTAGCATGGTTACGGCGGGGTATGCTAACGCGGTTAGCGGTGGTGCATGCTAACACGGTTAGCGGTGGTGCATGCTAACGCGGTTAGTGATGGTGCATGCTAACGCGGTTAGCGGTGGTGCATGCTAACGCGGTTAGCAGTGGTGCATGCTAACGCGGTTAGTGATGGTGCATGCTAAAGCAGTTAGCGGCGGAGCATGCTAGCATGGTTACGGCGGTGTATGCTAACGCGGTTAGCGGTGGTGTATGCTAACGCGGTTAGCGGTGGTGCATGCTAACGCGGTTAGTGATGGTGTAGTCCGCACCATCGAGTGAAACAGTGTCTTGTGTGATCTGCCGCAGCTTATGTTTGCACTAGTCAGAGCCCTGCCACAAGCCAAACCCCACGGACCAGCAGCCATCTGCCATTCTGGCTCCACTCCAACTACCCCCGCCGGAGCCAAGATGGCCGCTGGTCGTACACACTCACAGGCAATGCAGACCGGCTGATTTACAGAGCACAGCGGACTCTGGGAGCGGCGCCTTGAGGACTGATTAAACCAGGCTGATTTACAGGCTGGTTGTGAAGGCTGCGCAGCTCAATTTATAGAAGAAGAAAACACCTTCAACTGACTTTATTCAAGTGAAGTGAGGTCAGATGAAACTTTTAGGGCTTTCTAAATACCACTTTGAGACGCCTTGGCAATTGATGTTGTAGAACATAAACTTTATAAATAAACAAAATGCATCATCACAGGTTCAAGGGAGTGAAAATGGTGCAGGTGCACACTGTCGTTGTGTCCTTGGGCCATACACTTCACCCTCCTTGCCTCCAGTGTCTGCGTACATTGGTGCATGAATGAGAGTGTTATTGTTTAAGTGGTTCCTTGCTGTGAGTACTTTGAGCCTAATGTAGAAGGAAAAGTGAGACCATTTACCGTTTAATGTTAATGATCTGTGTGCTTCTGTGTCAAACCAAAGTATCTTTGTTCATGATTGGATTCATGGCTCTTTTCTGGGAGCCGAGTCTTTGGGATCCTTTCATTTCAAAGAGCCGTTCAAAAGACTGGCTCTTTTTAGTATAAAATGTTAATAATGGCAACCAGATAACTCACAATGTCTAAGACGCAGTCGATAAAGGCACTGTTTTTACAGTGTACAAAGTATTCATACACTTTGAACTTCTGCACATTTTGTCATGTTTACAACCCTAAACATAAAGATTTTATACATTTTTTTTTACTGAACATTCACACACAAGTAACAGACAACTGTGAAGTGAAAGCAAAATGATGCATGATTCTTTTTCAAAAAATAGAAAAGTGAAAAGTGGGGCGTGCATAAGTATTCATACAGCATGAATGAATACTTTGTGGAACCCCCTTTTACTGCAATAACAGCAGGTTTGACTCTACAAGATTTGCACATGTAGAGACTGACATTTTAGCCCGTTCCTCTTTACAAAACAACTCAAGCTCTGTCACATTAGAAGGAGAGCGTTTGTGAACAGCAGTTTTCAGATCTTTCCACAGATTTTCAATAGGATTTAGGTCAGGACTTTGACTGGGCCATTCTAACACATTAATATGTTTTTATTGAACCATTCCATTGTAGATTTATCTTTGTGTTTAGGGTCATTGTCCTGCTGAAGGTGAATCTCCGCCCCAGCCTCAGTTCTCTTGTGACTCCAGCAGGTTTTCCTCCTAAATGTCTCTGTATGTGGCTCCATCCATCTTCCCAACTATTCTTACAGTCTCCCCAGTCCCCGCTGAGGAAAAGCAGCCCCACAGCATGATGCTCCCCCCCGTATATTTGACACTGGGGATGGTGCACTCAGGACCATGAGCAGTGTTATGTTTGCTCCATACATAACGTTTTGCATTTGGGCCAAAAAGTTAAATTTTTGTCTCATCTGACCAAAGCTCCTTCTTCCACATGGAGCTGTGTCCTCCATATGACTTCTAGCAAACTTCAAACAGGATTTCTTATGGCCTCCTTTCAATAATGGCTTTCTTCTTCCACTCGTCCATGAAGGCCAGATTTGTGTAGATACGACTTATAGTTGTCCCATGTCCAGATTCCCCCAGCTCAGCAGCAGGACTTCACAGCTCCTCCAGAGTTATCTTGGGGCACTTGGTTGTATTTCTTAACAGTGTTCTCCTTGTTTGATCTAATATTTTAGATGGGCGACCGTGTCTTGGTAAGTTTGCAGTGGTGCTTTACTCTTTCCATTTCTGAATTGATTGAACAGTTGCTCCGGGAGATGTTTAAATCTTGGTAAATCTGTGTATAACTTAACGCTGCTTTAAACTTCTCCACAGCTTTATCCCTGACCTCTCTGGTGCTCCTTGACCTTCATTATGTTGTTTAGTGACCACAGCTCTGAGGACCTGAAAGAACAGCTGAAATTATACTGAGAGTAGATTACACACAGGTGCCTCTATTTAACCGTTAGGCCAAGGTGTGAACATTCTGCAGTCGTTAGGAGTCGTTAGAATCATGTATCATTTTGCTTTCACTTCACAGTTGTTACTTGTATGTGAACGTTCAGTAAAAAAATCAAAATAAAATCTTTATGTTTAGGGTTGTAAACATGACAAAATGTGCAAAAGTCCAAGGTGTATGAATACTTTCGAGAGGCTCTGTACTCCCTGAGGAAAAGAGAAATAATAAACAGGAACAAAAAATAAAAACGGATAAAACTTACAACTACCTCAAAGTGTGGAGCTCCTCCTGCGATATCACCGCCGCCTGTCCCTGGGTTTGAAAAGCATCCATTAGACACACTTCACCTGACATGTTTCTGTGGACATGAGGACACTGCCTGTGGGCAAGCAGTAGATTGTCAGGCAGGTTGTCATGGTGATGAGGGCCACACAGACTGGGATCAGGACCAGGATCAGAGTCAGGTTCTGGGCCTGGGTTTTAGGAGATGCTCCTGTGGACCAGAGGATTGGACCATTGTGCACAGAGATAAACATGAGGAGATCACTCAGAGCATTTTAGGGCTTTGTTGCTACTTTTTCACTTTGACCTATTTGTGAAAAATAGTTGGTTGCCACTTGTTCATGGTCCTTCCCATCCGTGTAGATAACGGTGTCGTCAGCAAACATCTGGACATCAACATCATCACACACGGATGGGAGGTCATTTATATATAAACTGAACAATAATGGCCCCAAGATAGATCCCTGTGGCACTCCCATAGTGCACTCTCTCAGTGCTCACTGCTTCACTTACACGGACACACTGAGAGCGCCCGGATAAATAGGATTTAATCCAGCTCAGGGTATTGATGGATAAATGATACTGTTTTAGTTTGGACAATAACACCAGATGATTAACGGTATCAAAAGCCTTTCGTAGGTCTAAAAATACAGCACCTGCTGCACCACCTTTCCTCTGTCAAGGCTTGATTTGATTGATTCCATAAAATAACAACAGGCAGTTTCAGTAGAATGATTGGCTCTGAAGCCAAACTGCATAGGGTGCAATAGGGACTCATTTTCAAGGTGTGTCGTCAGCTGTTCAGCGACAACTTTCTCTACAGCTTTTGAAAAAACAGGAAGTACTTATTGTCCTATAGTTGCTTATGGCTTGTTTATCGCCCGATTTGTAAATAGGGGTTACAATGGCAGATTTTAGTGCTGTGGGAAAAGTACATTCCTCAAGGGAACAGTTTAATTTGGTTATTGGAAGCGTTAAATAATGTTTGTATTTTTTGAGAAATACGGTGTCAAGTCCATAGATATCCTTAGCTTTAGAGTTTGAGAGGGATGAGAGAACTTTGTTCACCATTAATTCCTCTGTGAGTTTAAGGTTGAGAGAAGTTTCATCACTAGCTACAATTTGATTAGAATATTCACTTGTAAAATTTGTACTTAATTCTAAAACAGAATTAAAAAAATTATTAAAACTTTCTGCCACAGCCAAATTGTTGTGTTGTTCTTCTCCGTTTATTTTTAAAAGTATAATCTGATTTGCTGACTTTGTTTTTCCTGAAAGATTATCAATATTTTTCCACAAAATGTTATTATTTCCCTTTGCCTCTTTTATTATATCCAAAAAGTAATTTGCTCTTGCTGCTCTGAGTAGTGAAGTGACCTTATTTCTGCAATGTTTATATACAAACCGATCGGTGGTGAGACCTGACTTCAAACATTGTTTTAGAGCAAGATCTCTCTTTTTATTATTAAACCATGGCAATTTGTGTTTTGATCTCCTTTTCAGGGGTATTGTTTTTCAATAAGATTCTATCAAGGATTTAGTTTTTTCTATCACATTTTTGCAGATATCTTCACATTTTTTGTCAGAAGTCATATCGATCCAATTTATTTCTTTAAGTTCATTTTCAAACAGTGGTATGTTTCTGCGTGGCAAAAATGATACCATTTTATTATTTCCCATGCTATATTGATCTTTCAATTGAATTTTTGGTAGTTTTCGAACTATTAATGTTAAGTTGTGATCTGACATACCAGTAATAAAGTTGTATGTCTTTGTTATCCGACATGGTTTATTTGTAAAAATTAAGTCTATTAAAGTTTGAGAAGTATTAGTTATTCTTGTGGGACTGTTTAGTAGTTGTGACATTTGAAATTTAGCTGCAAGATCCTTTAATTTTTTTCTTCTTGATTTATCAAGCCAGTTCAGATTAAAATCTCCAATCAGAATTAATTCTTTCCTGTTAAATCGTTTAAGTACTTCTGATAATTGTTCAAAAAAACACATCTTTAGCACTGGGTGGTCTATAAAGTGTGATCACAACAAATGACATTTCTGGCGACAGAGTAATTTTCACAGCAACACATTCAAGAGAGGTTTCTTGTATGTCCATTTGTTGACACTGGATGCTGTCTTTAACATAGATTAAGACCCCCCCTCCTTTGCTATGAATTCTGTCTCGTCTATATACATTATACCCTCTGATATTAAACACTGCAGCAGGTGATGCCGGGTTTAACCAAGTTTCTGATAACCCTAAAAAATCAATGTTTGAATTTGTCAACAACTGCTCCATCTACTCTGATTTAGATACTAAGCTTCTTATATTTATATGACCACCAAAAAGACCTTTAGGCTTTGTATTTTGCTCCCACAAGACTTTAGCATGATTCACAGTTTGGAACATTTTTGAAGCTCGTTGTTTTTCCACAACATTGGGAGCAATTGAAGCAACTTTTATGTTTTGAGTCCTGAGTGCACCATCCCCAGTGTCAAATATGGTGGGGGGAGCATCATGCTGTGGGGCTGCTTTTCCTCAGCGGGGACTGGGAAGACTGTAAGAATAGTTGGGAACATGGATGGAGCCAAATACAGGGACATTTTGGAGGAAAACCTGCTGGAGTCACAAGAGAACTGAGGCTGGGGCGGAGATTCACCTTCAGCAGGACAATGACCCTAAACACAAAGATAAATCTACAATGGAATGGTTCAATAAAAACATATTAATGTGTTAGAATGGCCCAGTCAAAGTCCTGACCTAAATCCTATTGAAAATCTGTGGAATAATCTGAAAACTGCTGTTCACAAACGCTCTCCTTCTAATGTGACAGAGCTTGAGTTGTTTTGTAAAGAGGAATGGGCTAAAATTTCAGTTTCTAGATGTGGAAATCTTGTAGAGTCAGACCCCAAGAGACTTGGTGCTGTTATTGCAGCAAAAGGGGGTTCCACAAAGTATTCATTCACGCTGTATGAATACTTATGCAAGCCCCACTTTTCACTTTTATATTTTTAAAAAAAATAACAGAATCATGTGTCATTTTGCTTTCACTTCACAGTTGTCGGTTACTTGTGTGTGAACGTTCAGTAAAAAAATAAAAATAAAATCTTTATGTTTAGGGTTGTAAACATGACAAAATGTGCAAAAGTTCAAGGTGTATGAATACTTTCGAGAGGCACTGTATATACTATACTCTATTCCTAGAGAAAATCTTAAAGCAGCTTTAAGGTTTGTGTCATTGAACTCCAGAATGAGCTTCATTTGACAGAACCGGTGCCACTTTCTACTCAACGTGAGATTATTTGATGCATGCATTTTCAATCTCAAGTGAAATAAAATGACGACCACATTTGGCCCTCACAAATTTTAGGAACCGCTGCACAAAGCTATCATCTGCACAAGACAGACAACTAAGTCGACAACAGTAAAAAAACTCAGCATTCTCCGCAACATATCAAGACATTGTTGCAACATGAACTGCTGACAATGCTCGGGCTTAATCCTGTTCTGAATGTTATTAAGTGCCATTTTATGAGCTTCTTAAACTTAATCAAAATGACAAAAGACTTTTCACGTGTTTTATTGGTCGCACCTATACCCGGCTCTCACACTCACCATAGTGCAATAATTGAAATCAACGCTACTCCTCGGCCATAGTCTTTCCATAACTTAACCTCTACCCGTGATATACAAGTGGTTGTGCCGTTAATCCACTTCATTTATCCATTAGTACATTTTCCACCTTAAGAGCTAAAAATGTCAAAACGAGGAGTCAATACAAAGCAATACAATGAACAATAACCATAAAACAAACACCTTTGTCCCCATTCCAACTAGCAGCTAAAACCATGGCGTATCCCCTCTCGCCATGACATTTTTAAACATTTCCGTATACAACAATGGGAAGTGAACCGTCCCTACAGGATTTTAGAAGGAGACTAAATATGCAGGACTTAAACATACCTGGATCTTTTGAGTGAAGCAAAAAAACTCCGGGGACGTAAACAAAAAGTCCATTTATAGCAGCAACTGAACCCTTTAAATGAGGTCACGGGAGGTGCAGATGGCTGTCCCCAGGCGTCACAGTGACACCTCCTGCACACGCTCAGACCGTTCTGTCCTGAACCACAGATGAGTCAGTTCTCCGATAAACACTGACTGTGTAGTCTTTAGGATAAATGTGACATTCAGGAACAGTTTGTGCGGTGATTTGGTTTCAAATACAAACTCAGCAATAATATAAACGCAACGCTTTTGTTCTTGCTCTCATTTTTCATACGCTGAACTCAAGACATGAAACATTTTCCATAAACACAATAAACCCATTTCAACCTGGATAGACATAAACAGAGACATATACAGTGAAAACCATATGTTTACATACAATTGATAAAAAGACACATTTGCATTTTTTCTCACTGTCTGACATGAAACCAGAATTAACTTTTATTTTTCTTAGGTCAATTAGAATTGTTTTAATTATTTCTATTTGTCAGATTCCAGAAGAATGAGAGATAGAATTTTCTACACCATTTTTTTTAAATTACTTTTCACAAAGTCAGATGTTTACATACACTAAGATACCTTTAAACAATTTGGGAAAGCCCAGATGACGATGTCATGACCTTAGAAGCAAACAGGTTCTGATCATTCAGATCAGAAAGAAGGCGGGTTCTGTGTCCCACAGATGAACATGCTGAGTCTGAAATGTGAAGAAAAATGCAAAAGACCTGGTGAAGATGGTGAACCTGATCAGTCAGTTATCCAGTGAGTGAAACAAGTCCTGTACCGACATGGGCTGAGAGGGAGCTCTGCAGGAAGAAGCTCTGAAGAAGCTCTGACTCCAAAAGAAACATCAATATCTATATTTTATATATATAAAACTCTTCCTCACCCTCCGCGGGCGGTCTCTTTCTCCTCCTGCTCGGGTCCTCTACCAGAGGCCTGGGAGCTTGAGGGTTCTGCGCAGTATCTTTGCTGTTCTTAGAAGTGCACTTTTCTGGACCGAGATGTCTGATGTATTTCTGTATGTATATGTGTTAGTGTTAGGGGTGTCTTTCCCGGAGCCTGGACACTGGTGGTAGTAAGGGAGACCAGTGAAGGATGTAGCAGGATGAAGGTGCCTTAGAGTGTCTACACAGGGGTGTCAAACTCATTTTGGGTCGCGGGCCGAAATTTATTCATTCACTTGGTGGTGGTAAACTGTTATTGAAGCCACAGCCGCCCTGGGGCAGACTGTCCATTTACCACATGGCTATATAATGTGTTGTTCATATCCTGAGCTCTTATTATGTCAGTGCCCTCTGCTGGACACGTGTGGAATGCCCCCTAGTGGCTAGAATGCGCATTCTGGTTATTCTTTAAAAATTCATAACTCCGCACAGGAATGGGCTAGAGACTTACTTTTTTTTTTGTCATACTCTGGAATTTATGCTCTACAGGGCAGGGGCCGGATTAAATAATCCGGGCCTGATCCGGCCCGCGGGCCGTATGTTTGACACCCCTGGTACAATAAAAGGAAACTCTGGCTGTGTCCGAATGTGCACTCTAGTCCCTAACGCATAATTTACTCTCTCCGCCTACAGAAAGAGTGACAGCAGCTACTCTAAATTCACTAAGCTCTGGGAATAATGTATGTCTGAGATAAAGACCAACCAAACTCTAGAGACAGTGGAATATTTGTGGATTAATATTAGTCAGAAACATTTGAATGAATGAATGATGGCCCAGTCAAAGTCCTGACCAAAATCCTATTGAAAATCTGTGGAAAGATCTGAAAACTGCTGTTCACAAACGCTCTCCTTCTAATGTGACAGAGCTTGAGTTGTTTTGTAAAGAGGAATGGATTAAAGTGTCAGTCTCTACATGTGCAAATCTTGTAGAGTCAAACCCCAAAAGACTTGCTGTTATTGCAGGGACGTCACATCCGGTGAGTGTATTCTGTGTTGACGCTCCTTGTGAGCAAGTTAGAACTTTAGCTCTCTCTGTTACTATTGTTAATCCACGTATTAAACGTAGCTTTAGAGTCCACTCTAGCTGGTTATAGATCTAATTTGACCCATTATCTCCGCGGACCCAATTCTCCGCTTGAACCAACACTTCTGCGTGGATTAAATCCCTTCTCTCTCTTCTCCGTAACGTGGTAGCTCGCTGGCTAGCTTAGCCCGCTAGCCTAGCCATGGCTGCCCCGTCCACTTCTGCCTCTTTAGTGCTGTTCTGCTCAGTTTGCCGTATGTCGAGTCATAACCCTGCCTCTTTCAAAGACGATAGGAGTAGTTGCGTTAGGTGTAGTGTAGTGGCAGCTTTGGAGGCCAGGGTGTCCGAGTTAGAGGAGCGGCTGGCCGGAGTTTTGGTGAAGGCTAGCGTTAGCTACAGTCAGATAGCGACGGGGACCGTAGCCGCAGTCCGCACCGACAGTGCCAGAGAGGTTAGCCAGGCTGAGGCTAGCCCCGCAGCGGGTCCCGTGCAGCCGGGACAAGACCAGGATGGATTTGTAGCGCACCAAACTCTTCATGTCCAGAACAGGTTTTCTCCCCTCAGCGCCACACCGGCTGAACCTGATACTCTGGTGATTGGAAGCTCCATAGTTAGGGACGTGAAGATCCCAGCAGCTTTGGTTAGGTGTTATCCGGGGGCCAGAGTTGGTGACATCGAAGGTAACCTTAGGCGCTTAAAGCAGGGAGGGAGGCGGTTCCGTCAGATCGTGATCCACGCGGGTGGTAACGATATTCGGCGGAGACAGTCAGAGATTCTCAAATTGCAAGTAGTCGCGGTGTGTGAATTGGCTAAGTCGATGTCCGATACCGTAATATACTCTGGTCCTCTGCCCAATTTGGTCAATGATGAAATGTATAGCAGACATTTATCATTCAACTGCTGGTTAACAAACAGTCACAGCGCAGTAGAACCTTCAATCCCTAATACCCTTAGCTGCGATGACTTCCTTGAATTCTTTAATGATAAAATCAAAACCATTAGAGATAAAATAAACGATAAGCTTCCCTCATCTTGTCCTGATCTAAACCCAGTTGAATCATTGACTCCATCTGAAGTCTTAGACAGGTTTATAACTGTAGATGAGGCTGAGGTATCATCAATCATTATGTCCTCAACTTGTCTTCTAGATCCAATTGAACTCCTTAAAGAAATTACTCCTGAAATCTTAGATACCATATTGAAAATAATTAACTCGTCTTTAGAAAACGGTTATGTGCCAAAGTCCTTTAAATACGCTGTTATCAAACCACTTTTGATAAAACCTAGTCTTGATCCTGACATTTTAGCCAACTATAGGCCCATATCATACCATACCCTTTCATTTCAAAAGTCCTTGAAAAAGTAGTGGCTAAGCACCTTTGCCGTCACCTACAGGACAATAACTTATTTGAAAAAATTCAGTCAGGATACAGAAGTTATCATAGCTCAGAGACCGCCTTAGTCAAAGTTACCAACGACCTGTTATTAGCAGCTGATGCTGGACTAGCTTCAATCCTAGTTTTGTTAGACCTCAGCGCAGCCTTTGACACAATCGACCACAATATTCTCCTGCAGAGGTTAGAATGTGACGTAGGCATCAGGGGAACAGCCCTCTCCTGGTTTAAATCTTACTTATCTGACAGGCAACAATTCGTTAATGTAAACCAAAAGTCTTCACCGTGTTCCAAAGTGTGCTATGGAAACCCACAGCCTGAAGTAAAGCTGCCTTAGGAAGAACACTGCTGTGGGAAGTACGGTCCACTGAGCTCTATCCTCTTCGTCTGACTGCAGACTTATCATGATACAATATTTAATTTATCTGTAGTCTGTTCATCACTATTCACATGGTGTCTCCTGTCCCACTCCCCCTCGGGAGTGCCTGTCTAGATCAAACGGAGGAACCTGGGTGAACGGAAGAACCTGCATTCTGGAATCTGAGGACTGGACGGTCTGCGATCTTGGCCCGTCTGCTGAGGGATCCTTCGGCCCTGGGTCTCTATAGCCTGTCCGTCCATGGGAATGGATCTCTCCTTCTGTGGTTCTCCCCAAGGTTTCTCTTTTCTCCTGCCGGGTTTTTGAGTTTTTCCTTGCCGTGCTGGAGAGTCTAAGGACGGGGGACGCCCACTCCGCTCATCGCCACCTCCTATTGGACATTATATTTGCCTGGATTCACCTGAACTTTTAAATGTCATATTTATTGCTCTGTTTTATTGCCTTAATGTTTGGTGCAGCTGTGAGGCCACTTCTGTTGTGATATTGGGCTAAACAAAACCATTAAACTTGAAACTTGAAACTTGAAAAGGGGGTTCCACAAAGTAATCATTCATGTTGCATGAATACTTATGCACGTCCCACTTTTCTATTTTTTAAAAAATAACAGAATCATGTATCATTTTGCTTTCACTTCACAGTTGTTTGTTCCTTGTGTGTGAACGTTCAGTAAAAAAATGAAAAATAAAATCTTTATGTTTAGGGTTGTAAACATGACAAAATGCACAAATTAAATCTGCACAAACCTGTGTGTGTCTGAATCATCCAAAAATCTCTTATCAGTATGATGATTACGCTTCATCTTTTATGAAATATCGAAGGTTTTCATACCTAGACCAAGGCATTCAACTATTTCACGCTTTTCATCAGCAGAGAGATCCTTTTTCTTTCCCATAATGCTTGAAAATGATGATCTGCCTAATAAAGTGGAACACCCTTTTTCAGTAACTTTTCCCTTAAATGGGCTTAACCTGAAAACTAATCATCATCGGGTCTCTGAGATTAATGCCAGTGATTCTAATAATAATAATAATAATAATTTGGAGCGTGGTGTATGAATTATCTGTACCGATTTTTAATGTTATTTTGAAATTAAAAATTTGGAAATAGTCGAAAGTTTCGTCGGATCGGGTTTGAATTTTGGGCCAAAATCTGGTACTTTTCGTCAATGCGATATACCATAAACTATATATTTTCAGAAAGTGCTCGCGCATTCCTACCTGATTATTGAGGTCCTGGGTCACTGACGGGCGCTTCGCGCTTGTTTTTCTGTGTGCTCTGCGCACTTGGGTGAGTGCGCTCCGCTTCACTCTGCGAACTGTCCAATTACAATGTTTTTTTTCTGATACATGTGCACGTGCACGGAACGTGAACGACGAGGGGAGTGCGTTAGTGCATGTTTGATAGGAGGCGAGCGCTTGGGCACTTTTCTATACGATTTTCTATACGATTACAAGAGGCCCTTCGCCAGCCCCGATGGCACTCGGGCCTAATTATCCTCAGACATGACTGAGCCCCCACGAGGCAGACCTGCTCAGGGGGAGTTCAGAGATGGTCTTTCATACACATCCAAGGTAAGCTAAAATATCTCCACTTTAGCCCATGCCAAAGAATCAGGTTTATTCCTTTTGATTTAAAGTAATCTAGAATGGATTTTGTGTCATGAAGGTTTAACTGTTGACTGTTTGGGCTCACTGTCCTGATGACCAAAGAGGATCCTTCAGTAATCAGTGAGGAGAGCTTAAGGTGACCAGAGGTGGGTCATGGACATGTGACGTGATACAGAACAATAGCTCATGGTGGACCTTTTTTTTACACCCTGAGAGAAATGATCCCCAACACAGGAGGACTGACCGCCACCATCAGGGCCTGCACAAGAGGACTGACCACAACCATCAGTGTCTACAGGAGGACTGACCACCACCATCAGGGCCTGCACAGGAGGACTGACCACCACCATCAGGGCCTGAACAAGAGGACTGACCACCACCATCAGGGCCTGCACAGGAGGACTGACCACCACCATCAGCGTCTGCACAAGAGGACTGACCACCACCATCAGGGCCTGCACAGGAGGACTGACCACCACCATCAGTGTCTGCACAAGAGGACTGACCACCACCATCAGGGCCTGCACAGGAGGACTGACCACCACCATCAGTGTCTGTACAAGAGGACTGACCACCACCATCAGTGTCTGCACAAGAGGACTGACCACCACCATCAGGGCCTGTACAAGAGAACTGACCACCACCATCAGGGCCTGCACAGGAGGACTGACCACCACCATCAGTGTCTGCACAGGAGGACTGACCACCACCATCAGTGTCTGTACAAGAGGACTGACCACCACCATCAGTGTCTGCACAAGAGGACTGACCACCACCATCAGGGCCTGTACAAGAGAACTGACCACCACCATCAGGGCCTGCACAGGAGGACTGACCACCACCATCAGGGCCTGCACAAGAGGACTGACCACCACCATCAGGGCCTGTACAAGAGAACTGACCACCACCATCAGGGCCTGCACAGGAGGACTGACCACAACCATCAGGGCCTGCACAAGAGGACTGACCACCACCATCAGGGCCTGTACAGGAGGACTGACCACCACCATCAGGGCCTGCACAGGAGGACTGACCACCACCATCAGTGTCTGCACAGGAGGACTGACCACCACCATCAGTGTCTGCACAGGAGGACTGACCACCACCATCAGTGTCTGCACAAGAGGACTGACCACCACCATCAGTGTCTGCACAAGAGGACTGACCACCACCATCAGTGTCTGCACAGGAGGACTGACCACCACCATCAGTGTCTGCACAAGAGGACTGACCACCACCATCAGTGTCTGCACAAGAGGACTGACCACCACCATCAGGGCCTGTACAGGAGGACTGACCACCACCATCAGTGTCTGCACAGGAGGACTGACCACCACCATCAGGGCCTGCACAGGAGGACTGACCACCACCATCAGTGTCTGCACAGGAGGACTGACCACCACCATCAGTGTCTGCACAAGAGGACTGACCACCACCATCAGCGTCTGCACAAGAGGACTGACCACCACCATCAGTGTCTGCACAAGAGGACTGACCACCACCATCAGTGTCTGCACAAGAGGACTGACCACCACCATCAGTGTCTGCACAAGAGGACTGACCACCACCATCAGTGTCTGCACAAGAGGACTGACCACCACCATCAGGGCCTGCACAAGAGGACTGACCACCACCATCAGTGTCTGTACAAGAGGACTGACCACCACCATCAGTGTCTGTACAAGAGGACTGACCACCACCATCAGTGTCTGTACAAGAGGACTGACCACCACCATCAGGGCCTGCACAGGAGGACTGACCACCACCATCAGGGCCTGCACAAGAGGACTGACCACCACCATCAGTGTCTGTACAAGAGGACTGACCACCACCATCAGTGTCTGTACAAGAGGACTGACCACCACCATCAGTGTCTGTACAAGAGGACTGACCACCACCATCAGGGTCTGTACAGGAGGACTGACCACCACCATCAGTGTCTGTACAAGAGGACTGACCACCACCATCAGGGCCTGCACAGGAGGACTGACCACCACCATCAGGGCCTGCAGGAGGACTGACCACCACCATCAGGGCCTGCACAAGAGGACTGACCACCACCATCAGGGCCTGCAGGAGGAGCTGCCCAGCCACATCCACCTCACTCTGAAGGAGTTGTCCTGTTGGTCTGGGTGTAAAAGGCTCTACAGCGCTGGGACATGTTTCGCTAGAGGTCCTTTTATACTTCAGCAACAACTCCACGCTTGTGGGACGCACGGGGGAGCCAATCAGTGAGTTTGCGACAGCTGCAGCTCCATGGACGAGCCGCTGATGTGCACCGGCCGCACAAGGTGTCTCAGAACGCAAGCGCCAAGAGTGGTTGATCCTTTTGCAAAACAAGGAAACGCACAACAAACTCCTTCAGTCTCCCTCTTCCAAGTTATTTTTCATTCATTTTTTTTATTTTATTGACCTTTATTTAACCAGGATAGTCCCACTTAGATTAAGAATCTCTTTTTCAGGGGAGTCCTGGGAATCTATTGTACATGTTTTTAGTGGTAGGGGAAACCGGAGTACCCGGAGGAAACCTACGCAGACACGGGGAGAACATGCAAACTCCACACAGAAAGGCCCCGTCCAGGTGGGAATGTGAGGCGGGCGCGCTAGTCGCTGAGCCACCGTGCCGCCCATAACTTGTTGCTTATCTGTAAGGAACATCCTCATTGGCATTGGTGTAAATGACATTACTGTATTAATTAAAGTACTTTTAGTAGTAGCAGCAGCATCAGTAGGAGTAGTGTAATAGTGCCTTGTTGGTTACAGTATACAGTATATGTATGTATATAGTATATTTTCTCCTATCCCAACAGGAAAATTAAACAATATTTAAAAAGTGTACAAACCCTTTATGTAGTTATGAAGCATTTCAATACAAACATCTTAAAAATGTACTTTTATTTGGCAACACTAATCTCATGAAGTAAAACAGAAATGAAGGTTATAATTCATACTTATAAGTCATACCTGTTACATTTGTTTTGTCATGTTATGGGCCGAATACTCAGCTGCTCAAAAAATAAAAGATGAATGTATAACTATAAATACATGTTTTTGTCACAATCTTAGCAGTGTGGATTGGAATCTCAACACTAATGGACTTATTGTTGTGTTTTGTGTTGGAAAATGACATGTGGCTCTATAAAAGAACGGTAACCTTGTGTGAACCCTGTCAGCATCAGGCAGTCATAATAAGGACTTGAGAGTACTTTTTGTGCAATATTCCATACAATGTTTTCTTTGTGGTGCTGGGAAGCAGCACTAATATCCTACAGAGAAGTGTGGACATCAGGAGGAGCCTCTGGGCTTCAGGCTGGACCTGGAGAGATTGAGGAGCTTCATGTTAGTCAACAGGTTTTGACGTTAGGAGCCAAACAAATGAGTGATTTACACTTTGACCTGTGACATACAGCGCAATGGCTTTTTGCGTTCACTTGACTCTGACATCTTTAAGAGCGAACTTTAGACGCACTTATTTTTTCAGCCATTTAATTCGTTGTTCTTGGGCTGTTGTGGTTTTTGTGTTGTTGTTGGCCTTTTACTGTGTGTATTTTTCTGATTTTTAAACTGTGTTGTGAAGCACTTTGTGGCTTTTGTCTTTGAAAGGTGCTATAAAGATTACTGAGCCTACTTACTTACACAAATAATGCAGTAAACTTACCAAGTGCATTAAATGCTGCTAGTATTTTTTAAATTAATCTAACAGTTGCAGGTTATTAGTGCCATTTTACAGGCTGCTACTTTTGCATGAGTGTCTATGGAAAAAAGGGCTTTTTGGGCTGCTGGCTGCAATATCATGGCCTGCCACTAGCACAACTGATTTCAGAGAAAAGGGGCGGACCCCCCCACTGGGCCTTGTCCTATCGAGAGTTGAATTAAAGATCGTTGGGTTACCGAATGACATCAACAGGTGTGAGGGAGCGCTTACACATTTATTTGTTTATGAACATATTTTTATTTGAGGATCAGCCCCACAGGATGCAGGATCATAAGATGATTAAAGCCACACTGCGGAGAATTAGATCAGAGACTGGTCACATGGGCGAGAGCAGGAGGCTGCTGAAGCTGTTGAGTTGTCCCTTGTATTTGTAAAAATTATGCCCAGAGACAAGCTCCACGTACACGGAGTTTCCGGCCTCCAGGGTTACCACGGTGTCATGAGTGTCCGAGGTGGATTGGTCCAAAGCTAAGGCTATTATGACACCGTTCCTCTTCAGCACGGCCTCAGTTTTAGGTAGAGGAGAGTAAGTGTTGAAGATGGAGAAGTGGAAGACGTACAGGCCCCTGACCAGAGCCGTGAAGGACCCTGCAACAGCGTGGAATTAAATTGGTCTGATCTGATCGCGGGGGCAGCAGTCTCAGCAGAGATGCCCAAACTTCCCGATCCACACACACCTCCTCCAGCTGTTCTGGGGGGACCCCGAGGCGACACCAGGCCAGCTCGGAGACATAGTCCCACCAGCGTGTCCTGGGCCTTCCACGAGGCCTTGTCCCACTAGGACATGCCTGGAACACCTCCTGCGGGAGGCGACCAGGAGGCAGACGGAACAGATGCCCTAGCCACCTCAACTGACTGGTGAAGGAGCAGCGACTCTATTCCGAGCTCCTCACCCGCTCTTGAAAGGTGCGCCCAGCCACCCTGCGAAGGAAACTCATTTCGGCCGCTTGTATTCGCGATCTTGTCCTTTCTGTCATGACCCAAATCTCATGACCATAGGTGAGGGTGGGAACGTAGATCGATCGGTAAATCGAGAGCTGTGCCCCGACTCAGCTCCCTCTTCACCACGACAGACCGATACAGCGACCGCATCACTGCTGACGCCGCACCGACATGTCTGTCGATCTCATGCTCCATCCGTCCCTCACTGAGAACAAGACCTGACCGACCTGTAGAGGGGAAGCCACCTTTTTCTGGTGGAGAGCCATGGCCTCGGATTTTGAGGTGCTGATCCTCATCCCGGCTGCTTCACACTCGGCTGCAAACCGCCCCAGAGCAGCTGAAGGTCCTGATTTGTTGAAGCTAACAGAACAACATCATCTGCAAACAGCAGAGATGAGATCCTGAGGCTCCCAAACCGGACACCCTCCGGCCCCTGGAAAACCGCATTGTTCCTCCTAGACCTTACCGGGGAGGCTGAGGAGTGTGATCCCTCTGTAATTAGAGAGAGAGGGACCAACACCCCGGTCTGCCAATCCAGGGGCACTGTCCCCGACCACCACGCGATGTTGCAGAGACGTGTCAGCCAAGACAGTCCTACAACATCCAGAGACTGAAGGTACTCAGGGCGAATCTCATCCACTCGCGGAGCCACCGAGGAGCTTTCTCACCACCTCGGTGACTTCAGCTTGGGTGATGGACGAGCCCACGTCCGAGTCCCCAGCCCCTGCTTCCTCATCGGACGACGTGATGGTGGGATTGAGGCAGTGTTGTTTTCGTCAACGAAGACGATAACGATATCTTTTCGTTGACGCCCCTTTTTTTAATGACGATAACGTAACGATGACGAGCTAAAATTAGCTCTTTGTGGACTAGAACATGACAAAACGTTTACGTAAAAGAGACGAGACGAGACAAAAATGAGAGAACGTTTTTCGTCAGATCGTTCACAAACAGAGTTTGTGCGCGGAGTGAGAGAACACACCGGTAAACGTGACTCGGAGCGGCGCCGTGCTGCTCATGATGCGTCCGGTGTAACCGGGCAGCGGCGCCTCTTTCTCTCTCTCTCCCCGTGGCGTGCGGTCACTGCTCGCATACATCTTCCTCGGAGCGTCTGACATCCATGTCACAGGGACTTTATTTTTTCTCATGACAGTTTTCAATACAGTAGTGTATGAACGCAGAAAGCACGTTGAGGTCGGCTACGTATGTGCAGACAGCACTGTTGGTAAAAAAAAAATATTAATCTAGAAGCGATGATCAGAGGACGAGGAGAGCGGGCGCTTTGGGAAAAGTACTGTTCACAGTAGGCCTACCACTTCTGCCAGTGCCTATCGTGGTGGAATCGGTTTGTCAAAAGCTATAGAAAGCCAATAGAAGCTATTATTTATCCCAATTTCCAAGACTTATCGAAATTAATTATTAATTCTTATAATGAAACAGACGAAAACTTGACAAAAACCTTTTTAATTTTCGTCTGATTAAAACGTGACTAAAACTATCACATTTTCAAGTGACTAAAATGTGACTAAACCTGAAAGCATTTTCGTCCATAAGACTAAGACTAAAACTAAAAGGGCTGCCTAAAACAACACTGGATTGAGGAGATCCTCGAAGTACTCCTTCCACCGCCCGACGACATCCCCAGTCGAGGTCAGTAGCCCCCCACCCGCACTGTACACAGTGTTGGTGAAGCACTGCTTCCCCCTCCTGAGGCGCCGGATGGTTTGCCAGAATCTCCTCGAGGCCGACCGATAGTCTTCCTCCATGGCTTCTCCGAACTCCTCGCAGACCCGAGTTTTAGCCTCGGCGACCGCTCGAGCTGCAGCACGCTTGGCCTGCCGGTACCTCTCAGCTGCCTCAGGAGTCCCACAAGCCAACAAGGCCAGGTAGGACTCCTTCTTCAGCTTGACGGCATCCCTTACTTCCGGGCACCACCACCGGGTTCGGGGATTGCCGCTGCGACAGGCACCAGAGACCTTACGGCCACAACTACGAGCAGCCGCATCGACAATGGAGGAGGAGAACAGAGTCCACTCGGACTCCATGTCCCCCGCCTCCCCCGGAATCTGGGTGAAGCTCTTCCGGAGGTGGGAGTTGAAGACCCCACTGACAGAGGGATCCGCCAGACGTTCCCAGCCTTTATATCTTCCACCACACGCTTGGGTCTGCCAGGTCTGACCGGCTTCCTCCCCTGCCAGCGGATCCAGCTCACCACCAGGTGGTGATCAGTTGACAGCTCCGCCCCTCTCTTCACCCGAGTGTCCGAGACACGCAGCCGGAGGTCAGACGACACAACTACAAAGTCGATCATCGACCTCCTGCCTAGGGTGTCCTGGTGCCATTTGCACTTATGGACACCCTTGTGCTCGAACACCATCTAGTGCCCCTCCCAGGGACTCCAAGAAGGCCGGGTACTCTGCACTGTTGTTGGGCCCGTAGGCCGAGACAACGGTGAGAGACCTGTCCCCAACCCGAAGGCGTAGGGACACGACCCTCTCATTCACCGGGGTGAACTCCAACACGTGACGGCTGAGCTGGGGGGCTATGAACAAACCCACCCCGGCCCGCCACCTCTCCCCGCGGGCAACTCCAGAAAAATGGAGAGTCCAGCCTCTCTCCAGGAATTGGGATCTGGAACCCAAGCTGCGCGTGGAGGTGAGCCCGACTATATCTAGCCGGTATCTCTCAACCTCCCGCACAAGCTCAGGCTCCTCCCCCCCAGCACAAGCTCAGGCTCCTCCCCCCCAGCACAACCTCCCGCACAAGCTCAGGCTCCTCCCCCCCAGTGAAGTGACGTTCCATGTCCCGAACGCCAGAAGCTGCGCATGCGGACCAGGAGGCACCCAGCCTCGACTGCCACCCAGTCCTCTCTGAGGGTGGTGGGTCCACAGGAGGGCGCGGCCACCAGACGCTCGCGTTCGGGCCCCAACCCCAGATCTGGCTCCAGGGTGGGGCCCCGGCTGCGCCATGCCGGGCGACGTCTCGGTCCTTGATTTAACACTGTCCATAAGAGTCTTTTGAACTGCTCTTCGTCTGACCCGTCACCTCGGACCTGTTTGCCATGGAAGACCCTACCAGGGGCATAAAGCCCCACACAGCTCCTCGGACCATTCGGGCACTCAAACAACCCCACCACGTTAAGGTAGCAGTTCACGGGGTTGGGGGGGCTGAAGCAATTAAATTAAATTAAATTAAATTATTTTTTTGTTATGTGTGTCACAAAAAAACTCAAAACAACAAGCAGGCAATCAGTGGTTAGAACTTGTTAGCGCTGCTTAACAAAAAGCTTTTTCAGGCAATTTTGTGGGTGGAGGAGGGGTTTGCTCATGGGTTAACAGTGTTGTTCTTCCTCATGCAACCCCCCTGAGCGGGGTGGCGCCTGGGGTGGCCCAGTAGAAATCAAGGGTGGCCCAGACCCTAGAAACGCCACTGGTCCTCAAAGTTTACAGCTGTCCCTGTGCCTGTACAGTCCCAGACCCATGTAGTATCTGCAGATATGATCCCTGCTGCTGCAGCCGACGTCTGTAGCCTTTGCAGGCCGGGATGTGGGGCGGAGCGTCACCGTGTGCGGTGTGTACTCTAGAGTACCCGCTGACAATAGTGTTTGGTGCGTGTTGGTCTTTCGTCAGGCAGTGACTTCTGATCCGGGGCTAGGATCAGCAGCAGCGGCTGTTACCTAAGTAACAGCCGCTGTAAGTAACAGTAACCCTATCACAATGCAATGTGGGAATGCAACAATTCCAGGCCAAACTACAGGAAACAGTGACGTCTTTCAGGGCCAGTGGAGGCTTTATATCAATGACGTCACTTTAACAAGAACAGACGTAAAAGAGGCAACGACAAGTTTCTTCAAACAATGAGCAGGATTTAATTCAAAAGCAAAAACATTGTTTTATACTCCATTACTGATTAAACTGATCTCTGTCATTTGACATGGGTGGCTTACACTTACACACGTATTGCACTTTACAATTCTGTGTTACCAAGTGAAGTTGAAATGTGAAGACCAACGGTGGACTAGTTCTACCCCAGGACTCGCTCCTTGTGTCTCGTATTGCTGTATACAGTGGCAGTAGTGGGTCAGCGGATTATGGATATGATTGCAGATTATTTGCGATTATACCACGCTGACATGTGTAATCTCCCTGACACTGGCCCTGTGATTGTTTTGACAGTTTACAGAGCTCTAATAAGCTCTGTGTCTGTGTGTCTCTGTAAACACACTGACTGAGCTATGGGGTAAACGTGTATAAATAAACATGTGATTAGCAGGTGGTGCAATGTGGCCTAATGAGGGCGGCCCCTGGGGGCCCACGGGCTGGGGGGTGTCACTGTGAGTAAGAGACTGCCACTAACTAACACGCGCCTGAGGAGCAGTAATCTCCAGGGATTAGGGCCGGATTAAATACAGCTCTGGATTCATGTGTGAAGATTTATGCAAGACCCACAAAACAACAGGACAGGCCCAAAGAGGAGAGAGCTTTTAATGCGGGATCACAATTAAGCAGGAATTTGGATGTTTCAAGGTGAGTTGTTGATGATTTTTGTAAAGATTTCCAACATGCAGTGCATGAGAAGTATTCACACCCCCACTTTTCCCACATTGTGTTATGTTACAGCCTCATTTCAAAATGGATTGAATTATTTTTTGTCATCAATCTACACACAATATTCCATAATTAACAAGTGAAAAAATAAAATTAGGAATGTTTTGCAAACTGAAATATACATGAAGTACATACATGCAGTAAGTCTTCACACTGTTTGCTCCGACACTCAGAGCTGAGCTCAGGAGAATCCTTTTTCCACTGATCGTCCTCGAGATGCTTCTATAGCTCTGGAGTCCACCTGTGCTACTTTAAATGGCCTGGACTTGATGACCCAGTGTTATTCTGAGGAAATGAAAATGAATGGAAAACTTTTACGCTAACAGTTACTCACAGTACTTAAGTAATATACAAAGTGTTTTTTTACTCGCCTCTACTTTTTATTTCCACGAGTGAAATTATTTGACAGTAATGTTACTCTTGCTTTCACTCTACACTCCCCACCTCTGGGTGTCAATACTTTCTGCAGGATGTCTGAAATGTAACTACACTGAACAAACTCTAGAAAGGAATCAGCAACCTACATGCCACATGTCCAAGGAGAAGTGCTGACGAACACAGATCTATAGAGATTTGTGAACAATATTTGAGAGAAACAGGTATAAAATGTCTTTGAGCTCAGCCCATGTTAAACTAAAGTGTTTATATTTGTGTTCCATGTGATTCACTTGATAACTGGAAACGAGTCGGGTCAGCACCTAATACTTTAAAGTGCAACGATGTCCTTCCATGTTTTGAAAACAAGAAATATCAGGTACCCAGCTTTAGAAGTATGGGAATTATGACTAACAGGCTAAAGCCGGTCAAAAGTTTGAAAACACTTTTTATGTATTGGCTTCTCTTCATTTTCAACACTATTTTTATTGAGTGATTGTCACTGAAGACGTTAAAGGATCTATATCCTGCTATTTTAGCCATTCCAAAGTTAAGTATAGGCATTTATATGATATATTGTACCTCTACCATTATGGAGCACTCATTTTTGTGATAAATATAAGTGTTTTCTGGAGGTATTTTTCAAACCCGGAAGACACAACGCTTCGATTCAGTTAACTCCGCCCCCTTTCTCCACACATACAACTTTACCGTAATATAAATAAACAGCAATAAGTGAAATTGCTTCACAATGCAGTTATACGGAGTTGACATCTGCAACACAGCTTCATAACTGGCTAACACACATGCTAATATGCTAACACACAAGCTAATATGCTAACACACGTTTGGACTGACTCACCCTCTGGTCCATCGCTGTTTACATTGTGGGACTCGCGTTGGTTATAAAAGTTAATCCACTTTGATTCTGGTGAAGGTTCCCCAAACATCCATCAGAGACAGTCACAGAAAAACAATATTTTGGTGAAAGTCGCTGAATCCCGGAGAGAAAAACAGCTGAGTGGCCTCTTCCTGAAAAAGGTTGAATAAACTCCTCGTCCTCGTAGCCAAACGCGCTTCTTTTTCTCCGTGACATGATCGTTAGGTAAGAATAAAGAACAGGTGTGTCCAGTTACAACGAGCTCCATCTTCAGCTGCAGTACAAACATGACTGATCTGTTCAGACGCTCAGGGATGTGTTTGTTTTGGCCACAGCTGACCTGGAAGCACCTCGGGCACATCCTTTTTATTTTTTTTCCAATATTTTTTTACTCTTTGTTTCTCTCTTACGACAGAAATAATGAAAAAGCTGTTTTACAAATTAAAATCACGCTGTAAGACATTACATTGCAGACGTCGAGCACTTCCGTTCCGCTGTGACGACACAACTGAACACTCAGTCGTTCACCAGGAGAGGGTGGAGCCTCAGAGAGCAGGATTCAGGAGGATTACTGAGAGCTGCGTGAGTGAAGCCACAAACCACTCTGGGGGTGTTTTTGATAAGGAAATAGCATAACAACATGGCTAAAAGCTCCAAAAAGTCGATTTTGCATGATATAGGACCTTTAAAACTATGAATGAACACATGGGATTATGCAGGAAACAAGAAAAGGTGAAACAACTCCAAACTTCTGACCGGTACTGTAGTCGGGACACTCTGACGATAGGGAGGATGGTCTGCAGGGTAAGGATTAGCTTTAGGGTTATTTGTTTAATCCATCATTTAGAAATGGAAAGAGTAAAGCACCACTGCAGACTTACCAAGACATGGCCGTTCACGTAAACTAACAAACTGAACAGAAGAGCACTGATAAGAAATACAACCAAGTGCATCATGCTGTGGGGCTGCTTTTCCTCAGCGGGGACTGGGGAGATTGTGAGAATAGTTGTGAAGATGGATGGAGCCAAATACAGGGACATTTTAGAGGAAAAGCAGCAAGAGAACTGAGGCTGGGGCGGAGATTCACCTTCAGCAGGACAATGACCCTAAACACAAAGCTAAATCTACAATGGAATGGTTCAATAAAAACATATTAATGTGTTAGAATGGCCCAGTCAAAGTCCTGACCTAAATCCTATTGAAAATCTGTGGAATAATCTGAAAACTGCTGTTTACAAACGCTCTCCTTCTAATGTGACAGAGCTTGAGTTGTTTTGTAAAGAAGAATGGGCTAAAATGTCAGTCTCTACATGTGCTAATCTTGTAGAGTCAGACCCCAAAAGACTTGTGCTGTTATTGCAGTAAAAGGGGGTTCCACAAAGTATTCATTCATGCTGTATGAATACTTATGCAAGCCCCACTTTTCGGTTTTCTATTTTTTGAAAAATAACAGAATCATGTATCATTTTGCTTTCACTTCACAGTTGTCTGTTACTTGTGTGTGAACGTTCAGTAAAAAAATAAAATCTTTATGTTTAGGGTTGTAAACATGACAAAATGTGCAAAAGTTCAAGGTGTATGAATACTTTCGAGAGGCTCTGTACATGACAGAATGAGTACTGTAACTGTAACTCCAGTTACAAGTGCATTTTTCATTGAAAGGTCAAACTCTTACCAAATAAAATGCAGCACCAAATCAAGTTGGAAGTTGGTGTAAGATCTGCAGTTACATGAAGCTAATGTTGTTCAAACAAAACAGTAAGAACGGTGAAAGCAGTTTTTTGCTCAGTGGCCTTACTATTATTTTTAGTTTATATTTTGCCAAAAGTAAGGCTGCGTCTGGAACCATCAAATTGTAGCCTCTCAGCACTAACACTAGCAACTAACTCCTTAACCAACTAACTTAACAACTAGCTCCTTAACCTTTCATGACTGTTAGACCTCGATGCAGTTCGGGAACTAGAGCTTCAGCAGCATTTGCACAATCCGTCCATCCTTAAACAGGGGAAAGGGAAGTGACATCACCAACAGCTGTTTTTCTTCTTCTTTAAAGTTATTGGTGGAGTGCAGGCCAAACAAAAGTGCATGTCGCCCCTAGTGTCCAACAACAACATAGTGTCCAAACAAAGACATTTAAGGAGAAAAATAAATCCAAATGATCCAAACATTTCCCTTTAGTGTTATTTTATTTCAGCAGCTGTTTCTTAAAGCGACAGCAGCAAATGATCCATGTGGCTTAAGTTTCTACTAAATGAAAACAAAAGCATTTAATCTGTTTCCTGAGTTTCCTCTTTAACTCTGACATGTGACTGAGCTGTGGGGACAACATGGATTTATCACTTTATAAAGTTTGGCTTGAGCAGAATCTTAATTTTTAATTATTTTTATTTTTATTATTAAATGTGCTCCTGTCAATCAACAGTGGTTGCTCATGAATCACTCGAGGGTGGGGGCGAGGGGGTGGGGGGATTTGGCGCAGTGGCTTATGGGATGGCACATAGCTCCTAATCACCGGTTAGTTAGCACCAGAGGTCCCTATGCTAAAGTGGCTATAATAGTTAGCACCAGAGGTCCCTATGCTAAAGTGGCTATGATAGTTAGCATCGAGGCTCCTTTCCCTAACTCCTTCCTAACTGACTTACCAGTTCGGAAGCATCTTGCCATGGCGGACGCTGACGCACATCCGGTTTGGCGTAAGAGCTCTTACCAATCTGCTCATTTCAGACGCAGCATAACTTTCCCAGCGCTGGCTAGGAGAGGAGCTGTATGCTTCCTTTAATACCTCCTTTACTCATCAGCCCTTATATAGTCCAGGACCCTCTCCACAGGCAAATATGTGCTACCTCCAAAGTATCTTTCATTAGAGTATACCTTGGGTCATTACCAGTGGGAACCTTCAGTCGCAACTTGGCCTCGTTCAGTCCCAGCATTATAGCAAAAGTATTGTTTGATTGGAATTGGAATTTTTACCATTTCTTTTAACAATTTTCAGGTTCTCGCAGTTTCCTCTGGAGGAGCCCTTTGCCTCGGGAGCAGCTGCCTTCTGGTGGGAGTTATGGAATCATTCAGAGATGCCAAGGCAAACAATAAAGAAACCGCTAAAATATGATGTACAGTGCCGAGAAAAAGTAAGTACACCATCTGGAATTTCTCACATTTCTACCGAAAGTGGTCACTAAATGTGGTCTGATCACAGGAATGATTAATCAGTGTCTGCCTGAACTAATACCACCCAAACATTTACATTTTGCCATATTTTTATTGGGCATAACATGTAAACATTCAGAGGAGAGCGTGGAATAAGTAGGGCCTGGCTAAATATCCTCAAAGAGCAAATTAGACAAGTTTATGCAGAGATTTAGAGTCAGGTGTGAGCCAACCTGAAGTCCAATCATTGAGGTGTGGCTTAAAATGGAACACACAACGTCATGTGTGTAGGAAAAATGGAACAGCACACCAACATCAAAACCCTATCCCCACTTTGAAGTATGGAGCAGGATGATCATAGTGTCAGGGCCTGGACAACGTGCTATCATCAATGGAAAAATGTATTCACACGTATATAAAGACATTTTTGCAGAAAAGCTTGAGGCCGCTCTGTCCAACAGCTCAAGCTGAACAGAGGATGGGGGCTGCAACAAGACAATGGTCAGTCCCAAAACTTATACCTGGTCAGACCGGTTTGGCCCTGGCCTCCGCTGTGGAAAAGGGTTGACCAGGCACTGGGCTGAGTCACGCCTGTGGAAAAGGCCCTAAAGCTGCACACAGAGCCAGCCACGCTCCCAGACACCTGCATGGACCGAGAAGAGGAGAGTTTTTTTTGTATTTGGCTAAGTGATGCATTGATTATTTTCATTTCAGTTCAATTTCAACCTCTCTGTATTATCAGAACTTCCAAAATCCAAAATATTTAATTTATGTTTCACAATATGGATGATTTCCCCTCCTGGAACCGCCCCTATAACATGGTGGAGGGGTTTGAGCACCCGAATGATCCTGGGAGCTCTGTTGTCGGGGGCTTTGTGCCCCTGGTAGGGTCTCCCATGGCAAACAGGTCCTAGGTGACGGGTCAGACAAAGAGCGGTTCAGAAGCCCCTTATGAGAGACCAACAGGCCCGGTTAATCACCTTCTGTGGACCCACCACCTGCAGAAGGAGCCATACCTGGCAACGGACAAGTGGAAAAAGATGGCAGGATGGAATATGGATGATTCATCTGCTGATATTGGAATTTTTTATTGATGTATTGTGTAACTCCGGGGACCTTGACAGCAGGGTTAGAATCAGGCTGCATCTAAAAAGTGTAAAGAAGCTTAAGAACCTCCTTCTGATTGTCTGTGTAAGCTCTCAGTCGTACAGGACTTGTCCATCTTCAATGAAGGTATTTGAGTCGTCTTCTGTACTCAGTGGTTGGAGTCTCGAACGTTTCGCCTCTCATCCAAAAGGCTTCGTCAGCAAACTAGAGTTCTGTTCAGTTCGCAGCCTAGATAAAGACCAAAAGGGGAGGAGTTGGAGTAGGCCCGGCTCCTCCCCAGAAACTACCGGTACTCTGACCTGTGAGAGTGTCTCTAACGACCTGCTCACTCCAGAGTCGATGTGACCTCTTCAACACTGATCACTGTAATCACCTGCCTATTGTTCTGTTGATGGCGGATGTGCCGTCTCATTGGACTGGCAGAAACCGGCTGTCGGCGAAGGAGGTTAGAGTAAAGTGACCCGGACATGCGTCATCATCAGCCGTGACAAGGAGCATCCAAAAGTGTCAGTGCAGAGGGGGTTAGGAAGGGAGCTGAATGTTTCCGTTTAATACCTCCTTTAGCAGAGGAACCTCGGGATGTTCCTCATCACCCCATAAGGAGCAAAAACTAATCCCACAATCCACTGCGGCCTCCCGAAGGCTTCCGTTTTGCTGTGTGACGTTTCATTCAATAAAAACATGAACATTGTTCTAAATCTATGAAAGTATAAAGCAGGTCATGCAGCGTTCGAGCCACAGCTCCATCTGAAAGTTTTATTATAGGAAATTGATGAACTTACGGCAACATTAGACACTTTAGTTTACATTTTACAAGACGAAACCTAAGCCACATGGATCATTTGCATAAGCCGCTTTATTTAACACATCATTCTGACATTGTGCAGTTAATCAGATTACATTTGTACTGTTTGTAACTGTTGTTAAATTCATATGAGCGTAAATTGCAGAGGTAACTTCCTGTAAAGCGTTAATAATCAGAGCTGGGACTCAAGCTCACAACAAAATCAGGCATTTTGGAAACAATCACGGAAAGGCTAATGTAATGTATCAACTAACTGAGCTACCCACCCATGTAGGTCAAAGGTCGCCAGCTAGCTCCCATTGCATTGTGGGCACATTGTTAAAGTGCCCTTGGGCAAAGCACTGGTAGTAAGAGCGTCTTTGTTGCAGTATATGGGTGTGTGAAGCTGTTAAACACTGGCCTGTTCTTCTTCTGAAAGGTCTTCAGTGACGCTCTCTGCCGGGACACACTTCACACTGACAGGACTGTCTTGTGTCAAACTTTCCATGAAACGTTAAGAAGAAGAACAACAGCTGAAACTGGTTCTTCAAACAAAGAAATGTTTCAGTGACAGATGTTTTGTCCACTGATAAATACTCAAATACTAGGAGAACACCAGACATACGCCAGACCCGGGGAAGAGGGTGCAAAGGGGCAGGAAACTTTCGATGGGAACAATCATCATATTTTTACTTTTTTTAGTAAACTATGAGTCACCCATTATCATGTTTTCGAACCATAAAATATGCATTTGAGTGATGTCACACCTCAGACCCGTAGAAGAAGAGTGAGGTTCAATATGGTCAGGTCAAAACACAACTTTCCTAAAGCGAAACTCTGCTTAATCAGCTTTCTAATGAGCGCTGGGACAAACGGCAGAGTCTGAGATCACGGTTTAGTTTTATCATACTGTGATCGGATAAATTAATCTGTCACTCACTCAGACCATGACAAACACTGACCAATAGGATGAGTGGGCGGGGCCTGTGTGACACAGAGCAGTCTCACAAACTGAGACATGGCACAGACTCTCAGGACGTTTTTATCTGTCCGAGACCGGCCCTCGTCCGACAGAGCAGTGATCCGATCCAAACCGAGCCCCATAGGGATTACGATATTTGTGTCCGAGTCCGACTGTTTCTGTGGAAAGTCTGATTTGATCATCCATCCATCCATTTTCTTCCGCTTTATCCGGGGCCGGGTCGCGGGGGCAGCAGTCTCAGCAGAGATGCCCAAACTTCCCGATCCACACACACCTCCTCCAGCTGTTCTGGGGGGACCCCGAGGCGACACCAGGCCAGCTCGGAGACATAGTCCCACCAGCGTGTCCTGGGCCTTCCACGAGGCCTTGTCCCACTAGGACATGCCTGGAACACCTCCCGCGGGAGGCGACCAGGAGGCATCCGGAACAGATGCCCGAGCCACCTCAGCTGCTCCTTTCGACGTGAAGGAGCAGCGACTCTACTCCGAGCTCCTCCTGGGTAACTGAGCTCCTCACCCGATCTCGAAGGGTGTGCCCAGCCACCCTGCGAAGGAAACTCATTTCGGCCGCTTGTATTCGCGATCTTGTCCTTTCGGTCATTACCCAAATCTCATGACCATAGGTGAGGGTGGGAACGTAGATCGATCGGTAAATCAAGAGCTTTGCCCTCCGACTCAGCTCCCTCTTCACCACGACAAACCGATACAGCGACCGCATCACTGCTGACGCCGCACCGATCCGTCTGTCCATCTCACGCTCCATCCGTCCCTCACTCGTGAACAAGACCCCGAGATACTTGAACTCCTCCACTTGAGGTAAGGACTCCCCACCGACCTGAAGAGGGGAAACCACCTTTTTCCGGTGGAGAACCATGGCCTCAGTTTTGGAGGGGCTGATCCTCATCCCGGCCGCTACACATTCGGCTGCAAACCGCCCCAGAGCAGCTAAAGGTCCTGGCCTGTTGAAGCCATCAGAACAACATCATCTACAAACAGCAGAGATGAGATCCTGAGGCTCCCAAACCGGACACCCTCCGGCCCCTGGCTGCGCCTAGAAATTCTGTCCATAAAAGTAATGAACAGAACCGGTGACAAAGGGCAGCCCTGGCGGAGACCAACACGCACCGGGAACAGGTCTGACTTACTGCCGGCAATGCGAACCAAGCTCCTGCTGCTCATACAGGGAACGGACAGCCCTTAGCAGAGGGCCCCGGACCCCATACTCCCGGAGCACCCCCCACAGGGCACCACGAGGGACGCGGTCGAACGCTTTCTCCAGATCCACAAAACACATGTGGACTGGTTGGGTGAACCCTCGAGCACCCGACGGAGGGTATAGAGCTGGTCCAGTGTGCCACGACCAGGACAGAAACCGCATTGTTCCTCCTGGATCCAAGGTTCGACTATCGGCCGGATCCTCCTCTCCACCACCCTGGAGTAGACCTTACCGGGGAGGCTAAGGAGGGTGATTCCTCTGTAATTGGAACACACCCTCCGATCCCCCTTTTTAAAGAGAGGGACCACCACCCCGGTCTGCCAATCCAGTGGCGCTGTCCCCGACCGCCACGCGATGTTGCAGAGACGTGTCAGCCAAGACAGTCCTACAACATCCAGAGACTTAAGGTACTCAGGACGAATCTCATCCACCCCCGGAGCCACCGAGGAGCTTTCTCACCACCTCGGTGACTTCAGCCCCGGTGATGGGCGAGCCCACCTTCGAGTCCCCAGCCTCTGCTTCCTCATTGGAAGACGTGACGGCAGGATTGAGGAGGTCCTCGAAGTACTCCTTCCACCGCCCAACAACATCCCCAGTAAAGGTCAGCAGCCCCCCACCCGCACTGTAAACAGTGTTGGTGAAGCACTGCTTCCCCCTCCTGAGGCGCCGGATGGTTTGCCAGAATCTCCTCGAGGCCGACCGATAGTCTTCCTCCATGGCTTCTCTGAACTCTTCCCAGACCCGAGTTTTTGCCTCTGCGACCGCACGAGTAGTAGAAAAATGTATTGTCCCCGTGGGGAAATTCATTTGCAGTGAGTGGAGATACACAAATACAACAATGACCACAGCAGACAGATCCAAACATTGACAACATACAAAGAACAAACCACGGCCCGTCAACCTCAGTTTAAATTATGTTAAAATCATTTTCTACATTCCTTAAAAACCTTCTCTGACAGACCACCTGTGCAGAATATTAAAACAAAAACAAAAAACAAAACAAAAAAATACTGTTGGTTACTTCGTATTGTTGGTTTGTTTAATTGTAAAATAGCTTGTGGCACAAATGACTGCCTGGTCCTGTTTTTAGTCAGGGCGGGGCTCCTCTACCTTCGACCTGAGGGGAGCAGCTCAAACTCTCTAAACAGAGGATGTTTTGAGTCCAATAATATTATGTCTGCTTTATTCCGAGCTCAAGCAAAATAAATGTCCTGTAGACCCTTCATAGGAACACCTAGGATTTTGTTTGCAACTGTACATATTTTCCTAAGGGAGCTAGTGAGCTGCAGCACGCTTGGCCTGCCGGTACCTCTCAGCTGCCTCCGGAGTCCCACAAGCCAACAAGGCCAGGTAGGACTCCTTCTTCAGCTTGACGGCATCCCTTACTTCCAGGCGCCACCACCGGGTTCGGGGATTGCCGCCGCGACAGGCACCAGAGACCTTACGGCCACAACTACGAGCAGCCGCATCGACAATGGAGGAGGAGAACAGGGTCCACTCGGACTCCATGTCCCCAGCCTCCCTCGGAATCTGGGTGAAGCTCTTCCGGAGGTGGGGTTGAAGACCCCACTGACAGAGG
The DNA here is from genome assembly GCF_951799975.1 of Gobius niger. NCBI lineage: Eukaryota > Metazoa > Chordata > Actinopteri > Gobiiformes > Gobiidae > Gobius > Gobius niger. The sequence goes on from NC_136872.1 coordinate 608,508, forward strand.
GATCCGCCAGACGTTCCCAGCAGACCCTCACAACACGCTTGGGTCTGCCAGGTCTGACCGGCTTCCTTCCCTGCCAGCGGATCCAGCTCACCACCAGGTGGTGATCGGTTGACAGCTCAGCCCCTCTCTTCACCTGAGTGTCCGAGACACGCGGCCGGAGGTCAGACGACACAACTACAAAGTCGATCATCGACCTCCTGCCTAGGGTGTCCTGGTGCCACGTGCACTTATGGACACCCTTGTGCTCGAACATGGTGTTCGTTATGGACAAACCGTGACTAGCACAGAAGTCCAATAACAGAACACCACTCGGGTTCAGATCGGGGAGGCCGTTCTTCCCAATCACTCCCTCCCAGGTCTCACTGTCGTTACTCACGTGGGCGTTGAAGTCCCCCAGTAGAACAATGGAGTCCCCAGTCGGAGCACCATCAAGTACCCCTCCCAGGTACTCCAAGAAGGCCGGGTACTCTGCACCGATGTTGGGCCCCTAGGCGAAGACAACGGTGAGAGACCTGTCCCCAACCCGAAGGCGTAGGGACGCGACCCTCTCGTCCACCGGGGTGAACTCCAACACGTGACGGCTGAGCTGGGGGGATATGAGCAAACCCACCCCAGCCCGCCGCCTCTCCCCGCGGGCAACTCCAAAAAAATGGAGAGTCCAGCCTCTCTCCAGGAGTTGGGATCCGGAACCCAAGCTGTGCGTGGAGGTGAGCCCGACTATATCTAGCCGGTATCTCTCAACTTCCCGCTCAAGCTCAGGCTCCTCCCCCCCAGTGAAGTGAAGTTCCATGTCCCGAACGCCAGAAGCTGCGCATGTGGACCAGGTCGTCGAGGCACCCGGCCTCTGACTGCCGCCCAGTCCTCTCCGCACCCGACCCCTACGGATCCCTCTGCGGGTGGTGGGTCCACAGGAGGGCGGGCCCACGTCGTCCCTTCGGGCTGTGCCCGGCCGGGCCCCGTGGGCAGAGACCCGGCCACCAGACGCTCGCGTTCGGGCCCCAACCCCAGGTCTGGCTCCAGGGTGGGGCCCCGGCTGCGTCATGCCGGGCGACGTCTCGGTCCTTGTATATTGTACGTCCATAAGAGTCTTTTGAACTGCTCTTCGTCTGACCCGTCACCTCGGACCTGTTTGCCATGGGAGACCCTACCAGGGGCATGAAGCCCCAGACAACATAGCTCCTCGGATCATTCCGCCACTCAAACAACCCCACCACGTTAAGGTAGCAGTTCACGGGGACGATCAACTGAATCAACTGAAAAAAAGGCATTCTGAACGTCACCACAGATGAGCAGAGCACATGCAGCGCACGCACTCGGAGCGACCGGTGGCCTCTTGTGAGTGCACAACTGCACTGACTGCACGTGTTTCATTACTGTGCATCATAGGTTAAGGACTCATCTTCAATATTTTTCAGTTGTCTTATCACACTGATGTGTCCGAATAAAGTCACTTTTTTTAATCAATCCAGCGTATCATCCACCACAGTTTTAGGTCTCTGTAAACGAACATTTCCCAAACCAGGTCCCAGAGTGGAAAGATCGAATCCATTCAGTCTGTGTTTTTGGACAGACAGTGAAAGTCCTGTGAATCTGAAGGGTCTAACTTTGAGATCAAATTCTTCTGCTGCAGTTTTATCTGTGAATTCTGCAACCCTACTTGGGAATAATTGAAGCATCTCTGCTTCTCCTGCAGATGTTGCATCTTGTTCGTTTGTAGGGAACTTTCAAGCATCGACTATTCCAACTGGATTAAAGCCGTGGATCGCTCAGACCAGACTATGATAATGGTTAATGGGTGTGTTACAGGTCAATATGGTATAAAGTTCTACAAAGTACATGTTCAAGATAAAACTTGAATGTCATATTTGCTTTTTGCTCCATTGAGACCCGTGTCAAACGTGTTGGTTATTACGTGTTGGTTATTATGTTATGTACGACTGTTCTAATGTATATATGTATTTTTCGTCTTACTCACAGACAAAGCCTCTCCGTGATATTTCCTGACCTTTTCGCGTCTGTCAGTTCAGGATATTTTGGCCCAGACACAAATAAAGAGCGAAATGGCCCGTGGCTTCGTTCACAATGTCTGAATCGATGAGTTCTGACATTTGCGCAGAGGGAGGGGGCTCTCAGACGGAGGGCCTGGGTCAGATCTGCGCTCGCCGGTGTAAGTGTCGTTCCGGCGCAGGTTAACACAATGGCTCCTGTCAGATCCCACTTGTGTGACCATAATTGAACCATTTTCCGTAGAACAAGGAGCGGGACGGCGAGAGGAGCGGGACTGCATGAGAGCGAACAGAGACGCAATTAACGGGAGATGAGGTTTGGGTCGGTGCACGCCCGCCCCCCAGACCTTAAGGAACGTGACCTGTCTGCAGACAAGGTAATTGAACAGTGCAGAGGTCCGGGGGGGTGGGGGGGGCCTCTTTTACAAAGAAACAGGACACAGGTACATGACAAAAGGACGATAAAACGCTTCATTGACAATAACTTACTGGTTTAAATGTTTTGTAGGAACCGATGAATTCAGAATTATTACATCATTATTATTATGTTTAACACATTAAACATGTTTTTTGTATGTTACTGCTGTTTGAAGTATCTGACCATGACGGTGGCCCATATTTGAATAATCTTGTATATTCTGTCAGTCCCATCTGCTGACTTCATGGTGCTCCTTCATGTTTCATAATCCAAATGCAGTCACCTCTTTGTGTCCTCAGAGTTATTCTTAGTGTTGTGTGAGCCGCAGAAAGAGCTGCATTACTTTGATCGGTCTCCCGTACATTTATGTGACTTATGAAGCGTGAAAAACCCGGGCTAAAGTGTCTAAAGTATTGCCTGGATGAAGGCTGATGTAGGCCCTGACAGCCACACTCTCCAGCCTCTCCTGCTGTCTGTGTGCTTCACCCTGTCCGGGTGAGCAGCAGTTAGCGGAGCCGTACAGTACGTTACACTTGTCTGGGACGGTCTTTGTTTGTGGACAATAGACGGTGACCCGGCCTCACCAGGGCCAACCGCTCCACTGGAGACCAGGAATGATCAACACAGATACTGCTGTGCGTCCACATTCAGCCCCGCCCACTGTGGAGCCACTGGTGTTTGATTGGTCAATGTGGCTGTCAATTAACCAGTGGCGGCTGGTCCATTATGGGCGGCGCCCCTCCCATCCATTTTGCAAATAAAATAAAACGTTTTAAGTTTAGCAAAATCATAACTTTCTTATGTGTTTTATACACTGGAGGGAGGGGGGCGGAGGTGAAGGAGGTGTCATTTTGTCTGCCTGGTTCATCTTGTGCTGTAAGGGGCGGCACGGTAGCACAGCGGTTAGTGCTTGTGCTTCACAGCTAGAAGGTCCGGGTTCGATTCCCACCTGGACGGGGCCTTTCTGTGTGGAGTTTGCATGTTCTCCCCGTGTCTGCGTAGGTTTCCTCCGGGTACTCCGGTTTCCCCTACCACTAAAAACATGTACAATAGGCCAGGATGTATGAGAGTGTGTTTGAGAGTGCGCATGGGGGACGACGGATGAAAATTAGCCTAAGGCTACAATCCGGTGTGGCTTGTTCATTAACTTGCACTGTCCCTACCAAATAAACCATAAAAAAAAAAAAAAAAAAACACCACAGTCTCATAAATGTGTAGTTTTGTGCTTGGGGCGGCAGGAACAGCGCCCACGCGATCTAACCAATCATTAATTCAACCAATCAGAGACGCGCAATAATGAATCTCTGATGGGCGTGGCCTCAGCGCCATAGGAGATTTAACAGGTGAAAGACGAGGAAGCGTCTCCTGTAAACAAACACGAGTAGCTCGTTGTTGGAGCAGCTCTGAGCTCACGGACGATCGGAGGAAAAACTTCTCATTTGAGAGACGGAGAAGCTTCGTGTTGTTTCCTGAGAGGAGGTGAAAGGATTTAGTCAAACTAATGGACTTGGGGCAACTTTCTTCACTCAGAAGTCACGTCTAAACGGACTTTCCTGGAGGTAGCATGACGATGCTAACAAGCTCATCTGCTTTAGCTGCTGCTTGTTTATCTCACACTTTGGGACAACACTCGCTGACTTGGACAGAGAGTTATGTCCCAGGACGTGGACGTTTGATGGAGAGAAGATTCAGGACCATGAGGAGGAGCTACGACAGGAGAGGGGAACGTCTTTCATTCACTGAGGGAAACAGAGGAGGAGCTCCAGGTGCTACAGGAGGAGCTCCAGGTGCTACAGGTGGAGCTCCAGGTGCTACAGGAGGAGGAGCTCCAGGTGCTACAGGAGGAGCTCCAGGTGCTACAGGAGGAGGAGCTCCAGGTGCTACAGGAGGAGGAGCTCCAGGTGCTACAGGAGGAGCTCCAGGTGCTACAGGAGGAGGAGCTCCAGGTGCTACAGGAGGAGGAGCTCCAGGTGCTACAGGAGGAGGAGCTCCAGGTGCTACAGGAGGAGCTCCAGGTGCTACAGGAGGAGGAGCTCCAGGTGCTACAGGAGGAGGAGCTCCAGGTGCTACAGGAGGAGCTCCAGGTGCTACAGGAGGAGGAGCTCCAGGTGCTACAGGAGGAGGAGCTCCAGGTGCTACAGGAGGAGCTCCATGTGCTACAGGAGGAGCTCCAGGTGCTACAGGAGGAGCTCCAGGTGCTACAGGAGGAGCTCCAGGTGCTACAGGAGGAGCTCCAGGTGTTACAGGAGGAGCTCCAGGTGCTACAGGAGGAGGAGCTCCAGGTGCTACAGGAGGAGCTCCAGGTGCTACAGGAGGAGCTCCAGGTGCTACAGGAGGAGGAGCTCCAGGTGCTACAGGAGGAGGAGCTCCAGGTGCTACAGGAGGAGGAGCTCCAGGTGCTACAGGAGGAGGAGCTCCAGGTGCTACAGGAGGAGCTCCAGGTGCTACAGGAGGAGGAGCTCCAGGTGCTACAGGAGGAGCTCCAGGTGCTACAGGAGGAGGAGCTCCAGGTGCTACAGGTGGAGCTCCAGGTGCTACAGGAGGAGGAGCTCCAGGTGCTACAGGAGGAGCTCCAGGTGTTACAGGAGGAGCTCCAGGTGCTACAGGAGGAGGAGCTCCAGGTGCTACAGGAGGAGCTCCAGGTGCTACAGGAGGAGGAGCTCCAGGTGCTACAGGAGGAGCTCCAGGTGCTACAGGAGGAGGAGCTCCAGGTGCTACAGGAGGAGGAGCTCCAGGTGCTACAGGAGGAGCTCCAGGTGCTACAGGAGGAGCTCCAGGTGCTACAGGAGGAGCTCCAGGTGCTACAGGAGGAGGAGCTCCAGGTGCTACAGGAGGAGCTCCAGGTGCTACAGGAGGAGCTCCAGGTGCTACAGGAGGAGGAGCTCCAGGTGCTACAGGAGGAGGAGCTCCAGGTGCTACAGGAGGAGGAGCTCCAGGTGCTACAGGAGGAGCTCCAGGTGTTACAGGAGGAGCTCCAGGTGCTACAGGAGGAGCTCCAGGTGCTACAGGAGGAGGAGCTCCAGGTGCTACAGGAGGAGGAGCTCCAGGTGCTACAGGAGGAGCTCCAGGTGCTACAGGAGGAGCTCCAGGTGCTACAGGAGGAGCTCCAGGTGCTACAAGAGGAGCTCCAGGTGCTACAGGAGGAGGCTCCAGGTGCTACAGGAGGAGGAGCTCCAAGTGCTACAGGAGGAGCTCCAGGTGCTACAGGAGGAGGAGCTCCAGGTGCTACAGGAGGAGCTCCAGGTGCTACAGGAGGAGGAGCTCCAGGTGCTAGAGGAGGAGCTCCAGGTGCTACAGGAGGAGGAGCTCCAGGTGCTGCAGGAGGAGCTCCAGGTGTTACAGGAGGAGGAGCTCCAGGTGTTACAGGAGGAGCTCCAGGTGCTACAGGAGGAGCTCCAGGTGCTACAGGAGGAGCTCCAGGTGCTACAGGAGGAGCTCCAGGTGCTACAGGAGGAGCTCCAGGTGCTACAGGAGGAGCTCCAGGTGCTACAGGAGGAGGAGCTCCAGGTGCTACAGGAGGAGGAGCTCCAGGTGCTACAGGAGGAGCTCCAGGTGCTACAGGAGGAGCTCCAGGTGCTACAAGAGGAGCTCCAGGTGCTACAGGAGGAGGAGCTCCAGGTGCTACAGGAGGAGGAGCTCCAAGTGCTACAGGAGGAGCTCCAGGTGCTACAGGAGGAGGAGCTCCAGGTGCTACAGGAGGAGCTCCAGGTGCTACAGGAGGAGGAGCTCCAGGTGCTAGAGGAGGAGCTCCAGGTGCTACAGGAGGAGGAGCTCCAGGTGCTGCAGGAGGAGCTCCAGGTGTTACAGGAGGAGGAGCTCCAGGTGTTACAGGAGGAGCTCCAGGTGCTACAGGAGGAGCTCCAGGTGCTACAGGAGGAGCTCCAGGTGCTACAGGAGGAGCTCCAGGTGCTACAGGAGGAGCTCCAGGTGCTACAGGAGGAGCTCCAGGTGTTACAGGAGGAGCTCCAGGTGCTACAGGTGGAGCTCCAGGTGCTACAGGAGGAGCTCCAGGTGTTACAGGAGGAGCTCCAGGTGTTACAGGAGGAGCTCCAGGTGCTACAGGAGGAGGAGCTCCAGGTGCTACAGGAGGAGCTCCAGGTGTTACAGGAGGAGGAGCTCCAGGTGCTACAGGTGGAGCTCCAGGTGCTACAGGAGGAGCTCCAGGTGCTACAGGAGGAGCTCCAGGTGCTACAGGAGGAGGAGCTCCAGGTGCTACAGGAGGAGGAGCTCCAGGTGCTACAGGAGGAGCTCCAGGTGTTACAGGAGGAGGAGCTCCAGGTGCTACAGGAGGAGGAGCTCCAGGTGCTACAGGAGGAGGAGCTCCAGGTGTTACAGGAGGAGCTCCAGGTGCTACAGGAGGAGGAGCTCCAGGTGCTACAGGAGGAGCTCCAGGTGCTACAGGAGGAGCTCCAGGTGCTACAGGAGGAGGAGCTCCAGGTGCTACAGGAGGAGCTCCAGGTGCTACAGGAGGAGCTCCAGGTGTTACAGGAGGAGCTCCAGGTGCTACAGGAGGAGCTCCAGGTGCTACAGGAGGAGGAGCTCCAGGTGCTACAGGAGGAGCTCCAGGTGCTACAGGAGGAGCTCCAGGTGCTACAGGAGGAGCTCCAGGTGCTACAGGAGGAGCTCCAGGTGCTACAGGAGGAGCTCCAGGTGCTACAGGAGGAGCTCCAGGTGTTACAGGAGGAGGAGCTCCAGGTACTACAGGAGGAGCTCCAGGTGCTACAGGAGGAGCTCCAGGTGCTACAGGAGGAGCTCCAGGTGCTACAGGAGGAGGAGCTCCAGGTGCTACAGGAGGAGGAGCTCCAGGTGCTACAGGAGGAGGAGCTCCAGGTGCTACAGGTGGAGCTCCAGGTGCTACAGGAGGAGGAGCTCCAGGTGCTACAGGAGGAGGAGCTCCAGGTGCTACAGGAGGAGGAGCTCCAGGTGCTACAGGAGGAGGAGCTCCAGGTGCTACAGGAGGAGCTCCATGTGCTACAGGAGGAGCTCCAGGTGCTACAGGAGGAGCTCCAGGTGCTACAGGAGGAGCTCCAGGTGCTACAGGAGGAGGAGCTCCAGGTGCTACAGGAGGAGCTCCAGGTGCTACAGGAGGAGGAGCTCCAGGTGCTACAGGAGGAGGAGCTCCAGGTGCTACAGGAGGAGGAGCTCCAGGTGCTACAGGAGGAGGAGCTCCAGGTGCTACAGGAGGAGCTCCATGTGCTACAGGAGGAGCTCCAGGTGCTACAGGAGGAGGACTCTCTTCTATACGTGAGCTGCACATTATTTCTGAGCGGATCATTTGTCTGACGGTTTATACGGGTTTAAACCTGTGGCTCTGAGGCTCATAATGAAACCACAGCAGGTCTGGGACTAAAACTGTTCATGAAATCAAAGAGGAAACACCTCCTGCCTTTGTTCTTGTTCTGTTGGTGCAAAACACAAATCAGTGGTGCACAAAACAAATATGTATAGTGACTATCAATCAATCAATCAATCAATCAATCAAACTTTATTTATAAAGCGCTTTTCATACCGAAAGGTATCACAAAGTGCTTTACAGATTACAACATTTAAAACAATGCGCCTGGCACAACCTCCCATATATGTACATTTTATATACAGTGCCTCTCAAAAGTATTCATACAGCTTGAACTTTTGCACATTTTGTCATGTTTACAACCCTAAACATAAAGATTTTATTTAAAAAATTTTACTGAACGTTCACACACAAGTAACCGACAACTGTGAAGTGAAAGCAAAATGATACATGATTCTGTTATTTTTCAAAAAATATAAAAGTTAAAAGTGGGGCGTGCATAAGTATCATACAGCATGAATGAATACTTTGTGGAACCCCCTTTTACTGCAATAACAGCAGCAAGCCTTTTAGGGTTTGACTCTACAAGATTAGCACATGTAGAGACTGACATATTAGCTCATTCCTCTTTACAAAACAACTCCAGCTCTGTCACATTAGAAGGAGAGCGTTTGTGAACAGCAGTTTTCAGATTATTCCACAGATTTTCAATAGGATTTAGGTCAGGACTTTGACTGGGCCATTCTAACACATTAATATGTTTTTATTGAACCATTCCATTGTAGATTTAGCTTTGTGTTTAGGGTCATTGTCCTGCTGAAGGTGAATCTCCGCCCCAGCCTCAGTTCTCTTGTGACTCCAGCAGGTTTTCCTCCGAAGTGTCCCCATATTTGGCTCCATCCATCTCCACAACTATTCTTACAATCTCCCCAGTCCCCACTGAGGAAAAGCAGCCCCACAGCATGATGCTCCCCCGTATATTTGACACTGGGGATGGTGCACTCAGGACCATGAGCAGTGTTAGGTTTGCTCCATACATAACGTTTGTCTCATCTGACCAAAGCTCCTTCTTCCACATGGAGCTGTGTCCTCCATGTGACTTCTAGCAAACTTCAAACAGGATTTCTTATGGCCTCCTTTCAATAATGGCTTTCTTCTTCCACTCGTCCATGAAGGCCAGATTTGGTAAGATACGACTTATAGTTGTCCCATGTACAGATTCCCCCAGCTCAGCGGCAGGACTTCACAGCTCCTCCAGAGTTATCTTGGGGCACTTGGTTGTATTTCTCACCAGTGTCTCCTTGTTCAGTTTGTTAGTTTAGGTGAACGACCGTGTCTTGGTAAGTCTGCAGTGGTGCTTTACTCTTTCCATTTCTGAATGATGGATTGAACAGTTGCTCCGGGAGATGTTTAAATCTTGGGAAATCTTTGTATAACTTAATGCTGCTTTAAACTTCTCCACAGCTTTATCCCTGACCTCTCTGGTGCTCCTTGACCTTCATGATGTTGTTTAGTGACCAATACACTCTGACCACAGCTCTGAGGGCCTAAAAGAACAGCTGAAATTATACTGAGAGTAGATTACACACAGGTGCCTCTATTTAATGGTTAGGCCAAGGAGTGAACATTCTGGAGTCATTAGGAATGTTTTAAAGGCAATTTAATGCACTCAGAAAATGCTGTATGAATACTTATGCACGCCCCACTTTTCACTTTTCTATTTTTGAAAAATAACAGAATCATGTATCATTTTGCTTTCACTTCACAGTTGTCGGTTACTTGTGTGTGAACGTTCAGTAAAAAAATCTAAATAAAATCTTTATGTTTAGGGTTGTAAACATGACAAAATGTGCAAAAGTTCAAGGTGTATGAATACTTTCGAGAGGCGCTGTATTAGGATTAAATGAATAGACTATCGTTACACTTTAGTCAGAAATTATTTATTTTTTAGTTGAATAAAACTAAACAATAAGTTTTGAATATATTCTACATAAAATAATAATATTAAATGCCCCAAAGATAACTTTCTTTTTTAAGTTAAAAACAATGTTTATAAGTATCTTCTAAAATATAATTGAAGGTAGGTAGTGGCAACAGCCCCCCCTGCCCCGTTTTCACATCACCAGCCGCCACTGCATTCAACCATGATCTATGGAGGGCTAAAAATCTGACATCACGACCAACGATGACGACTAAGGTCGATGGCGACAGTGGCGCAGCTGGTAGAGCGGGTCGTCTCATGATCGGAAGTTCAGGGGTTCGAATCCCACCTCCTGAAAGTGCACACTGTCGTGAGGCAAGACACTTCACCCACATTGCCCCTAGTGTCTGCGTACATTGGTGTATGAATGAGAGTATGAAAAGCGCTTTGAGTGCCTAATGTAGGTGGAAAAGCGAGAAAAGCATGAGACCATCAATGACCAACATATTACACAAATATCTCTATAGAATAGAATTCTACAATTACTAAATTGTAATGAAAGTTTAGACAACATGAAATAAATGATTTGATGATTTCAATAATTAAGCTTTAAAAAGGTAAACGACCACTGTTTAGGCAAAATGTTTTTGCATCTTGGTAAATGCTCTTAAAGCTACCCTCAGTTTTACCCCTGGAATTTATTTTTGTCAGTAGTGAACCCTGCTCTGCTCCTCCCTCCCCTCCCCCCCTCCACACACTGCCCTTGTGATACGTTCAAAGACAGAAGGGAAGTATCAATACATTTGTGTGAAACACACATTATCAGCAGAATATGTAGCAAAGTAAACATTTGGATAATTATATTTATTTGCTGAACTGCATCTTTACAGTAAGTCTGTGTTTTTTGGAATTTAGAACATTAATGTTCCATTTAGAACTTTACAGTGCAGAGCTTTAAATTCCCATAACCCTTCAACACTTCCCTGAGTGTGCGTGCTTCATTAAAAAAACCTGACGGCTCCCTGTAGATATTGGATTATTAAACAAACGACATGGACATTTCTTGAGGATTTCAGCTGCACAATCAGCCACTCACAGGTGGGTTCATGGTGAATTACCTGAGGCTGGCTTTTGATGAATTTAACCCACACTTCACTACAGCGTGGGAGGGCATCCAATATAGATTAACTCTAAATTAACCGTATCGTTGTTGTAGGAGCCATTTATGATTTGTTGCTGTTATTTTACCCCCTGCCTCTATATGGCACTGTGTCTCTTTTTCCTCCCTGGGCCTATATAAGGTGTGGTCTTATTTAACCATGTGCTGTTAATTGGGGACAATTCTTCTTGACCCTGTCACATGTGGATATGGATATTGGGTTTTTGAGCCAAATAAATAAGTTTATAGAAGTGGAACACGCTCATTTTAGCAGCCACAGTGTCAGTATGCGTGGTGTATACTGCCATAACATTAGTCAAGAAGAACTTAAATCCTGGAAGATTTGGATTTGACTGGTGGACTTGTTACAAGCTGCATGCAATCTGCTCGTTTGGACAATCACATGCTGAACTTTGGGAAGTAGCTGAGTTTGAGCAGCCCTGCTGCACTTGGCCGGACAGGTGTGTAGCTAAACTACCTGAACTACACACTGTGGTTGATCCAACATGGTGGATAACATGGAAAAGATTAAAATGTACTTCAATGCAGCATCAGAGTTAAAACCCTCTATTATTAAAGCTATGGTGCACGAATGTACAGAGACTCTCAGGTGTCTTTATAAACAATTTAAAGGGTTTGCAAATGAAACCGAGTAACTGTGGAACTCTCTTTCTGACCATGAAAGGGGAGTTAATGGCAACTGGTTCACTTCAACAACACAAAAATCCTCTGAGTTTTTAAGTAGAATAAAGTTCTGGCTAGACTTCGAAGATGGAGCTGACAATGAGGATTTTATTTGTGAACTAGATGAAGATGTGATATCTGAAATGTTGGACAAAGAAAACGGAGATGATTGGTCCTCTACAACACCTGATGATCTAGTAAGTCTTGATGAGCAAGATACTTCTGAGCCCTATGGGGAAAACAAACCCATCTCTCTGAGCACACTTCATCTGACCGTACGCCCCTGGTGGAACCAAGGAATGGAACAGGGGCCGGCAAGTGGATCACAGAACAAAAGAAGTTTGTATTCTTTGACGGCAACTGCATCCATGGAACCAGGAGGAAAAGGGCAAACATGATGGCCTCCCAGGACAAACGGCACATCATGTTGAGCTCTGAGAGCTCCAACTGGATTTCCTTACCATGGATCAAGAATGATGAAGTTTTTGTGTTGGGCAAAAACAAAGCAGAAACTGTTTTCTTTCTTAAAAGGCGAACACAATTTAAGAGAAAGCGATGGAAGGTTACTTGATTTTTGGACAATACACAGATTGATTAAAGGGCTGTAAAACAGAGATATGGAATATGACATGAGAAACGTATAAGTGAACATGTATTGAATTTTTGATTATATTGAAACACATTTGATTTGATATATTGAGACATTATTTTTTTGTTAGAAAGGAACAATGGCCGTTTCTCAGTCTCAGCCTGCAGACTCCGCACTTGTGAACTCCGGGGACTTGCTGGTGCAGACTCGGAGAACGGACTTGAGGAGTTCACGAGTGTGGACTCGGCTTTTTCAGCGGATGACATCACAGGAAGTAGCTCCTGAACATGGGGCTGTGAGCTTTTATAACATTAAATCACCTCATATGAAATTAAAAGGGTGACACTGCAGTCTATGTGGAAATATGTTTTTAAAGACATAAATTATACATTTTTGCAAGAAACAAAAATACATTTTTACATTTTAGACAATTTCACATTTTTTTTTACAATTATAGCCTATAAATAAGGCGTCATGTGGAAAGTCATTAAAAAATCTGATGTGCAAACTGAAACAATAATAAAAAAATAGGTCAAATATGAACTTGTTTGGGGGGTTGCAAATTATTCTGAAAAAACAATTTTTCGACTTTAAAATATGCAATTGTTTCTGAAGTTCCCATATAAAGATGTGTCTGCAGCGCCCCCTTAATAAAACAATGTACAAGTAAAATGCATTTGTGCTCAATGACCTGTTCCTGACGTTAAGACTTTAAATGAAACTGTTGCTGATCGTTGTGAGAACATGAAAGCATAAAAGACTCTTAAACCGCGAACATCTCTGCATTTATTTAGCCTACATGTGTGAGGAGGCGGGGCCGCTGCAGGCGGGGGCTCGCGGTGAGCCACGTGCTCAAAAAGTCTCCTCCGATGCATCCTCGGTAAAACGGGCGGAGCAAGTTCTCATCCGGGGATTTACAGCGAACTTGCTGTGGAACAACGGACAAACAGGACTTGGTCCGCGCGTGATGACAGAAGTCCACACAAATCCACAGATTGAGAAACGGCCAATGGGTACAACAGGCAGCAGGAGATACACGAGGTCAGAGGGCAAGCAACACTAACCCAGGGCCTTTTATTGTGCGCCCCCAGTGGCACGCGCAGGAATAACACTACCACAAATTACTCACATCACCACACATATATTCAAGAATACAACACACACACATTTATGTTGCTGTTCAAAGAAAAATGTTCAAGTTAAATTTATCATTTAAACCTTTTGGCGCTAGGATTTGAAGTGTGTGAATCCAAAACGCTTCCCTCTGTTTTAAGAGCTTGCTATGTCATTTTATGGTGATTTGAATTTTCATACAAATTATTTCAGACATGGCAAAAAAATAAACAAATCCACCAGGGTGTGTAAACTTATTGACAGAAAACTTTCAATACATTTTTTTCTCATATTTATACTCGTAATGTTCAGCTAAGGTTTAAAATGAATATCTCTACATGATTTTTTTCCCCCCTGCAGCATCTCGCCTAATTAAGAAGTTAGAAAAAAGTACTGCATCTTAAAACTACTCCAAGAAATACGGTTACCTGAAGTACCAGAGCGCCCGTGCAACAGTGTGAGGAGGAGCTCAGCGACCCGCCTAATGGAGCCACTGGAGCTGACACTATCGACGGCTCTGAAGTCGCCGGTCGATGCCTTTTGTCCGGGAGAGCAAGGCCAAACGGAGCGTGCTTTTGGCGGCGGCGCAGCTTAGCAGCGATGACCTATTGGAGAATTGAACTGTGGAGCAATAACACAGCCGGGGCAGGGCACTGGGGGAATGACAAGTGTGGGTTAAAAGCAGACACATTTTGAACAGAGGTGTGCCTCAGGAACCTAGGTTCGATTCCCACCAAGACGGGGCCTTTCTGTGTGGAGTTTGCATGTTCAGACAAGGGGCCCAGGTTTCCTCCGGGTACTCCTGTTTCCACTACCACCCAAATCACATGTACAATAGGCCAGGATGAATGAGACAACGGATGCAAACTATCCCATTGACATGTGCTGTACCTACCAAATGAACCAATATATGAAATAAATATTATGTAAAATCCAGGAAAAACAAACTGAAGTTAAGAAATGATCAAAGTAAACTGTATTACTCAAACCTGCATGAAGATTTTTGATGACGACGTTATAGCATGGTTTTAACAAAAACGTTTTTTACATACTACACTGAACAAACATTTCAACACTTTTATGATGAACTCAAAGGCATAAAACACTTTATATAAAACACAATAGACCCATTTCTCCCAAATATTGTTCATATATCTGTCTAAATTTGTGTTAGTTATAGGATTATCAAGATGATGATTAGATGATGAATAAATATTGCACAATAATAATAAAAGGACACTCATGTTCACAGCCTAAGGCACCTATGCCACAGCTGTGAGGGGGGTGATTTCTGACAAAGGAGTGCTCATGAACATTGATTCAGACGGATTTGTGAACAATATTTGGGATGATCTTATGTTTATGGAACAGGTTTTATGTCTTGTGAGTTTACCCCATGAAAAATGAGAGCAAAAATGAGTGTTGCGTCGACATTTGTATTGAGTTTATGTGCCTTAATCATTTATGAAGGTCAGCAGCTTTTATATAAGGAGACCCCATGTGGACACAGGGACAGAGGACAGGGACAGAGGACACCTTCTCAACACCTGGAGTTTGCATGTTCACCATGTGTCTGGGTGAGTTTTCCTCCAGTGCACAATGAGTTAATCCTCCAGCCAGGCGCTCCTGACCGCGAACCTCAGAAGAACCGGTCAAATGCAGAGGGCACATTTCCCTATAAGATCAACTTTAATATGTAAAGTACGCTGTTGTTAGAAAAACTGTTGTTCATCCCTGAGAAGTACTGACTTAAAGGGGGGGCATTATGCAAAATTGACTTTTTCAAGCTTTCCATCATGTTATTCTGTCACTCCCTCATTAAAAACATGCCTGAAGTGTTGCCTTGGCACATTCACGTATTTTTGAGTAATCTGTAAAAACTCTGATGGCGGCCATTTTAGTGTTAGGTTTGCCTGAGTCCTCCTAGGAACGCCCCCACCTCCGGGAGACGCCTCCGACCTTTCGCCACCAGCCGAGTAACCAACCACTGCCCCTCAGCAGAACCCCCTCCCCGCAGTGTCCAGCCCCAAGATGTAAACAGAGTCATCATGGAGGATTAGCTTCATGTGTTGTGAACCGGAGCCACAGCAGCTCTGAGACTTTAACAAAGACACACATCAGTGTTTCTGTTACCGAAACACCCAGGATTCAAACCGGTGACAAGAACACTTATTTCAGCGGCTGGTTCTGAGCTGGGCCTTGATGATGCACAGAGCCTCCGGAGAAAGCTAATGCTAAGCTAAACCTCGAGTCATCACGTGAAAACGAGAAATATGCACACATAAAGTCAATAAAACCACCACATACATAAAGAACCGTTTAACAATGATCACACACGGAGCCTGGCTTGTTGATTTGGAAGTTTATTGCTCACATTTCATCTACAATGGGTCGTAATCGATTATAACAAGCTAACGGGGGTAACCTGGAATTCTCCCGGAGCTAAGGCACTCTTAGCCGCGACAAGCTAACAACCAGCTCGGAACATTCATTCAAAACAAGCACCATTTAAGCACAAATAACATCAATAAAGCAGCAACTACTCGAAGCAGCCTTTACGATGATCACACAATGAGCCTGGCTTTACACATTTGTGGTTTATTACAGACTTTTCATCAACAATGAGCAGTAGTCGATTATAACAAGCTAACGGGGTAACCTCGAAAAACCATTGTCCACCTGCACAGATAATGTCCGTCTTTTGAATCGTATGGGCTCCTGCAGATCCTGGTGTCGTCCATGGGGGTATAGTTAGAGATCCATAGGGCATGGCAGTAGCAAAGAGCGACTAGAGCCTCCAAACAGCAGTTATTTTTCAGGCAAAAGCTCCTTAGCGTGCGATGTGGAAGGTTGTCTCTAAAGTCACTTTCTGGGTCAGACGCTGAATCAAATCATGTCCTGTGTGGCCATTGTTCACAAAGTGATAAAGAGTAGCTCCTTTCCAACAATAAAAATTAAAATGCACCGAAAATCGATCGTGGTTTTAATACGTGTGGAGACAATGAGCGGAGTGTTGTGATGATGCCACAGACAGCGTATGGAAGGGGCGTGTCAGAGGTTCTTAAAGAGACAGAGGCCTATTTCAAGACATTCGCTGCAGCCATTTTGAGCGAGCAATTTTACACAAGGCATATTTTAATTTACTGCATCTGTACAGAAGGTTTTGTCATCATTGTAGTGTGCTATAGACTGGTGCTATGTGATTGAAAAAAACATAATACCCCCTCTTTAACGTTGACTCTAAACACGTTAACCACTCCCGGGACATTGTTTCTTAAGTGGGGGGTTTCTAATGTGCATTTCTTTACCATTGTTGTGTATTTACAATGTTTCCAGTTGGATTTGTTTGCTCACAAGCATTATTTCATTGACAACTTCTCTTCTACAGAAATCCATTTGAAGTGACAGACACTGGACTAGGTCAGAGTGTCCCATCTGTCAGATCTCATCTGTATTTTTGGGTTGCCCCGGAAGGCTCTGTGCTTAAACTGACCAGTTCGGCAGATATTTGGCCTGGTGATCCAGAATCTACTTTGGGAGTGTGAGAGTGCCAGCGGTCGGATCCACATAACTTCAAAGATGCTCTGGAGAGTTGGAGTGATCCGTGGGCTTCTTAACTCTCGGACTCACCGGTTCCTCTTGTTCCTGTTGACCTGTTGTCTGATTGTCTTTAACCCCGGCGTTCAGCGTGTCTCCATAAACTGCCTTTTCAATGTTCAATGAAGGTGTTCGAGTCGTCTTCTGTACTCAGTGGTTGGAGTCTTGAACTTTTCGCCTCTCATCCAAAAGGCTTCGTCATGGAACTAGGGTTCTGTTCATTTCGCAGCCTAGATAAAGACCAAAGGAGGAGGAGTTAGGGTAGGCCCGGCTCCTCCCCAGAAACGACCGGTACCCTCCCTGTGAGTAAACACCTTTGAAGTAGAGCGTCTCTAATGACCTGCTCACTCCAGAGTATCGATGTGTCCTGACCTATTCATGGCTGATCACTGCTAATTACCTGCCTATTGTTCTGTTGTTGCTGATGTGCCGTCTCATTGGACTGGCCGAAACCGGCTGTCGGCGAAGTAGGTTAGAGTAAAGTGGAGAAAGATGAAATCTGAGACCCCCATTCCAGTTCATGGAGGGATATTCTTTCTTGACAAAAATAGCTGCCTTTACTCCTCGTTCAAAGCCTGGTTGGAGGCTTTGAGGTGGAGGTGCACAGCCGACTAGGGGCCGCTAGTGCTTTCTCTTCGGTATTGATAAAGTCTCTTCTGTAATACTTGTTTCGTTTCTCCAATATAATGTTCTTTGCACTCTTTTTCTTTGCATCTAATAGAATAAACCAAATTGCTTTGTTTGTGGCTCGATGTTTTGTCTTTGGGATGAACTAGTTTTTGTCTCAGTGTATTCACAGGTTTGTGGTAAACTGGAATCCTGTGCTGTCTAAAGATTCTCTGAAGCTTCTCTGAGACCCCAGCTACATACGGCACCGCTACTCCCTTTCTTCTGGGCTCTGTGGTCTGTCTGTCCTGGTCTTTGGGTCTTCTTGCCCTCTGTGCTTTAGTGAAAGACCAGTTAGGATATCCACAGCCTGAGAGAGCTCTCTGGATGTGTTGCTCCTCTTTGGTCTTGCCCTCTGCACCTCTTTAGCCCTGTGTCTGAGCGTCCTAATGACCCCTAGTTTGTGCTGGAGTGGATGGTTTGAGTCAAACATCAAATACTGGTCAGTATGAGTTGCCTTCCTGTAAACCTCTGTCTGAAGTTGTCTGTTTTCCCCTATGATGACTTTACAGTCTAAAAAGGCAAGTTGGTTCTCCTTAGCGTCCTCCCGTGTAAATTTGATGCTGGGGTCCACAGCATTGATGTGATCAGTAAAATGTGCTACTTTCTTCTCTTTAATTTTGATCCAAGTGTCGTCTACATATCTGAGCCAGTGAGTGGGTTTGATTCCTGGGTATGAAGCTAAGGCCTTACTCTCCATTTCCTCCATGTAGAGGTTAGCCACAATGGGTGAAACTGAGTGAGCAGGTCGTTAGAGACGCTCTACTTCAAAGGTGTTTACTCACAGGTGAGAGTACTGGCAGTTTCTGTGGAGGAGCCGGGCCTACTCCAACTCCTCCCCTTTGGTCTTTATCTAGGCTAAGAGCTGAACAGAACTCTAGTTCGCTGACGAAGCTATTTGGATGAGAGGCGAAACGTTCGAGACTCCAACCACTGAGTACAGAAGACGACCTCGAACACCTTCATTGAAGATGGACAACTCCTGTACGACTGAGAGCTTACACACGCCTCTTCAATGCTATGGAATGTGGATTGTTAATTAAACCTGCTGTCACTTTGCGTCTGCCCAGGGACCACAGATGAAAATTAGCTTGTTGCTATCTCTGGTCCCTGCAGCACATTTGTTGTGCAATGTCCCTGTCAAATAAATGCATAAGTCAATAAATACATCGATAGTATTTTCCAGGAACTACAGATGCAAACGCTAAGCAAAGCTATTTAGCTCTAATCTGTTGCACTGCATCTCTGTCTCTGCTTAACGTCCCTTAATAATGAATAAAGTAAACTAAAAATGAATGGCTCTATAAAGTGATATTATTTAGATATTTGGACACAAAAAAAAAAAGTGTATATGCGAGTAATTAATCGCATTTTAAACAAAAAAACAACTCCGTAACTCGGGCTGATTGCACGCATACAATGGGTCTGTATCACCGGCTTGGAGACTTGTTTACTAGTAGGAGACTCGAGTTGCCGCTGGTCATGGAGATGTCTCTGATATGTCCCCTGGAGATTAGGTGAGTCTCCAGGTAGGGTCAGTGAAAACAAACAGGGTCGATTTTTAGAGGATTTTCCTCATGGTCTCTGAGAGGTCTACGCGGTCCCCAGCAGTTGTATCGCCAATGCTATTTGTGGTCCTCAACCTGTAAGATGTTTCTGTGACGACCAAGGAGATCTCAAAGAGTCGTATGGTGTCTCTTTGAGATCTCCTTGGTATCTGACAGGTCTCGGTCACATTCAGGGGACATCATGGTAACATCTTACATTTATTCGCCACTACTGCTTGAGACCGAGTAGACCTCTCACAGACCATGTGGAGACCATGCAGAGACCACATGGAGACTTTTTCAAGTCCCCATGTGGTCTAAGCTGAAATCAAACCAGTTTTCACTGAGACTAGGCAAGGCAAGGCAAGTTTATTGGTAGAGCACAATTCATACACAAGGCAATTCAATTACAATAAAAACATCAACATAAAATGAATCAATTACAGTAAAAGGCGAGAGTGCAGATAAAATACTTTCAGTCATATTCACGGGCAAAAGGAACTGTTTTCAGCCTGGATTTGCCTGTCTCACATCCTCGTGAAGAAGTTCCAGATTTTAGCTGCATGAAACTGAAGCGCAGCCTCACCGTGTTTATTATTGACTCGGGAAACCACCAGGAGGCCCCTCCCTGAGGTTCTCAGGGCCCGAGATGTTTCATATGGCTGTAACATGTCAGAGATGTACTTTGGAGCTAAACCATGAAAAGACTTGTACACAAGCAGAGCTGTTTTAAAGTCTATTCTCTGAGTGACAGGAAGCCAGTGCAGAGACCGGAGCACTGGACTAATATCATTAGTCATGATGAAGATGATCTTGTTCGGGAAAGCACAGCTCTTCTTTTTGTTGCATAGAAGACAGTGGTCAGTCAGAAACTCCACATATTTTTCAAAGGTCATTTTCACACCTTCAGGGGGCCTAAAAGGGCCTAAAGGGGCCGACCAGCTCTCTCACCATGATTCTGGCCCAAAACATGACTCCGCCCCCTCCTTACTGACGTCACAGCCTTGTTGGGACATTTTGGCCATTCACCTCCATCCACTACTCCATTGTTTTGACCATCCAGGGCTACACGGCCTCATCAGTGAACAAGACTGTTTGAAAATGAGTCTCATGTATTTCTGAGCCACTGCAGCCGTTTCTGTTCATCAGCTTCAATGAACAGTTTGGGGAGGCCCGGATAGAAGGTTTATGCACAACTGCAGCCTCTGGAGGGTCCTATACCTTCATGTTCGGGAGACTCCAGAGTCACCAGCAGCTTCAAATACCTGTCTGCTGCTTTGTAGCATCTGTTCTCTTAATCTGATGTGTTTGTCTGGCAGAAACCGTCCTCATTGTGCCATTATCTGCACAAACCCGAGTGTGCTCTGAATCAGCCACAAATCTCTTATCAGTAAGATGATTACACTTAATCTTTCATGAAATATCGAAGGTTTTCATACCTAGACCAAGACATTCAACTATTTCATGCTTTTCATCAGCAGAGAGACCCTTTTTCTTTCCCATATTGATGGTCTACGTAATAAAGTGGAACACCCTTTTTCAGTAGTTTTTCCCTTAACTGGGCTTAACCTCAAAACTGATCATCCCAGGTCTCTGAGATCAATGTCACTGATTCATAGAGCCCCAAGACACGACACCATCCATGAGTTTCATTATTACTGTTTTTTG
Organism: Gobius niger; assembly: GCF_951799975.1. Lineage (NCBI taxonomy): Eukaryota > Metazoa > Chordata > Actinopteri > Gobiiformes > Gobiidae > Gobius > Gobius niger. The sequence continues at coordinate 629,169 of NC_136872.1, forward strand.
TTTTACCTTTTTGACACAAAAATCCAATTTGCATAATAATTTGGAACGCAGTGTAGTCAAATAAATACAACGTTGCCTTTAAGAGTTTAGGATGTTTTCAAAGCCTCGGTGTGCATGTCAGTGTGGGAGCAGGGTGAAGGGGCACCTTTGGGGCACACTCAGCCTTTGACAAACTGACCAGGAAATACTCCAAAGGTTTATGGAGCTGCAGAGAGAAGGGAGGGACAAACTGAGACAGAGATGAAACGGGGAGGAGAGAGGTAATGCAAAACAACTTTTGGTCCGCTGAGCTTTCAGTGGGGACATCACTGTTCCACCACAACAAGAACATCACTGAGAAAGAGCAGGAGGTCAGTCAAACCTGCAGTCCCTCAGACTAGGGCTGTGTCCGAATGTCCACCCTAGCCTCTGATCGCTCATTCACTACAAAGGCCGCACTATATAGTGATTCTGTTGGTGAACGCCAGCAGAATGAGTGACTACAGCTATGCTAAAACACTAAACTCCAGGAATAATGTATGTCTGCGATAAGGACCAACCAAACTCAAGAGACAGTGGAATATCAGTCAGATCAGTTGATTTCTCATGGATTTGAAATGAATTAAGAAAATGGCTTGGATTATTGCCTTTTTACTGAGAGAGGAAAGTATTGATCCTTTAACAGCTCAAGCTAAACATTAGAAATGTACCGTAACCATTTATATTCAAGTGGTTTATTCATGTAATATAAAACTGCTGTTTTCATTCATTCTGTTTCATTCAGACCTGCCTGTCTGTTCCCCTCCCACTCTTGCAATGCATTGTGGTCTATGGACCTGTCTGTGACCATCGCTGCTATCTACTTTTCGGAATGCGTTGTGGGAAATGAGGAGTGCACTACTTTCCTCTATCTGTCTGGACATTTGGACACCCCTACAACATGGCGTGACCACGATATAGTGGGACATTCGGGAATAGTGGGACATTCGGACACAGCCCTAGACACAGGCTTGTGGCCTTTGTGATGGACAAAATCTGATACAAACTATACTCTATCTTGACATGATGATGACAGTAATCTTTTTTTTTTTTTTAAGAGATCTAGACTCTGTGCTTGTGCCACAAAGGTTGAGAGGTCATAGAGGGAATGGAAGACAGAGACAGAGGAAGCATGAAAAAGGCACACATGGAGGGAGACAGAGGACTGACAGAACGATCAGAGTGGACCACATGCACACGCCATGGGCCTCTTTGACCTCAGGCGGTGGTCTCTGAGGGTCCGACATGGAAAGGTCAGGGAGTGCTGCAGGACACTCCCCCCCTCCGCAGCAGGTCACGTGACTGCAGGTCACCCCCACAGACACAGTGAACATATTGCAGCAAGTGCTTGAAACCCCTCAGCCTCCTGTTGTGAACAATGGGCCTGAGCACTAAGTCTCGTGTTCCCAAACAAGTCCTAAATCCCCCTCTCCACAATCCTCTGCCTCCACCCGCCCCCAAAAACACTCCACATAATCAGCTTAAGAGGAGCGCGCAAATGTAGCTCTGCCCGAGGAATCCGTGCGGTGGCTGCTCCTGCTGGGAGGCTCCTGAAGAGGCTCTGTTCGCAGCATTCTGCAGTGTGCTGCCAGAGTTTCAGATAAAGGCCAGGGTCCTGTAAGAGATGAATGAAATATCCAAGTAAAGCATCCTTCCACAAACTTAGCCATAGCCTCACATTTTCAAGCTGTTTTAGAGCACTGCAGGGCAGTGGTGTAGTCTACGTGATACGCAGGTATACGCCGTATAACCACCAGAAGGCCTGCAGAATGACCGTATAACCACTACAAAGTGGGAAAAGATACGTATCACTCATTTGCACAGTGTTATTTTTGCGTTTTCTGTCCGTTTGGAGACCAGCACAAACTCCACCACAAACTATTTCCTCCCCTGAAAACGAGAGATCACAGGCTCATCCCTCTCTCTCTCTTTTTCTCTGTCCCACCGACAGACCGACTGTTCCCTCTCAGCTCCGGTTACATGAGCACAAAATAAAACCCGGCCTGAGAACAGCTCATAATGACAGAGGCTTATTAACCGTCCTCACGGCGCTGGAGGAGTCGCGTACGTCTCATAGACACTTTCCCTGTTCATCCCGCTCTGGGAGTCCACAATGCCCAACGCTTCTCCCCCCCCTGCAGCAGCGTGAGAGCGGTATTGGGCAAAGGCAGTGACAGGTGCAGGCGGGAAACAATCTGTATTACAAAGCGCTGAAGTCCAGTCGTAGACTGTTCCAAGTGTGCCTTTTACTCTCAGACACTGAAGCTGTCCCTTGACAGAGACTGAAAAGTGGATTTGCCACGCCCACAGCGCTGACCGAGCCACGCCCACCCACAGCGCTGACCGAGCCACACCCGCCCACAGCGCTGACCGAGCCACGCCCACCCACAGCGCTGACCGGGCCACGCCCACAGCGCTGACCGAGCCACGCCCACAGCGCTGACCGGGCCACGCCCACAGCGCTGACCGAGCCACGCCCACAGCGCTGACCGAGCCACGTGCGCTCCTGTTCATAAAAAAATGTCCTAAAACAGTGGTTCTCCAGAAGCAGTGCGCATGGTTTTGTGTGTGGGGGAGTTTGCAGGCGCGAGAGCCCGGTGGTCGACCGGTGGAGGGGTTGGTGAAAGCAGACTGGCCTTTATTCATTGAAGTTTTCATTTTGGCTTCAGTCCCACAGCCGTATAGTCTAACAGCCTTTGAATTTCTAGAACAATCCTATAGGTCTATTGCTTGTTATTTCAATAACATTTATATTCACAGTTTGGTTTATAATCTATTTAATTCTCTGATGCATTTAAAATTAGTAATAGTATGTGACGGGCTATTTTTTTCAGCGCATATAATTGGCTATCCCCCACGTCTGCGAAATGTGAATTTTTGCCATTTTTCAACACACACACGCACACGCACACGCACACGCACACGCACACGCACACGCACACGCACACGCACACGCACACGCACACGCACACGCACACACTCACACTGCCCAGACCTGATCAATGTAGCTGATTGAATCTAGCATCAGACTGGTCGATAGGTGAAAGTGAGACGCATTTGTATGTAAATGATATGTTCTCACAGCCAAGGTCATCTGAGGACACAGGAGCAGGAGTCAGAGGGTCACACAGCCAGCAATCATAACCATAACAACCAACACTGTTAAACATTTATCTATTTGTCATTTATTTTGTTAATTTACCGTTGAACAGGATTCACATCACTCACCGAAGAACAAAAGAAGATCAATCAAGAGACAGCAATAAAAAAACACCCTGTAATGTTTGACTATTGTGGCCTAATTGTATTGCAATGTTACACTTCCTGACCCTCCAAAAAGTCACCACAAAATAAAGTGACCAGTTCTAATGTTTGGTTGTAAGCGCGTCCAAAGATCCAGTGTCCAAAGCCTCCTCCAGCACATCCCAAAGATCTCAATGGGGTTCTGTGGAGGCCGAGACATCTCCTGCTCCCTGATCTACTCTTTCACAATGTGAGCCCCATGAATCCTGCCATTGTCATCTTGGAATATGCCCATTCCATCAGGGAAGAAGAAATCCATTGATGAATAACCTGGTCATTCTGGATGTTCAGGTCATTAGGTAATCTCATTCTTTGTGTACACATTCATCAGTTTTGTACACTGCGTTCCAAATTATTATGCAAATTGGATTTTTGTGACGTCAGTAAGGAGGGGGCGGAGTCATGTTTTGGGCCAGAATCATGGGGAGAGAGCTGGTCGGCCCCTTTAGGCCCTTTTAGGCTCCCTGAAGGTGTGAAAATGACCTTTGAAAAATATGTGGAGTTTCTGACTGACCACTTTCTTCTATGCTACAAAAAGAAGAGCTGTGTTTTCCCGAACAAGATCATCTTCATACATGACCACGCCCCATGTCCTGCTGCAAAGAAAACCTCTGCATCACTGGCTGCTATGGGCATAAAAGGAGAGAAACTCATGATGTGGACCCCCTCCTCCCCTGACCTCAGCCCTATTGAGAACATTTGGAGCCTCAACAAAAAAAACTTCTATGAGGGTGGGAGGCAGTTTTCATCCAAACAGCAGCTCTGGGAGGTTATTCTGACATCCTGCAAACAAATCCAAGCAGAAACTGTCCAAAAACTCACAATTTTAAGGGATTTTGAAGCTGCTCTCACACAAGGGCTCCTATGGTAAAATATAACTTGACCTGTTAAGAGGTTTTTGATTGAAATAGCTTTTGATTTCAGTAAATATGACCTCCTAATGCTACAAATACAACAAATGACCATTTTCAGTTAATTACAAGCTTTAAAATGTATTGAAACGATGAGTTGCATAATAACTTGGAACAGTGGATTTTGAGGTTTTTATTTATTTTTGAAAAAAATACTGCTATCACTAGGACATTTTTAACACCACATTTAAATGATCCTCTACCAGTTAAAGACTTAAAAATGATGCTGACTCTCATTTGAGTTGACAATTTAGAAAATCTTAGAAAAATGTCATTTGCATAATAATTTGGAAGGCAGTGTATAGACCAACATCACAACAGGAGCTGCCGCACATGACTGAACAAACAATGCAATGTCCAAGCAAATGTAATGTCCAGGCAACATAATGTCCAAACAAATAAGTGTTCCCCGTCCTAAGACCCTCCAACACTGCAAGGAAAAACTCCAAAACCCAGTGGGAGAAAAGAGAAACCTCAGGAGAACTACAGAAGGAGAGATCCATCCCATGGACGGACAGGCTATACCCAGGGCCGACGGGAATCCACGGAAACCACGGAAGTACGCCCAGTCCTTGTTGGAGCTTCAGCTCTGGATGTCCAGTCCCTGTTGGACAGGAGTTCCTTCACGGATAGGGCTGAAGACTGCGATACTAAAGTACGGTCTGACTTTGGTCAAATGCAGGTTCAGCAACACCATGTTGACCCCAGATCTGAACAGTTAGTTACATCCAGGTAAAGGACACTTTTCTTTAGTCAGGCAGTGTATTATTGTACAGTTTGTCTGCAATGTTGTATGTCAAAGCCAAGAGCTCATCGTCTCCTTCGAAGACCCAAATCGACGATCGTCACATTGTTTGCCTTCAATCATCCTCTTTGATTGTTTCATTAAGTTTATTTCACTCTATTTTCAGGTTGTAAAATAATAAATTGCATACCCATTTTTTTATTTTTTTATTTGTGGCCTATCGGTTCTCACAGGATGTAAATTCTCACGCTTTTAATACATTAACACAATATTTTAATGCCACAGAAACAAAACAATATATACATTAGTCATTTGTAACAATTTTCAAGGAAATTGTAAGTAGAATTTTGATCTTTAAAAGCAAATTGGAGAAAACGGGAAACTTTTGAGATTTTCTGAGGTGTAAAGCTTGTCCGGAGCCCCATGTGGTACTGTGTCCTCCTCACAAAGTCAAACATATTCTAAGTGGATTATTAAACACCCCCTAAACCTGGGGCCCCCTCCCGTTCTGCGGCCCCTGTGAGGACAGATACATGTTCCACTGGTGGACACTTAAAAGGATTATCTAACAAGGTCAGTCAGGGACAATGAGCCATACAACTCCAGGAGTACAGTGTGTGTGTGGTTAACCCCTCCCCCCATACACACACATACACACACACACACACACACACACACACACACACACACACAGGCCCACGGTGCATTCACAGACCCCCGGCGGTGTGGGAAAAAGACACTTGACCCGCCGCGCCTCGCCCCAACTCCACGTTTGATCAGGGTTTCCATGTTTCTGCCTATGACAGGACTAACAATCATATCAACGCCAGCTGCATTCATCACACACCTCCCATTGGGGCGAGGGGCGGGACGAGAGGGAGGAGGGAGAGGGGGAGGAGAAGAGAGAGGGAAAGAGGAGAAGGAGAGGGGTGATGGGAAGAGGGGGGGAGAAGAGAGGGAAAGAGGAGAAAAGTAATGGGAGGAGAGGTAGGGACGGATGAGAAGGAGAGTAGTGATGGTAGAAGACAGGGAGAAGTGAGAGAGAAAGAGGAGAGGGAGGATGAGGAGGGGTGATGGGAGGGGAAGAGGGAGAGAAAGAGAAGAACGAGGGGTGAAACGAGGAGAAGAGAGAGGGAAAGAGGAGAAGGATGGGGTGATGGGAGGAGTGGGAGGTGAAGAGAGGGAAAAAGAGGAGATGAGAGGGGAGAAGAAGCGAGGGGGAAAGAGGAGAAGGAGAGGGGTGATGGGAAGAGGGGGGAGGGGAAGAGGGGGAAAGAGGGGGTTGAGAAGAAGAGGGGGAATGAAGAGATGGGAGTAGAGGGGGAGAAGAAGCGAGGGGGAAGGAGGAGACAGAGAGGAGTGATGGGAGGAGAGGGGGGGGAGAAGAAATGGGAAAAGAGGAGATGGGAGGAGAGAGGGAGAAGAAGCAAGGGGGAAGGAGGAGAAGGAGAGGGGTGATGGGAGGAGAGGGGGAGAAGAAGAGAGGGGGAAGGAGGAGAAGGAGAGGGGAGATGGGACCACTCTTTTGGTCACACTTTCTGACCACAAGAGTGAAGAGGAGGCTTCTGCGAATGGAAACAAAATGTCCTCTACTCAACCAAACCCAGTCCAGTCGATGATTTAAGCGTCACTATGTCGTGTGAAAAGCGCTTTACAAATCAGACTTCGTTCCTCATTCCCAGTTTACCTATTTGAATGTTTATAGATTAAATATGTCCATAATCTATGTGGAGAATATCTGGATCAAAACTGTCAACAAATGAACAGTTTATATCGGTTGGTTCTTTGCTAATTGACCGTCACATCACAAGTTTGATCTGGTAATACTGACAATACTGTCTGGTTAAAGTTAGCGAAGTGGTTATAGGAGCAGGGATATAATTCATATTTAGATTAGACAGATGGATTTGATTTGTCGTGTAAAATAATTATTTGAACAGCAGCTTACCTAAGAGTTAATTTATCTTTAAAACCATTACCAAGTGCACAACCCCGGGTTACTGCAAGTTTTTATGCATTATCTTAAGCTGGGCCGACACTGTGCGATTTTCGATGTGATTTTGAACAAGCTAAATGAATCATCAGCTCTATTCTGTGCTGTGTCTGAAGCGCACAGGACCTGAACTAAGTGAAGGAAGATTTTACTTACAGACCATCACTTTAAGGCCAATTTTCTTCTATGAAATAAACTTACCACGGATGGATGGACGGACGGACGGACGGACGGATAGATGGATAGATGGAGAGATGGAGAGATGGATGGACGGATGGACGGACAGAAGGATGGATAGGTTTAAGCTCTACGCTGGCTTTGTTTACATGAAGACCACATATCAAGTAATGATCTGATTTCTGGAGTTCTCATATTATTGAAGTGGCATGTGAACAGCATAATCGGATGTATATATATAAAAAAAGAAAAAAACCTCTTCCTCACCCTCCGCGGGCGGTCTCTTTGTCCTCCTGCTCGGGTCCTCTACCAGAGGCCTGGGAGCTTGAGGGTTCAGTATCTTTGCTGTTCCTAGAATTGCACTTCTCTGGACCGAGATGTCTGATGTATTTCCTGGGATCTGCTGGAAAAAAAAAAAGGGGGGATCCCAGGAAATACATCAGACATATATATATATATATATATATATATATATATATATATATATATATATATATATACTGCTCCCAAAAACTTAGAGCACACTCAAAAAACACAATGTAACTCCAAGTCAGTCACATTTCTGGGATATCAGACTGTCCAGTTAGGAAGCCACGCTTATTGTGAATCAGTTTCACTTGGTGTTGTGGAAATGAAACAGACACAGGTGGAAATGAGAGGCAATTAGCAAGATCACTCCAAAAGAGGAATGGTTTTGCAGGTGGTGACCACAGACCATTTCCCTGTCTTCATCCTTTGTACCGTATTTTTGGAACACTTTTGCATTTGTCCAGTGTTCTCACCACTAGAGGCATCATGAGGAGCATCTACAACCCACAGAAGCTGCTCAGGGAGTGATGCTCATCCAAAATGGACGTCCAGTCGTGCTGTGGCAAGAAGGTTTGCTGTGTCTCCCAGCGCAGTGTCCAGAGCATGGAGGAGATACCAGGAGACAGGCCAGTACACCAGGAGACCTGGGGGGGCGACCGAGGTCAACAACCCAGCAGCAGGACCGCTCTCTGCTCATTTGTGCACGGAGAAACAGGAGAAGCACTGCCCGAGCCCTACAAAATGACCTCCAGAGGGCCACAAATGTGCATGTTGGTCCTCAAACGGTCAGAAACCCACTCCATGAGGGGGGTATGAGGGGGGTATGAGGGGGGTATGAGGGGGGTATGAGGGGGGTATGAGGGGGGTATGAGGGGGGTATGAGGGAGGTATGAGGGGGGTATGAGGGGGGTATGAGGGAGGTATGAGGGGGGTATGAGGGGGGTATGAGGGGGGTATGAGGGGGTGTGAGGGGGGTATGAGGGCGTTGGGCCGGTGCTTACTGCCCAACACCGTGCAGCCCGATTGGCATTTGCCCGAGAACACAGCGATTGGCAGATCGGCCAATGGTGCCCTGTGCTCTTCACGGATGAGAGCAGGTTCACCCTGAGCACATGTGACAGACGTGACAGAGTCTGGAGACGCCCTGGAGAACGTTCTGCTGCTGCAACATCATCCAGCATGACCGGTTTGGTGGTGGGTCAGTGATGGTCTGGGGAGGCATTTCATTGGAGGGTCGCACAGCCCTCCATGTGCGAGCCAGAGGTTCCCTGACTGGCATTGGGCACCGGGATGAGATCCTCAGACCTATTGTAAGACCATATGCTGGTGCTGTGGGCCCTGGGTTCCTTCTGATGCCTGATAATGCCAGGCCACATGTGGCAAGAGTGTGTCAGCAGGTCCTGCATGATGAAGGTATTGATGTTCTGGACTGGCCTGCCCGTTCCCCAGACTTAAATCCAATAGAGCACATCTGGGACATCATGTCTCGGTCCATCCATCAACGCCACGTGGCACCACAGACTGTCCAGGAGCTGACTGATGCTCTAATCCAGGTCTGGGAGGAGATCCCTCAGGAGGACATCCGTGGTCTCATCAGGAGCATGCCCAGGCGTTGTAGGGAGTGCATTCAGGCACGTGGAGGCCACACACACGACTGAGGATGATACAGACTCGTTTGGAGGAATTTCTACAGAATCTGGATCAACCAGTGACCTGATTTGTCACTTTGATTTTGCCTATAATTTTGGATCCAGACCTCCAGGGGCTGAGAATTTGATTTCCATTTATCATTCTTATGTTATTTTGTTCTCAACACATTGCCCTACACTATGAATAAAGATTTTCATCCGAAAGGATGTGTTTTTTGAGTGTGCCCTAAGTTTTTGTGAGCAGTGTATATGCGGCCGGCTGCCTAGCTCAAGTGGTAAGCCGACCCGACTTGCACACAGTAAACCCCGGGAAATGGGCTGCCAGTGTGGGTCCTTAGGCAAGACCCTTCACGCTACTGCCGACCTCATACAATGATGAGAGACAATGAAATGAATGACATGCCGGCTCAGACGTCGCCCGGCCAAACAAGGTCTGCGTCAGGTGCTGGGGAACCAGAGCACCTCGATGTGAAATGGGCTACTGGAACAAGGCGGAAATGGGCGAGATGCAAGAACAGGGCTCTGATGGAATGCTACTACTCCAGTAACCCTAGCCAGAGGGGCTACATGCAGAGGATGTGGGAGAAATGGTTACTTCGAAACCCACAGTCCGAACTCACGGCGAAACAACTAGTAGCTCAGTGTTCCAACATCCACAAACGGCAACTGCATCACAACTTGAGATTGACGAGGTACAACACCAATGCTCCGGCAACGGGGAGCCAGGACACCAGGTCAGAGGGGAGTTAACACCAGCCCTCCCAATGGAGATTGGGTACGAAGCCCCAATAAGTGCCATCACGCTGAACGAGGAAGCGACTGACCTGAAAAATAAGATAATGGCAAAAATGTCCAGCAGGCCGAAGCCAATTACAGAGGCTGAGAGAAGTACTGTCAGAAAGTCTGCTAGAAGATGTGAATGCAGCTCTGAGAGCAATTCCTCCATCAACCATCACTGAAACCAATGAGCTGATATACTCCACAGCAGCAGTGATCCTAGAGACGCTTGGCTATCGTAAGAGCAACCATGAGATGAAATACCCACCATGGAAAAGAAGGCTGGAGGAAAACATCAAGGCAGCACGGAGAGAAGTGAGTCAAATGACAGAGGCCTTGAAAGGTGCAATGAAAAAGCAAGTACCCAAAAGGTACAACCAGATGCCCATACCTGAAGCATTGGAAACTGCCAAACAGAGGCTCCAAGCCTTGGTCAGCCGCCTAAAGAGGTACACGAGAGACAACGAAGCCAGACGAGTAAATCGCCTGTTCGCAACCAGCGAAAGTGTACGCTCAGTGGCAGGGTAACAATAACAGAGCAGACCCACCAAGGCTGGAAACTGAACAGTACTGGAAAGGCATATGGGAGAAGGAGGCAGCACACAACAGTGATGCACAATGGCTGGTGGCTCTGAGAGAGGACCACAGAGAGGACCACAGAGAGGACCACAGAGAGGACCACAGAGAGGACCACAGCAACCTTCCTGAACAGAATCCAGTTACCATCACAGTGGCAGACATCCAAGAAAGAGCTTCAGGTATGAAAAACTGGACAGCACCAGGCCCTGACATGATACACGCCGACTGGCTTAAGAAACTCACGTCTCCATGAGCGCTTGGCAGCACAAATGAACCAGCTGCTGAGGGATGGGAATAACCCTGAATGGTTAACCGAAGGGCGCACAATCCTGATCCTGAAGGATCCCTCAAAGGGTACAGTCCCATCCAACTATCGGCCAATAACCTGCCTCTCCACAACGTGGAAGCTCATGTCCGGCACCATAGCGGCTACGATAAGCAGGCACATGGATCAATACATGAGCACAGCTCAGAAGGGAATCGGTAAAGATACCAGAGGTGCCAAACACCAGCTCCTGGTAGACAGAACAGTCGCTCGAGACTGCAGAACCCGACACACTAACCTGAGCACTGCCTGGATTGATTACAAGAAAACCTACGACTCACTGCCACATACTTGGATCATTGAAGCCAATGGCAAGCCACTTGCACAAGTCTGTTCTGCATAGGTCTGAACCCCAGCCAAATAATCAACAAGACTGGCTATGGATACCGACTCAGGAACGGGGCCACCATCAGTCACCTCCTCTACATGGATGACATCAAGCTGTAGCTAAGAATGAGCGAGACATCGACTCACTGATCCATACCACCCGGATATACAGTGCAGACATTGGGATGTCATTCGGACTAGAGAAGTGTGGTCGGATGGTGACTAAGAGAGGGAAGGTAGTCCACACAGAAGGGGTCTCACTCCCAGAAGAAACAATAGCAGACATTGAGGACAGTTACAAGTACCTCGGAATCCCACAAGCAAATGGCAACCTCGAAGAGGTGACAAGGAAAGCGGCTACGGCCAAATACCTCCAACGAGTAAGGCAGGTCCTAAGAAGCAGCTCAATGGCAAGAACAAGTCCCGGGCAATAAACAGCTACGCCCTGCCAGTAATCAGATCCCCTGCAGGAATAATAAGCTGCCAAAGGATGAGATACAGACCACAGATGTTAAGCCGCGAATGCTCCTAACCATGCACGGAGGGTTCCACCCCAAATCCAGCACCCTGAGCACACTGTACAGCGTACAGCACACTGTACGCTAGCCGTAAGGAAGGAGGCCGAGGACTAGTGAGTGTGAGAGCCACTATCCAGGATGAAACATCCAAGATCCATAAGTACATCAAGGACAAGGCTCCAACAGATGACGTGCTCAGTGAATGTCTCAGACAATGGGGAACAGAAGATGAGGTGCTGGAGGTCCCGTCATGGCAGGACAAGCCCCTACACGGCATGTACCACCCAAACATAACTGAAGTGGTGGATATCAAGAAATCCTACCAATGGCTAGACAGAGCTGGACTTAAGGACAGCACAGAGGCTCATCATGGCTGCACAGGAGCCTTGAGCACCAGAGCAATAGAGGCCCAGATCTACCACACCAGACAAGAGCCCAGGTGTAGACTGTGCAAAGAGGCCAATGAGACAATCCAGCTTTACATAACTGCAGGGTGTAAGAGGCTGCAGGTGTAAGAACACAACTGCAGGGTGTAAGATGCTGGCAGGGAAAGCTTACATGGAGCGCCATAACCAAGTGGCTGGTATAGTGTACAGGAACATCTGTGCAGAGTATGTGCTGGAAACCCCAAGGTCAAAGTGGGAAACACCTCCAAAGGTGGTAGAGAATGACCGACCAAAGATCCTGTGGGACTTCCAGATCCAGACGGACAGAAGGTAATGAACCAACCGGACATTGTGGTGGTGACAAAGAGCAGAGGAGCCGTTGTGATCGACATAGCAACACCAAGACTTCAACATCAGGAAAAAGGAACACGAGAAACTAGAGAAATACCAGGGGCTCAGAGAAGAGCTGGAGAAAACCTGGAGGGTGAAGGCATCAGTGGTGCCCGTGGTCGTTGGGGCACTCGGGGCAGTGACCCCCAAACTGGAGGAGCGGCTCCAGCAGATCCCAGGAAATACATCAGACATATCGGTCCAGAAAAGTGCAGTTCTAGGAACAGCAAAGATACTGAACCCTCAAGCTCCCAGACCTCTGGTAGAGGACCCGAGCAGGAGGAGAAAGAGACCGCCCACGGAGGGTGAGGAAGAGTTTTATTTATATGTGTATGTGTAGTAGCTCCCTGCCCAAACTAAGGGCAGGGAGCTACTACAGTTGCTCTAAAATCCATCCATCAATCTTCTTCCACTTGTCCGTTTCCAGGTCGTGGGGGCAGCTGTTGGAGTTGCCCAAATCACATTGCACCAGCCCCTCATGGCTGCTCCTGCAGGTGGTGGGTCCACAGAAGGATGGTCTCACAATTAACCGGGCCTGTAGGTCTCTCATAAGGGACTTCTGAAACGCTCTTTGTCTGACCCGTCACCTTGGACCTCTTTGCCATGGGAGACCCTACCAGGGGCACGAAGCCCCCGACAACAGAGCTCCCAAGATCATTCGGGTGCTCAAACCCCTCCACCACATCAAGGTGGCGGTTCCAGGAGGGGGCTCTAAAATCCAAACTTGGGGATTTTGGATTCTACGATTTCTGAAATCAATAGAAACGCATCAGAGAGATTTGATCATGTGTAAACTTAGTCACTGCCCCAGTGTAAGAGTGCAAAGAGCTCATAGCGGAGCTGCTGCTCCCATTGCCTGTCTGTCTGGCTCCTCTCAGTGGATTACTGTGATTCCACCTCTTTTAAGAGTACTCCACTCAGAAGGAAGCGGCCTCACTTGGACATGAAAGGAACAAGGGAAGGATTAAAGCAGCTGGATGCACCCGCCGTGATGAGGAGCCGACCTGTTGCCACGGTGACGGGAGCCAGCAGAGCCCTGCCCCCTCCCACGGTGATCTCACAGGTCGTTGGCCGAGGCAGACCTGGGCCAATCGGAAAGGACACCGGAGCTGTTCCAAATGTCAGTGAATATCGACTGTTCACGGCCCAACCGGCTCTTTAACGTTAACGCTTCCAACTGGGTCATAATTATGAAAAGAGACAGATCTTTTTCCCAGCTCATTTGACACAGATTACACTGGACAAACTCAAGAATCAGCCAAGAGCAGCAGGCACAAGTGAATGCTTTTGGCTCGAAAAATGATTAGGCAGTTGTTGCCTCTTTTCTTTCGTGGAGGCACTAAGATTAGTTCACATGTGTTTTTTAAAGGGCTAAAATCACTAAGTTTGAATCCAAATCCAAAGGTGTGCCTGTGAGTGAGCCCCAGTAAAGAACAGAAAGACCTACATCTTTTGATCCTCCCCATTTGACCCACACACCAGTGGCAGCTTGTGATGTGAACACCAGGGGGGGCTGTTTTTAATACTTTCAAATATATATTAAAGGAATAGGCCACCGTTTTTACATACTATGTTCTTACCTGAGTTCAGATGAGTTGATGCATACCTGTCTGGTCTTTACACGTGCACTCAGTCACACAAAAAGACCAAAGATGTTGTTAGCATTTAGCCTCTCCTCCTCTCCTCTATGGGGCCAAACGGGGGTGAAGTTAGAAGCGACCAAGTTCTTCCACGTTTTAGCTATTTAAATACGGTTATATGAGCAGTTACATAATCCAAGTCTAGATACACAAAATGATGATAATACTATAGGAGCACTTCGCTGTCCGCGCAGTAAAGTGAAGATATTACTGCTTGTGTAACTATACTTGGATCGTGTAACTATTCACGCAACCGTATTTAAAATGGGAAAACATGGAAGAACTTGGTCTCTTCTAACTTCACCCCTGTTGGAGACAATAGAGGAGAGAAGGAGAGGCTAAATGCTAAGAACATCTTTGGTCTTTTTGCATGACTGAGCGCATGCACAAAGACTAGACAGGTACTCATCAACTCGTCTATGCTAAGGTAAGAACATATCTCGAATGGAAGAACAGTTGCCTGTCCCTTTAAAAAAAAACGTAATGTTATTAACCTAAAAAAGAAAGTAGGTTATCTTTGGGGCATTTTATTATTTTAAGGAGAATACTACCAAAAATTACAACTAAACAATAAAGAAGCATGAAAGGAACATCTTGTTTCTAGCAATGAATGAAAGTGCAAAGATGACCACTATATTTTTATTTTACACTTCTAAGGACAAGATGATTGTGTTTTGTACCAACAGAATCAGAGCAAAGGAGGTGCGTTTACTGTCAGGTTTACCCTTTGATTTCATGCATTAGGTCCAGACCAAGGGTTCCATTATATGCCCTGAGACACAGTTTTTAGGTTCAAACCTGTATAAACTGTGAGACAAATGATCCGGTCAGAAATAACAATGCAACTTATGCTTCCTGCCAGCAGCTCCTGGCAGCAGCAAACATACGCCGTTTATTGGCTAATTAATGAATATGCGCGGATGCTATGAGGTTCTGTGCTGATTGGGAGTATTTTTTATATGACACCTTTTGGACAGGCGCATCTCCAAAGTAAACTATTATCTGACGGTTTGAACAGCTTAGAGCCAACATTTAAATACAGTAACATTCATGCATTAACTACTCATATCAGTATCCTTTCCTTTTCATACACATACTGTATGGCATATAGACCGCCCATAATGGACCAGCCGCCACTGCCATGCACCCCACAAAGCTGCTGGTGCATTCAGTGTTGTGCCGGGCAAAGGTTTAAAAATACTCCTAATGAACAAAAGTTTTCTCCACTTACACTTCACAAAAGATTTGTTTGGTAGGTGTGGGCCCATCCTGATCTACAGAGCAAACAGCAGAGTCTGACTGAGTGCATATCGCCTGAATCTGCAGCAAAAAGTACCTAGACTGAAGTGCATCTGCTTCACTTTGTAAATGAGCAGTTTGGTGTTGTGTATTTTACCATCCCCAAAAGAAAGTCAAGTCTGAGGTGAGGGATATTTGGGGGGGATTCACACTAAGAAGATGAAACTCCCACATGCAGACGATGTCAAAGAAAAGCCAAGTGCTAACACTACGTATTTGCATGCCCATCTGAGAGACACCACCTAGAGACTTAGCGCAACATAACATGCTGAATTAAATATGCATCAGTAAGAAGCTTTCTCAAAGGTTGTCATCTTTGCTCACCAGGCAGGTAAGTCGATGCTATGGGACGCTAGCTCACTGTTATGTAGTTCTTCTGTTCTTCTGTCCTGCATTAAATTGCTCTTGATTGTGGCTACATGAAAAGGACGGCAGATTTTCATTCTACACCACGTTCCAAATTATTTTGCAAATGACATTTTTCTCTGATTTTCTAAAGTGGCAACTCAAATGAGATTCAGCATCATTTTCAAGTCTTTAACAGGTAGAGGATCGTTTAAATGTGTGGTCGGCGTTTTCGTTGCCAGCTCAGACAAGATTTTACACAAATGCAGGTTTAGCTGATTTTAACAAAACTTTCTCTTAAAACTCAGGGTTTGCGTTCGTTTTTAATGTCGTATTTGCCTGGATCTAAACTTTCACAACTTTTAAACACTTCCTAACCTCAGTGTGGACTTGTGCTAACCGGCAACTAGCTAATGGCTACACTCACTTCCACGCCCAGTAGCAGTGACTGTGCTGGTCTGAGCCAAAGATTTGCTGATCTGGAGCAAAGGATTTCCATGTTGTTTAAAATCCAGGAGGAAAGGGACTCGGAGATAATCGTGGGAAAACTCAAACCAGTCCCACTCGCTGACACGGTGCATTCTCCCGGAGACGTCTCCAATGACGCTACCGGTCCACGTCAGCAGGCCGCCTCCGGCCATGTCCCCAGGGGCCTCCACCGCCTCCCCTCCACACACGCTGGGGCCGAGTGCTCGGGATGAGTGGGGGGATACGCCTGCTACTCCGTCCGGGCCCGCGTTGAACCGAGCGCCTCCGCTGTGGATGTGCATCAGACTCGGAGCCCGACTCAGGCCGTGGTGAAGCCAAATCCATCAGTGCTTGTGCTCGGTACGTCGATGGTCCGCGATGTGAGGGTCTTCAACGGCCACACCTCCTGCCACCCAGGTGCTCTCGTGCAGAAGAATGTGTGCATCAGAAGTTGCGTGATCCGGTTAGTTGCGCATGCGCGAGCTGGTGAAGTCGCCTGCCAGTAGCTGTCTCGAGTTGAGCTTTTAATCTCACTTATTTATTTATTTTTTTAACTCACATTTTATTGTTTTACCCAGCATTTTATGGTGAAGACCAGGACCCGGTCAAAATGATCACAGACCTTAAACTCCACAACCAGAGACTGGTAGCGCAGCTCAAAGACAATGAAGAGCTTCTCAATAGATTTATGGACATTGCTCACCAACAATCACAGCACATATCAAAAATGAGCGCCTTGCTGCAGGACACACTAGCCTGGGACCCCCTTACCTGCTCAACCCCATCTCCTGGTAACCAGTCCTCCTGGGTGGAAATTGTGGTACGGGGCAAGCAAAGAACCCCCCCCGCCGCAGCTCCAGGGCCGGTCCTCTCCAGCCGCTTCGCAGCCTTCACGAATGAAGATGTCTCCGCCAGTCCCATCGCTGCAGACCGTCAGGACACGGATCCCCAGGCTGTAGCGGCTAGCTCCCCGACGGCTCCTGTGGGCCTCTCCCACGCTCCATCTCCGCGGGGCAATGGCACCGAGCGCAGAGATACAACTCGGGACAGCGCGAGGAGGGAGCGAGTTCCTGTCCGAACAGCAGTGACGACCTCCTCCCGCCACAGACTGCTTAAAGATGCCGTCCGTAGGCGCTCCGGGGAAGGGCTTCTTCGCTGTAAACCAGCGGAGAGCCCTGCCTTGGCTACGGGAGGAGCTCTTCGCTCCGATCCGGCACGGAGTCCTCCTGTCAGCGTCAACACGGCCGCAGCCGCTCAACCTCAACCGGTGCCTTGCCCTGCCCCAGCTGCCACAGCCACCAGCCACGGGAGCCCGGAACGGGCCGCTGCCTCCGCCCCGCCGCTACATCCACCTTAGCCGTCCGTGCCTCCCCCTCGCCCTCTGCGGCCCCTTTACTCCCCCACTACCCTCCTGGTGGGAGACTCCATCATAAGGTACTGCAGATTTTTAAATTCCAAAACCCACTGTCTTCCCTGAGCTACTGTCAGCAAATTACTCAATAAACTACCGGACATTCTCCAAGCAGCGCCCGCCACAATCACAACAATAATCATCCACGTCGGCACCAATGACACTTCTCTCCATCAGTCAGAGATCACAAAGACTGAGTTTAGACTTTTATTTGACTTTTTATCCCGTTGTGGAAAAACAGTTTTTTATCTCTGGCCCTCTCCCCACGCTGGGTCATGGGGATGTTCGTTTTAGCAGGATAGAGGCACTTCATTCTTGGCTCAAATACTTCACCTCCACATACAACTATGGCTACATTGACAATTTCACACTATTCTGGTTCCGCTCCTCCTGCTATAACCCTGACGGACTTCACATCAACCCACTTGGAAATCGAATTTTAACAGCCAACATAGTGTATGCTATTCATTCCCACAACTATTGACTGCCTGCATCCTCCCAACCTGCCACCCCTCCCAAGCCCACCACACCTTCGTCCCTCCCTCTTAGAACCCCCTGCTCTCCACCCCAGCAAACTGTCCCAGTTAGCACCAGCCCTCACCACTACTGTCATTCAACCTTCCCGTTTCCTACCCAACTCACTTCTGATTTTAGCTGTAATTCACATTATAACGGACTTTCTGTACATAATTCACCCATCCCTGTCATTATCAGCAGAGAGAGGACTAAATATGTACAATCCATAAAACATAACACAAATAATCTTAAGCAGTTAACAAAAGTCTCATCACCACAAAACCATTCACTTAGTCATCCCTCAGTCACCTTAAACATGGCACTTTTTAATGTCCGCTCTCTGCTGAACAAGACTTTTATTATGAATGACCTGATTTTAGATCATAAACTTGACTGTTTGTTTTTAACAGAAACATGGCTGGGTGCAGATGCTGCAGTTGTTCTCAAAGAGGTCTCACCACCTAATTTTAACTTCACTTATTCTACAAGGAGTGGCAAAAAGGGAGGCGGCACTGCTCTGGTAAATTCTATGACCCTTGCTGCCAAGCCGGTTTTATTTGATGATTTTACCAGCTTTGAATACAGTGCCATTGTTTTTAGCAGCCCTGAAATGTTATGTGTCACAATCTACAGAAAATATAAATAATTTTAGCCGGTGATTTTAATTTACATGTAGATAATATTTTAGATCCTCTTTCAAATGAATTTTTAAACATTCTTAATTATATGTCTTTTACTCAGCATGTCACACAGCCGACTCACGACAGAGGACACACCCTGGACCTGGTCATCACGTATGGCCTGTCCACTGGTGTGTCCTCTGTCGTCGACTTGGCCGTCTCTGACCACTACTGCGTGTTTTTTAAAATCACCGCTTTTATCCAGCGTGAGACCTCCTTGAGAACTGTAAGGAAGCGCCGTCTAACCCCTGAAGTGGCTGCAACTTTTATCGATATTTTAGACAAACACCCCCCCTTGGTTTTACCTGCACCCTGTCATTTTATTGTTGATGATTTTAACAGTAAGCTTCAATCTGCCCTTTACCTGGTTGCACCTCTAAAACTGAAACAAAAACAAGTCAAACCCACGCCCCCATGGAAAAATGAGGACCTCAAAAAACAAAAAAGAAATTGCAGGGTGCTAGAAAGAAAATGGAGGAAAAATAAAATTACAATCAATTACCAAATTTACGCCGAGCAGTTGAAAACATACAATAAAACAGTTAGAAACTCAAGAAATTCATACTTCACCAAAATCATATCAGACAATAAAAATAATACAAAGGTTCTTTTTTCAACCATTGACAACCTTCTTCACCATGATCCTAAAGCTTTCCGTGAAACTCCATCAGATTCCCTTTGTGAGGCATTTGCAGACCACTTCAGGGGGAAGATAGACACTATCAGATGTAATATTTTATCTACCCAAAGTAACCCGGTTCTAAATAGATCTGATGGTCTATTTGTTCCAGAGGAAACACTGGACAGTTTTGTCCTGGTTAATGCTGAGATGCTTGATAAAGCTTTCTCCTCAGTGAGGCCCACCACATGTCTTTTGGACCCGGTCCCAACCCCGTTTTTAAAAACATTTTATGGATCTTTTAGAGACAAGCTTCTAAACATGATGAATTGCTCTCTTCAGACGAGGGTCTTCCCTGCTGCGTTTAAAGGGGCGGTGGTGAGGCCCCTGTTGAAGAAGAGCAATTTGGATTTTAATGATTTTAACAATTTTAGACCAGTATCCAACTTACCATTTTTAAGCAAAATTTTAGAAAAACTTGTTTTTACCCAACTTAATGATTTTATTACTGCACAAAATGTCCTTGAGAAATTCCAGTCTGGCTTTAGGGTAAACCACAGCACCGAGACCGCCCTCTTAAAGATTTTAAACGATTTTAGATTAAATTATGATTCTAAAAAGTTGACCGTGTTGGTTCTTCTGGATCTTAGTGCTGCTTTTGATACAGTCGACCACACTATTCTTTTATCTCATTTAAAACACATCGGCCTCTCTGGTGCTGTACACAAATGGTTTACTTCCTACCTCACAGACAGGACGTTCATGGTGAGTGTGGATACTTGCTCCTCTAAGGTCCATGGAATTACATGTGGTGTGCCCCAGGGTTCAATTTTAGGCCCAGTGCTTTTTAACCTGTATATGCTCCTCTTGGTGATGTCATCAGGAGACACGTGGTCGACTTTCACAGTTATGCTGATGATACACAGTTATACATCTCCATGTCTCCTGATGACACCAGGCCAATAGATGCACTTTTTAACTGCATTTTAGAATCACATCCTGGATGGCAGAAAACTTTCTCCAGCTTAACCAGGACAAAACTGAAATGTTAATAATCGGCCCTGAGGCCCAGAGAGAGAGACTTTTACCCAAACTACAGTCACTGTCTATGAATCCTTCCTCACAGGAGAAGAACCTGGGTGTGATCTTTGACTCTGAGCTGGTTTTTATTCCACACATTAAGAATATCACAAAGATAGGTTTTTACATCTAAAGAACATAGCCAGAGTCGCCCCATTCTCTCTCGGGCCAACACGGAGACGCTCATGCATGCTTTTATCACCAGTCGTATCGACTACTGTAATGCCCTGCTCTCTGGTCTTCACAAAAAGAGTATCTCAGGTCTACAACTTTTACAAAATTCAGCAGCTCGTGTCCTGACGAAGACCAGGAGGCGGGACCACATTACACCGGTTTTAGAATAGGTTGCGTTCATGTATTAGGATTCTATTTCAGTTGGAGGACAGGTGCCAATATGGGGGGAGCAAAACAGTTTTTGAAAGAAATTTCAAAAATGAAACTGTCCAAATGTTTTCCCTGATCATCACTTAATAGTGATTTGATTCCCAAACCCGCCATGTATATTTTTATTGCTGAAAGTCCATTCTACCAGCCAAAATCACAAATACGTTTTTGAATATTGTCTCCGCGTTTGGACGCCTTTATGAGGAAATAATTAGACCATAGTTTATATGAGCTGAAAGAGAGGACTTCGGACTTTGTGACAGTTTTTCTTTCATGGGATTTGGCTCAAGAATTACAGAGAAATTAGCAATTAAATAAGAGTTGTAAATCTGCATTTTGAGCGTTACCATGGTTACCGCAATGGAATTTTCAGTTGACCTCCAGCTCAATTTGTTTTCTTTTTTTTGGGTGAATTTTATTGTGACAATTACAAATAAAAAAAACAAGAACAACAGACATTACAAAGACCAGACAACAGATCTCACGTGACATTAAACCAGAAAACATTTGAGAAGAATTTCACAGGTTGTATTGGTAGGCGTACTGGGCGGGTGTGTGTGAGCGCGTTTATGTGTGTGCGTGCATGTGAGAGCTTTCGTGTGTAATGGGAAAAAAATAAAAATAAAATAAAAATAAAAAAAGACGATAGAAAAATTATTTTCAATTCTAATCATTGTTGTCATTGTCATCATCAACATACACACACATACACATACATATAGATATCAACAACAACCCTGTTAATAATAGGATAATAATAATGCTAGTAGTAGTAGTAATAGTAATAATAATATTCATAATCAATGTCATGTTCAATAGTCTTATGATCACGAAATTACTTATTTTGTACATATATATATATATATATATATATACATATATATATATATATATATTAGGGGTGTAACGGGACGCTAAAATTGTATTCGGTTCGGTTCACGGTTTTGGAGGCTCGGTTCGGTTAATTTTCGGTACAAATAAATAAGAACTAACACATTTTTTCTTTTGAAAAGTTGCCAATACACAATAGAATTCTTGCATAAAATAAATAAAAGTGACCCATTTGGGTGATATTTTAAATAAATTGCACTCTTAGAATGAGAGAACTGTAAGTGACTGCGCTCATGAGAACCATGTGGATTCAACTCAACAAAAAGGCCAAGAACTGCTTTACTCTCGTCTACTCGCCAAACTACTGTCCTGATACTCTAGACTCACCAATAAGAAGAGAGTTTAAATGAGTGTGTGGCCGTTGCAGCCCAGAGTCCCCTCAGAGAAAACATAAGAGCAGCGCTCGGACACGGGTGACGTGATGCAGCCGCGGAGGAGCCGCACATGAGGCGAAGCACCGGGAGACAGACGGCCGAGCGGGACACGAGCGGAGAAGCACTCGCGCTTTGGAAGTGACAGGGGAAGGCGGTCGGTCTCTCCTGCTCATCCACTTCAGCAGCCTGCTCCGTTTGGTTTTATATGGTGTTATATGTGGCGAAGTCGGCAGAGAGTGAGTGCGCGCTGGAAGAGCCTGTCCCAGTAACAACGCGTTGATTAATCAGTGAAACAACACTACGCACCTTGCGTAGTTTGCGTATAGGAAGAACCGGCTCTGAGCGCTGGTGTAACTTTTTGGCTGAAGTGCGGACGTGATGGGATATTGTAGCGAGGCTCAAGACTTTTAATCAAATACTTAAAGCCAGCGCCTTCAACAACTGCATTTTCTCTCAGCTACTCATGCAGCTTCAATGTACGTCACTCAATAGCGTCCGTGCGGAAACTCGCGTAGGAACTTTGTTCCGCGGCGCTTAATATGACGCTAATAATAAATGTACATTATTTAGTCAAAATAATACACCGAAACGGTACGCAAGTGGACCGAACCGAACAGGCCGAACCGAAACGGTTCAATACATCCCCGTGAACCGTTACACCCCTAATATATATATATATATATATATATTTATTTTTTCTTTTTTATCCATTTGTTCTCCACCATACTGCCCCTGATCTATATCTGTATTGTTGTTGTTGTTGTTGTTGTTGTTGTTTTACCCTAAAATGGGCTAAGGTGCATTAAAAGGACAAGAAGTGCTCACCTGGGCAGAAATACTGTCCCTGTAAGCACCTTCCCACCGACCTGAGAGCGCGTGTATCATTTGTGTGTGTTTTTATTTATTTTTTTGTACTATTCCACTGTGATGCATTAAAAGACACAGAAATGGTGGGGGACAGACGGAGATTGAGTTAATATGCAATATGTTACTACCACTACTACTACCACAACACTTAAGGGGTGGTAAAAAAGATGGTGAGATAATAATGACAACAACAACAAAAAATACAAAAACAACTGCATGGAAATGGGTTAGGAGTGCGTGTGTGTGTGTGTGTGTGTGTGCGTGCGTGCGTGCGTGCGTGCGTGCGTGCGTGCGTGCGTGTGCGTGTGCGTGTGCGTGTGCGCGCGCGCGCGTGTGTGCGTGCGTGTGCGTGTGCGTGTGCGTGCGTGCGTGCGTGTGCGTGTGCGTGTGCGTGTGCGTGTGCGTGTGCGTGTGCGTGCGTGCGTGCGTGTGCGTGTGCGTGTGCGTGTGCGTGTGTGTGTGCGTGCGTGTGTGGTATAATGAATGGTGTGGAGAGGAGTTACAAGGAGTTGGCTCTCAGACAGAGGAGAGAAAAATCTGGGACAGAAGAGTAAGAGACAGAGCAAAAGAGATTAGTTTAAAGCAATATCAAATCAGAAAGGGTTGGATTATGGGGTTCGGGTTCTGCTGAGTTACTGTAAGAGGGTTGTGTGTATTCCATTGTAATAAATTCGGTTAGTAGGTTTTTCCAATGATTAATATTGATGATATTTCGTTTTTTCCAGTTTATGAAGATAGTTTTCTTGGCGATGGTTAGAGCTATGAGAACTAGTTTGAGGTTTATTGTTTTATTGTTGAGTATTGTGAGGTCCCCTAGCAAGCAGAGCAGGGGAGATAGTGGGATGTGGCAGTCCAGCAGGGAGGAGAGTGACTGTGTTTGACGGGGGTGCAGTGCCAGGTGGCATGAGTGTATGTGTCGGTGCAATTTTGGGTGCAGTGTGAGCAGATGTCTGATTTAAATCCCATTTTTGCTAATCTTTCCCCTGTGTAGTGAGTTCGGTGTAGTGTCTTGTACTGTATTAATTGTAAATTGGCATTTTTAGTCATGAAATAAATATTTTTACAGATTTGACTCCAGGAGTCAGCATCGAGAGCAATTGAGAGCTTTCCCATTTGGTTGTTGGTATACATATTGACTAAATGGGTTTTGATATTGTTTTGTAAACTTTTGAGAGTAGTTTTTTGGACGATGAAATGTTTATGAAGTTCGATATTGCAGGTGGTAGTTGAAGATTTGTAGATCTGTTTATTTTTGCTAGAAGTGAGGATTTGAGCTGTAAATATTTCAGAAACTGATTGCTCCCGATGCCGAACTCCTGGGTCAGTAATGGAAAAGGTATTAGTTTATTTGATTTGAAAATATGGTTAATGTGAGTGATACCCTTTGTGGCCCATGTGCGAAAGTGAAGAATTTTTTTATTGCTAATAAAATCAGGGTTATTCCACAGTGGGGTGAAATTAGTTGGGGCAAGTGTACAGTTGGTGATTTGGTGGAGTTTCCACCAAGCCGTCAGAGTTGAGGCAATTGTGATTGCTTTGAAACATGTGTGGTGTTTAATGGATTGGGTAAGGAATGGGATGTCTGATAAGTGAATGTCCTTGCAGAGTGTTTGTTCCAGGTCTAACCATATAATGTCAGGTTGAGTGGGGTGTGTCCATTTATATATGTATTGTAGTTGATTGGCTAGCGAATAGTATTGGAAATTTGGAGCATCTAGCCCCCCTTGAGATTTATTTTTTTGTAAGGTGGTGAGTTTTATCCTTGGTGGTTTGTTTTTCCAGTAAAAATGAGAGATGACTGAATCTAGTTTTTTGAACCAGCTGGGTTTGGGGTGAGTTGGAACCATTGAAAATAAATAATTTCATTTGGGTAGGATTGTCATTTTTATTACTGCTATTCTGCCGGTTATGGAAAGTGGTAAGTTGAGCCAGCGGAGTAGGTCTTCTTCTATTGTTCTCAGTAATGGGGTAAAGTTGAGGGCACTCAACTCTGACAGCTTGGAGGAGACCCTCACGCCTAAATAAGTGATGTGACCTGTGCATAAAGGGATAGGTGATTGCTGAACTGCAACATCCCACTTAGTTTTATGTAGAGGTAGAATGGATGATTTATTCCAGTTGATTGCATAATCTGAGATTTTAGAAAAGGATTGAATTGTTTTGATTACTTCTTGTATGGATGCTTGGGGATTTTGAATGAAGAGGAGAATATCATCAGCATATAATGATATTTTATGAGCTCGGGTTGTTTCAATGCCTTTGATGAGTGGGTTCTGGCGAATTGCTGCTGCTAGGGGTTCAATAAAAATGGTGAATAAAGATGGAGAGAGTGGACATCCCTGCCTAGTCCCTCTGTGCAGTGTTAAAGCGTTGTGAGGTTAGTCCGTTGGTTGTAACTGTGGCTGATGGTGATGTGTATAAAATGTTAATCCAGTTTATAAACGACTCCCCAGCTCAATTTTGAACTATTGGCTCTTGAGAATGTTGTGATGTCACATGAACGCAACCTATCGCTGCATTGGCCCCGTGTGTTTCAGGATCGATTTTAAAGTTCTTTTAATGGTTTTTAAATGTCTTAATGGTCTGGGTCCTTCTTATCTTTCAGAACTGCTTTTACCTTATGAACCTTCACGGCCCCTTCGCTCCTCCTCAGGGGTCTCCTAGTTATTCCTGAAGTCAACACAAAGACTCATGGTGAGGCGTCTTTCCAATATTACGGCCCTCGCCTCTGGAACCACCTGAGGAGGAGCTCAGGGCTGAGGAGGAGCTCAGGGCTGAGGAGGAGCTCAGGGCTGAGGAGGAGCTCAGGGCTGAGGAGGAGCTCAGGGCTGAGGAGGAGCTCAGGGCTGAGGAGGAGCTCAGGGCTGCAGAGAACGTTCATGTTTTTAAGAGCAGCTCAAGACCCACATTGATTGATTGATTGATTGATTGATTGATTGATTGATTGATTGATTGATTGATTGATTGATTGATTGATTGATTGATTGATTGATTGATTGATTGATTGATTGATTGATTGATTGATTGATTGATTGAAAAAATCTCCCCGTGATAACAGTATTTTTTCCAAAATAAATATAGTAAAAAACTCTAAATCTACTGTTCCACATTATTATGGAACTCATCGTTTCAATACATTTTAAAGCTTGTAATTAACTGAAAATGGTCATTTGTTCAATTTGCAGCATTAGTCATACTTACTGAAATCAAAAGCTATTTCAATCAAAAAAATCTTAACAGGTTAAGTTATATTTTAACATAGGAGCTTCAAAATTCTTAAATCCATTAAACTTTTTGGACAGTTTCTGCTTGGATTTGTTTGCAGGATGTTAGAATATCCTCCCAGAGCTGCTGTTTGGATGAAAACTGCCTCCCACCCTCATAGAAGTTTTGCTTGTTGAGGCTCCAAAGGTTCTCAATAGGGTTGAGGTCAGGGGAGGAGGGGGTCCACATCATGAGTTTCTCTCCTTTATGCCCATAGCAGCCAGTGATGCAGAGGTTTTCTTTACAGCAGGACATGGTGCGTTGTCATGATGAAGAGGATTTTGTTCGGGAAAACACGGCTGGTCAGTCAGAAACTCCACATATTTTTCAGTGGTCATTTTCAGACCTTCAGGGATCCTGAAGGGGCCGACCAGCTCTTTTCCCCATGATTCCATCATCACAGCCTTGTTGGGACATTGTGGCCATTCACCAACCATCTACTACTCCATCCATCTGACCATCCAGGGTCACACGGCCTCATCAGTGAACAAGACTGTTTGAAAATGAGTCTCATGTATTTCTGAGCCACTGCAGCCGTTTCTGCTTCAGCTTCAATGAACAGTTTAGGGGAGGCCGGAGAGAAGGTTTATGCACAACTGCAGCCTCTTGAGGGTCCCACACCTTCATGTTCAGAGACTCCAGAGGCACCAGCAGCTTCAAATATCTGTCTGCTGCTTTGTAGCAGCTGTTCTCTTAATCTGATGTGTTTGTCTGGCAGAAACCGTCCATATTGTGCCTTTATCTGCACAACCCGTGTTTTTTCTGAATCAGTCACAAATCTCTTAACAGTACGATGATCATGCTTAATCTTTAGTGAAATATTGAAGGTTTTCATACCTAGTCCAAGACATTCAACGATTTCACGCATTTCATCTGCAGAGAGACCCTTTTTCTTTCCCATTATGCTTGAAAATTATGTTCTGCTTAATAATGGTAAACGTCTCACTCAACATGACATTTATAGCAGTACCATCCCTAGTACAGATAACCTGTTGCAAACAGACGTACAGCCACAGTGGGGCTCCGCTCTGCTGCTGCTTCACTGCAGGAGCGTGTATTAATCTGCATACGCAAAACTCATGGGATTTATCGGGATCTACCCGAGGACTGGGTGAGGGTGGGCACCGAGGCGTCGGGGTTGGGATTGAAAATACAGTTCTGTGCAGGTCTTGACTATGGAGTTTCTCTTTGCATGGCGCGTCATAAACAGACGAAATAGAACTCTAATAATCTTCTCTGGATGCCTTTGGACAACGT
Source organism: Gobius niger (assembly GCF_951799975.1). Classification (NCBI taxonomy): domain Eukaryota; kingdom Metazoa; phylum Chordata; class Actinopteri; order Gobiiformes; family Gobiidae; genus Gobius; species Gobius niger. The sequence goes on from NC_136872.1 coordinate 656,671, forward strand.
GCCATGAGGTTTTGCTAACATCATAGAGGCCACTGTACAACCAGAGGTGATGGGGTCAAACATATCGGGCCAGATCTTGTTGCGGCGCACGGGGCGTGGGGGCTCTTGGCGAATTATTTTCCGAGTGGTGGCGCTATATGTGCCATTCGCCTCCGCCACCTGTGAGGGGGCGTCACAAGAGGAGGCGACTGCACTGATGGAAACACGGCTGACATTCACTTCCTGGTTTACATTGCGTTCTTTCTTAAGCCTTAGGCTCTCACAGGTCAAACTAAAAACTTTATTTACCCCATCGTGAGCTAAACCATGTTCACGTCTCAAGAGAAAAAGAGCTACAGCGTCCGCTGTGGCGCGGATCGGCCGCGCTCGGCGTGAACGCCAAGCAAAACAAAAGCACATGTTCACCCCCCACTCCCACACAACCACTCTCCTGGACGCGGAGTCCATCTGGTTGGTGGAAAATGTCTGTGTCTCCACCCACTTAAATGCACTAAGTCTGGAGTGGCAAGATCACAAAGTGCTGCTACTGAGGCAACATGTCACGCTATCGTCTGCGTTTTGATGCACAAGATCGGGCCCATTATCTCTGACCGTGACAACCTTCAAATGGCCAAATGTGCCACTCCTCTTACCTTCGGTTCTGCACGAGCCTCTTTCCTGTTCCTCTTTCGGAGTCACATGAGGCTTAGCTCCGGCAGAAGTGAATGATGTTCGGCAAACTCATTATCCAAAGTGCTTTCAATCCCTGCTATCTGTCGGTGCGCTTCTGTTTGTGCATGCACTGCTCTAACCTCTTATTATTTGTTCAGACTTTTATCGTACAGCCTTTGTTTACCTCTCAACCTAATCTCATTTGGTGGAATCCATTTTTGTGGAGCACTAACAACACAAATGTTAGCGCACGCTTCCAAGAATCTTGAGATAAGGACACAGGACACAGGGGAGGAGACAGATAAGGAGGCATGCTTCAGGCTGAGTCCATTAGGCCTTAGGAGAGAGAGGGGCAATACTACAAGCAGAGCACTCCATCTGAAGTGGACAGAGGCATAATCATGGCTCGTGGACATGCATTTGTGGACCACGGTTTGATATTTCATGTTTTATAGTTGTGATGACTCCCCGGGCCTCATCTTCCGCTTGGCGCAGCAACATTGTTTCTCAAAATAAAGTTGGTGTCTTGCATACAAACAACGGTTCCGCGGGTCACCTGAGGGCGTTGCTTAGAATATAAGGAGTTTGGTGGAGGCGTGTTGTGCTTTGAGTGCTAGCTGCTTCCTCTACACTCACCTCATTGCACATACCCTCACGCATCCAAGTTCTCGCAGGACAAACTGGTAACTCTCCCACTGTGTCCCGACAGAGAAAATATATCGTTGGTTCCCGCTCTGTGCCAGTATTAAAGAGTAAATACAATAAAATATTCCAGTCTGGCATGGCCTGTAGGAGGTAAAGCTTGGGGAGGGACCACTGCTGTAACATTGCCATGGGAGTCTGTCCAGCCACTTACTGCGCCCGCTCTGAAACTGACGCTATCACAGAAGAACTACTTTATTTACACTGCGTTCCAAATTATTATGCAAATTGTATTTTTGTGTCAAAAAGGTTAAAAAAAAATAAAAAAAAATATGAAACTCATGGATGGTGTCGTGTCTCGGGGCTCTATGAATCACTGACATTAATCTCAGAGACCTGGGATGATTAGTTGTCAGGTTAAGCCCAGTTAAGGGAAAAACTACTGAAAAAGGCTGTTCCACTTTATTATGCAGATCATCATTTTCAAGCAATATGGGAAAGAAAAAGGGACTTTCTGCTGATGAAAAGCATGAAATAGTTGAATGTCTTGGTCTAGGTATGAAAACCTTCAATATTTCATGAAAGATTAAGTGTAATCATCGTGCTGATAAGAGATTTGTGGATGATTCAGACACACACGGGTTTGTGCAGATAAAGGCACGATGAGGACGGTTTCTGCCAGACAAACACATCAGATTAAGAGAACAGATGCTACAAAGCAGCAGACAGGTATTTGAAGCTGCTGGTGCTTGTGCATAAACCTTCTATCCGGCCTCCCCTAAACTGTTCATTGAAGCTGATGAACAGAAACGGCTGCAGTGGCTCAGAAATACATGAAGACTCATTTTCAAACAGTCTTGTTCACTGATGAGGCCGTGTAGCCCTGGATGGTCAGATCAATGGAGTAGTGTAGCTATTCTGACATCCTGCAAAGAAATCCAAGCAGAAACTGTCCAAAAACTCACTCAAGTTTAATGGATTTAAGAATTTTGAAGCTGCTTCACACAAGGGCTCCTATGGTAAAATATAACTTGACCTGTTAATATTTTTTTGATTGAAATAGCTTTTGATTTCAGTAAATATGACCTCCTAATGCTACAAATTCAACAAATTACCATTTTCAGTTAATTACAAGCTTTAAAATGTATTGAAACGATGAGTTGCATAATAATTTGGAACAGTGGATTTTGAGGTTTTTACTATATTTATTTTTGAAAAAAATACTGTTATCACTGGGAGATTTTTTCCACCACATTTAAATAATCCTCGACCAGGTAAAGACTTGAAAATGATGCTGACTCTCATTTGAGTTGACAATTTAGAAAATCTTAGACCACTACACATTCACTCACACACATCATCATTCATCCTGGCCTATTGTATATGTTTTTAGTGGTACAGTAAAACCGAAGTACCCAGAGGAAACCTACGCAGATACAGGGAGAACATGCAAACTCCACACAGAAAAGCCCCGTCCAGGTGGGAATCGAACCCGGGACCTTCAAGGTGTGAAGCACGAGCACAAACCACTGAGCTACCGTACCCCTGCCTGCAGTTCTAGTACACAGCCTGAGTTTAGAAACCCAAGATCGGGCCCGATGACTTAATGTGGCTATAAGCTCCTTATTGTTGACAAGGCCATTGGAATATGTCAGTGCAGATAGGAGGGAGTTAGGAAAGGAGCTGTGATGCTTCCTATAATAACTCCTTTAGAAACTCCAGGATGTTACTCAGGATGCCATTAAGAGCTAAACTGTCTGAAGGTTTCCAATATGCCGCTGATCTCTGCATGAGTTTGAAATGACTGACTGTGGTTTGCTTTATTCAAGAAAATGATCAACATTATCCGGACTGTATGAACGTACAAAGCAGCCGCTAATGAAGCCATCTGAACTAAAGGACAGGATTAGGTGGAATATTTGACCGGCGCATGTTGTTTCTGTGCTGTTTCTGCTGTTGAGGGGAGTTTCAAAGAGTTTCATGATCATGCGGCCTGGTAGTACAAGTAAAAAGTAAAGATTTTCATCAGCATTTACTTCATTACATTGTACAGCACGCATCTGTACCTGTTACACTACTACATTACTGAACTGGGTTCAAGTAAAAGTATTTTCAATAGTTTAATACCCATTCTTGTTCGCAGTGACCTCTTTATGACTAACAGTTGGTGAATCAAAACCCAGTAAAGTCATTCAACAATAAAGTCTGAAAACACCAGTGACTCTTTCAGTCTCTGGTTTATTTTAGTCTTGTACAAAATACATCCATCATCAAAGGAAAGATGCTTGGTATCAGATTTAGCTGTAGCTAATTTCCGTCTGCAGTCCCCGGGCAGGTGCACACTACATTGTAACACACATCACAAATACCAAAAAGGTCATTCTTAAGAGCAACACAGAAAGAAAAATGGTAACAGAGAGTGTGGAACAAAGCCCATTACAGTGTTTACTGAAAAAGGTCTAATAAAAATGACAGATAAAGCACATGGATCAAAGTGATGTTGCCCATGCGTTTATAATCTGTCTGCTTCAAAGACAAAAAGAAAGAGTCCCTGAGAAATATTTGGCGACATAGGCAGGAGAGGAGGGTACGAGAGGTTTGCTCATGGAAACAGCCAGGACACTACAGTATGTATGTAAAGGGAGACAGATGAAGACATGATAAAACCTGTAGAGATAAAAAGGGTGACTCTGATCTGCACAAGAGGTTAGATCAGGCCCAAAAAAAATCAAGCCCGACCCAACCCGAGCCCGTGGGCATGAAGCCCGACCCAACCCAAGCCTGTGGGCATGAAGCCCGACCCAACCCGAGCCCGTGGGCATGAAGCCCGACCCAACCCGAGCCCGTGGGCATGAAGCCCGACCCAACCCGAGCCCGTGGGCATGAAGCCCGACCCAACCCGAGCCCGAGCAATTAACTTCAAGCCCGAAACAAACCCGACGTAAATAAATATTAATTTAAGGCTCAGATATGAGCATCTGTGCAGTGCATTCAGCAGCAGCACGTGCACGGTACACATGCACGCAGCAGTAGCGCACATTCCTGGGCAGGCCAAGAGATGTGCGCGGCATGGAGCAATGTCTCTGTCTCTCTCCTCTTTTCCGTCTCTCTCTCCTCCTCCTCGTTATTCATAAACAACGCGCTTCATTTGCAAAAGCTACTTTTTACACAATAACAGGAACCAATCTGATTATTTATCCACTGTGAATCAAACGCTGTCCTGAGAGAAAGAGTGAATAGCGATGTTCTCTGCGTGCCGCCGGTATCAAAGCCTGGCCATGCTACTTAAATGTGACGACAATTCTTCCACTAGAAACATCGGCAAAAATGTTATTTGAAACATGTTCAATACCAGTGCTAAAATTCGACGTGCTGAGATATGTAAATGTGCAGATCATTGTATGCTCGAAAAGGATGTGGACATTCTCAGCATTGCTATATTACTCAGACACTGAAGGAACAGGGTCATTTTATGTTGGCAGCTAAACAGATTTAAAGACTCATGTAATCAATTTAACCTGGCAAAGTTAGAAAGCTGGAAAGTGTTGCACTTAAATTCAGACCAGACAGCGCATGGATAACCTTCAACAGCAATGACAAGAGGCTTTTCTCTCAAAGCAGCAGCTGAGGCGTGGATTTGTCATTGTATCATGATGTCAGGTGTTGGCACTCGAAAAAATTACAAAGCCGTTTTAGGAGCTTTTCAACCAAATATGATCAGGTTTCCACCAGTTTCCTCTTGTTTGCCCCCGTCTCACTTGGTAAGAGCAACATCTACACTGAAGTGACTCACACCCAGACCAAGCCCAACAGGCACACAGTGCATGCGTGCATAATGTCATAGCTTAGACTGAAACGTTTATAGCGCGTGTCGAGCTAATACGGCTTGGTCTCCTTTGAAACTGCGCATGACATGAAGAAAAAAACAAGGTACTGACCCTTTTGTCCACTAGCTGCTCATTTAAAAGAGGAAGAGGAAAACGGACAATATCTGTGCGATCTTGGACAAACACAACATTACGACAATCTGTGCCACGAGCTCCAGCGAAGCAAGCCATGTAGTTTTGCCGATTTCTCCAGATTATTTAAAGCTCTCAAGGAACTTGATGAGCAGAGGAAAAAAGCATATGCAAAAAAATGGACTCCTTTCTTCTCAAAACCGGTGGGCACGTACCAATGTGGGTTTTGCAATTACTGCACCCACATAAACAAGAACAATCATTCAAAGATTCACAGGGTAACAAAACAAGTATCGCTCGTTTGCTAATTGCAACACAACTCACGTGATCTATCGTCTAGACTGTAGCTGTGGCTGTTTCTATGTCGGACTCACAAAGAGGAGACTTCGTGACCGTTTTTCAGAACATAAATATGCAATTAGGACACAAAATCCAAACTACCCTATTGGGCAACATTTCAAAACGTCCTCTCAGTGTAAGCTCAACCTCCTCAAAGTCATGGTGATCGATACCATTCCAGAATCCCCAAGAGGGGGCGATAGAGTTAAAACCCTCGCTCAGAAGGAGACCTTTTGGATTGAAGCACTACAAGCTACACGTTTCCCAGGTCTCAATGAGGATATTGATTTCTCTGTTTTCCTCGGATCAGTCACCTGTAGGTCCTGTATTTTTGGACTAATGTTTGTATTTTATTTGCTTGGATCATTGGTCTTCAAGTGTTGCATAGGGTATTCAGTGCACTGAATGACAGGTATTTAATAATAATAATAATAATAATAATAATAATAATAATAATAATAATGCATTAGTCTTATATAGCTCTTTTCCAGACGCTCAAAGTCGCATTATAATTTGGTGCATTATTCATTAAGTCGATACTCGGTGATGATAAGCGAGGCAACCAGTCTGTGCACATCAGCCCCACCACCAACCACTCACACACTCACTACATTCGCCAGGCTTCCTGGTGTTCCCAAACGGTCTCCCATCCAAGTCCTAACCAGGCCCTTCCCTGCTTAGCTTCCAAGATCTGACGGGATCGGGCCGAGCAAAGGCGGTATGGCATTATTTGAGTGGGGTTTTCACATTATGTCCAGCCAGTGTTTTTAACTTCAGCTGTCATTTTGTGTTTTCTCATTTTTTTGCATATGCTTCGCTCTCTCCGCATGGTCTGTATTCTATGGTGTATATACTCTATTTGTTGTATATATATATTTGGTGTATATACTCTATTTGTTGTAAATATTTGTCTATAGTGTGTGTGTGTGGTGGTCACATGACCACACCCTACCAGTATTTAAGGCCACCTGGTGCCTTTTTTTTAAACATATGCCCTGAGGAAGACCACCTTTGGGTCGAAACGCGTCGGCATGTCCATTCAATAAAGGACTTTTAACTAAGTCAGAGTGACTCAGATCATCTTTTTTCCTCTGCTCATCAAGTTCTATACCTGATTTCTGAAGAGCACCTGCGCCTACTTTTTTGGACCTACTGATGCACTCACTTTTTTCTGTTTTTCTCTTAAGGAACTTATTGCTACATTATCCACCGTAAAAAACACAAATTATGGGAAAAGGAGAAAGGTCACCCTGCGATTCCTCACCACAGATTAGTGTGTGTGGGTATATTTCTTTCGCTAATTGTTGCATAATATAACTTTTATATTAGACTATGTGCGCATTAGCAAATGCAACCTCTGATAGGAGTCTCGTGTTCACGGTCAGGTTATCCAAACAAGTCAACCAAATACACTGCGTTCCAAATTATTATGCAAATGACATTTTTCTGAGATTTTCTAAATTGTCAACTCAAATGAGAGTCAGCTTCATTTTCAAGTCTTTACCTGGTAGAGGATCATTTAAATGTGGTGGAAAAAATCTCCCAGTGATAACAGTATTTATTTCAAAAATAAATATAGTAAAAACCTCAAAATCCACTGTTCCAAATGATTATGCAACTCATCATTTCAATACATTTTAAAATCGCAGAATTACAGGGTTGATACAAGCAAAAGCAAGTCAAATTGAATGCCTTTTAATACCATTTCATTTTGAATGCCACAAATAAAAAAAAATCTGTGCATTTTTCTTGTAAGATTTGCAAACATTGCATCAAAAAGAAGAAGGAGAATTGGAGCAAACGGCAGTTTTCAGCATTAAAATTGTTACATTTCAGCCAAAAAAAATACAGCTGAATATGTTTTGGACCATAAGTAGTTCAATTAACTTGAGCAGTAAAACTTGTTGAGCAATGTCATTTCCCAATAAATTCAGATTTAATGCCAGTTTTAATCCAATTTACTGTTTACAACTCAGGCCTTGATTTGGGCACAGTTCATTAAATTGCGTTTAATGTTTTTTACAAAACCCGGGATTACACAAATGTTCCAAAAGTTTTTTCCATCTGGTTTTGTCTCTTTTTTAACATAGATCTTAGCCCTGCTTTTAAACGGGCACATGCACTGAAGCTACGCTCTGCTTCAGAGGACGACACGGGCGTGACCAGGACCAGTCTCACCAAAATTTTGACATCTGTGAAAAGCCAGAATTTGTGAAACGCCAGAATTTCGACATCTGTGACAAAACCTTGCTCTTCAATGGACGTATCTTTTAGGACTTCTGTAGCTTCTGCACTGGAGTTTTACATGTAGCTGTGCCTGAACATTGGAAGCTGGATTGCAGTGGCTGAGTGAGAACAGTGGCTGACTGTTCTCACTCAGCCACTGCTTAACATGGGACAGGCAGTCCATTAAAGAGGAAAGTTTGTGGACTTCAGAGGTCTTGAACGAGCAGTAAAGTTGTATGTCATCCGCAAACAGGTGATGAGACACATCACTGAACCTCTGGATTACCTGTCCAAGAGGGAGTATGTACAATAAAAACAAGAGTGGCCCTAGGACTGAGCCCTGCGGAACACCCCAGGATAGTCCGGCTGACCTCGACATGAGGTCGACATGAGCCGAGGCTGACCTCGACATGAGGTTTGGCAGAGTGGTTTCCAGTGTGTTAGTGTTAGTGTGTGCAGTGTGTTTCCAGACCACAGACTGGAACATGATCTGCAGCTCTCATGGAGATGACATCGACGGCCTGACCCACTGCATCACAGACTACATCAACTTCTGTGTGGAAAACACTGTACCAACCCGGAAGGTACGGTGTTTCTCCAACAACCACCCCTGGGTGACCCCTGAACTTAAAGCCCTCCTGAACCAAAAGAAAAGGGCTTTCAACTCAGGGGACAGAGAGGAGCAGAGGAGAGTCCAGCATGAACTCCAGTGGAGGATCAGGAAGGCCAAGAAGGACTATGGCGAGAAGCTGACGCAGAAGCTGGAGCAGAAGCTGGAGCAGAAGCTGGAGCATAAGCTGGAGCAGAAGCTGGAGCATAAGCTGGAGCAGAAGCTGGAGCAGAAGCTGGAGCAGAAGCTGGAGCAGAAGCTGGAGCAGAAGCTGGAGCAGAAGCTGGAGCAGAAGCTGGCGCAGAAGCTGGCGCAGGGCAACGCACGAGACGTGTGGAGGGGACTGAAGAACATCTCCGGTTTTGGACAGAGTGCCAGAGGGACAGCTGATGGAGACCAGCGCGGGGCGGATGAATTTAACCAACATTTCACTCCCTCCACTCCCTCCTCTTCACGCGTCTCCAGCACAGTGGACACTGCCCCCCTCCCCCGACCACCTTCACCTGCCTCCAGCCCCCCTGCACCCACGTCTCCAGCCCCCACCATACGGACTTCCTCTAGCACCTGCCCCACCCCCGGCAGTCCCCCCCTCACTCCCCCCTCTCCATCACACCGGACCAGGTGAGGAGGGAGCTGAGGCGACTGAAGCGGGGGAAAGCTGCAGGACCAGATGGCATCAGTCCCAGGCTGCTGAGGACCTGCGCAGACCAGCTCTCCGAGGTCCTCTGCCACATCTACAACCTGAGCCTCAGCCTGGAGAAGGTCCCCGTCCTGTGGAAGACCTCCTGTCTGATCCCGGTTCCTAAAACAGCGCACGCCAGGGAACCGGCCCACTACAGACCAGTCGCCCTGACCTCCCACCTGATGAAGACGATGGAGCGGCTCATCCTCACCCACCTCCGCTCTGTGGTGAGCCCCACCCTTGACCCGCTGCAGTTTGCTTACAGACCCAACATCGGAGTGGAGGACGCTGTCATCTACCTGTCGGAGCGGGCGCTCACGCACCTGGAGCACGCCGGGAACGCTGTAAGGGTCATGTTCTTTGACTTCTCCAGTGCCTTCAACACCATCAGGCCGGCGCTGCTGCGGGGGAAGCTGGAGGACGCGGGAGTGGATGAACATCTCACTACATGGACCATCGACTACCTCACGGACCGACCACAGTATGTGCGGCTGCGCAGCTGTGAGTCTGAGGTGGTCGTCTGCAGCACCGGGGCCCCTCAGGGCACCGTCCTCTCACCGTTTCTCTTCACCATCTACACATCGGACCTCACGTACAACACGGACAGCTGTCATCTCCAGAAGTTCTCCGACGACTCCACCATCGTGGGCTGTGTGTCTAAGGGGAACGACCTGGAGAACCGGTCAGTCATCATAGACTTTTTGGACTGGTGTGAGCGCAACCACCTGTGCTTGAACATCAGTAAGACGAAGGAGATGGTGATCGACTTCACGAGGAAGCCACTACCGCACACACCGCTGAACATCCAGGGGGAGGACATTGAGGAGGTGGACAGTTTCAAGTACCTGGGTGTTCACCTCAACAATAAACTGGACTGGTCCCACAACACCAACTCCCTGTACAAGAAGGGCCAAAGTCGCCTCCACCTTCTGAGGAGACTGAGGTCCTTCTGAGGAGACTGAGGTCCTTCTGAGGAGACTGAGGTCCTTCTGAGGAGACTGAGGTCCTTCTGAGGAGACTGAGGTCGTTCGGAGTGAGCAGGCCTCTGCTCAGGACTTTTTATGACTCTGTGGTGGCCTCTGCTCTCCACTACGCTGCCGTGTGCTGGGCCCCGGGCAGCACAGAGCGGGACAAGAACAGACTGAACAAGCTGGTCAGGAGGGCCAGCTCCGTCCTGGGCTGCCCCCTGGACTCTGTGGAGGAGGTGAGGGACAGGAGGGTGTTAGCCAAGCTCATATCCATCATGGACAACACCTCCCACCCACTGCACGGGACTGTAGAAGAGCTGAGCAGCTCTCTCAGTGGCAGACTGAGACACCCTCAGTGCAGGACGGAGCGCTACCGCAAAGCCTTCATCCCCACTGCTGTCAGACTGTGCAATAAGACTGTGAAGTAACATGTGCAATAATCTCGTTAAATGATTATTTCACCATTTTTTACCAAACGGTTTTACTACGTTTAACGCTGAGGTTTCCAGGAACATTGCAGAAACAAAAATCTGATGCTGGGCGATTCTCTGGACTCTGAGGATTCAGGAAATGTCCAACATGTCAGTACTTGCTCAACTCAGGGTCTCATTGTGAGCACCAAAGTAACAGAATGACCAGCACATATGAGCATCTCTCAGAGATTCCTATGGGATTCTCTCACCTAAAGTGGTAATAGCTGTGGAGCTCTTTGTGTGGAATAGTTCCAATGCAATATGTCATTTGATACATTTTTAGGACGAAATTCTGAAAATTTTAATGTAGTGTAGAAAGGCCCAACGAGGGACTTGAGTTGAAAATTAGTACTAGCTATTTTTGCATAGCAACAGCTATAGCTTGTTTTGTACAATGTTGAATTGCAATGTCCCTGTCAAATAAATAAATATAAATAAATGTCATTATTATATTATTTAATATAATTATTAGATTGTTATATAATTAAATGTGTATTAAAATATATTTTTTAATTTTGATTTGGAGTAGAGGTCTAATTAAAAAATATAAAAGCTACTGTTAATAGTCTACAGAATCTATACAGTAAACACACACTAAGGATTTCGTAGGTTGGTCTAAAATGGCATGCTTATGTTGTTATTATCAACATTCTTGATTTGTACTTAAGATCAAATGTGAAACTGTGTAGCTTTTTTATAAACAACCAACTCTTCATTCAGTTTAAGCATTTCCCAACTTTTTTTTTTAGACTTATAGTGACATATAGTGAATGGACCAAAAGTTAGAAATGAAAATCAAGAGGAACCACTCAAACAAAGTATTAAATACTATGATAGTACTAGTCAAATGATATTATAGTGGTCATACCGCCTTTGCGATGCCCATCGGTACTTGGATGGGAGACCGTTTGGGAACACCAGGGAGCCTAGCGAATGTAGTGAGTGAGTGAGTGGTGGTGGTCGGAGGGGCCAATGGCGCAGACTGGTTGCCTCACTTCCGTCAGTCTACCCCAGGGCAGCTGTGGCTACAATAGTAACTTACCACCACCGAGTATGGAGTGAACGAATAGTGCAATGTAAAGCGTCTTTGAGTGTCCAGAAAAGCACTATATAAAACAAATGCATTATTATTATTATTTATACTGGTTTCATTGGTCCATTTTAAATTATAACATTTGTAAACATAAAAGGTTGAACAGTTGATGATGTCAGTTATTAACTACATGGAAGCTGGAAAATTAACCTGTAGCCGATGTTGAACTAAATGGTAAGTGACACTTTTTTGTCATAAAAATATTAAGAGCTAAATTATAACACAACAGGGTCTAAAATGTATATGGGCCTTTGTATAGTAATTGTATTTGGTTAATTATTAATTTTAGGTTAATGCTAGCCAACTAGCTGACAGCTACAGTAAAGTTGGCCACATGAAAAAATAAGACTAAATTTAAACTATATTATAAGACAAAGAGCAGGAGGAGCATAGTTTTAACAATGAATGCCTAAGAACATGCTGATAAAGTAACTAACTAATATACTGTTTTTATGCTACCAGGTTTTGTAAATATTGTATGCTTTGTCGTCTGTGAGTTACAGTTGCCATTTTCACTGATGTCTGATTTTTAATTACAGAAAGATGGAAGCAAATGATCATACGCCACGCAACAGCCCAGTGTTGCAACAGTCTCAGAAAACAAAAACATGCACACTTGTTAGAACTGGCACAAAACACAAAAGGTCAGATTCCAAAAAATTTCTATCACAGAAAATGTCGCAGCATCTTCACAATGAAAAAGGATCTTGAAAGGAAGAAAAGGAAAAATAGAAGTCAGTGTGTTGAGACAAACTTTTAAAAAAAATGCTTGCCAAACTTTAAGCGCCCCTAAATGTATGGTGACGTCTGCATATTCTGCCAGAAAACAAATAAATATCTGAAGGGCCAGAATAAAAAAGATGCACTGGTAGAGTGCAAAAAAATGCAAGCCAACATAAAAATAAGAAGTGCAGCAAAGAAGAAAAAGGACGGAAGACTTCTTGCCATTATGAGAAGAGGTCTTGTAGCAGCCGACGACACCATCATAGATCATGCTACAGAATGTACACAAAGGAGAAGGTTTTGCGCAGTATTTCCCAATATGGCGCGGCTGTCAACACAGCTTATACCAATCTGTTCAACTATATAAGAGATGAACTTTTTGGCAACCCACAAGTGGTAACAATGACAAGTCTTGCATCAAAGCTGGCAACATTCATCAATTCACAAAGTATAATTCAAATCAAAGAATCCACAATGAAACATTTGAGAAGAAACCTGGAAAATGAATTTGCTGGAGAGTTGCAGTTTTTCAGCGAGGAAAACGGAAAACTTAGTATATTCTGCAAACTTGACTGTGCAGCAGCTTGCAAGAGAGAATCAATCGTTGAAAAATGAGCTGCAGGCCTTGAAAGCTGCATACGCTCCAGATGCAATGTTGTGTAAAATAGCCTTGCAATTAAGACAACACGTCCAAAGCCAGGACCCTCAACCATGGCCACCTAATGTCAAAGAATCAGAGGAAGCGGTCATTCCAGAATTGCTTCATGTCTTTCTCTACAATGTACTTGGGGGCTCTAGTGATCAAGACCATGCCTCTACCAAAGTTCGAAGGCTAGCGCAGTCATTTGGCCAGGACTTTGTATATGCAGTGTCACATGGGAGGATTAAACCATCAAAACTTATAGCTCTCCCCTTTAGTGTCAAACCACTCACAGGAAATGTTGAGCTCATTAATATTCTCAATAGACTTGGCCATTGCATTTCATACACTCGAATGCAAGAAATCGACACTGCTTTGAGTCTTAAGAAATTATCATCTGATAATGCCTTGCCATCGAACACCTACCCTAAAACGTTCACAACGTTAGTCTGGGACAACATTGACCATATTGAGGAGACTTGCAGTGGTGGGGGAACATCTCACAGAGTGAATGGAATTGCTGTTCAGTCAAAAACTGTGACTTCATTCTCCCCTCCATCATTGCCTCCCATTACAAAAACTAAAAGAAGAAGTATAGATCCAATGTTGCCGATCTATGATGATGGTCAACGAGTAGGCCCACCACAGAGTAAAACTGCTTTGTAAATAGTTTTGCCAGTGCTCAATCAGCAGAACGAAGAAACGTATATGGGTTGCAGCACGCATGTCACAACCAATGGATCAAGAGGTCAACAGCTGGACAGGTTTCAACATTAAGACCCGAAATGAAATGGCAGTCGTTCCTGATAATATAGGCTATCTGCCTACAATCAATGCACCTGCAACACAAATGACGACAGTGAATGAGATCCTCACTCAGTCTCTGAACATCATGCAGCACTTAGGTCTGAAAAAGGTTGTTTGTGTCTTTGATCAGGCCTTGTATGCTAAAGCTGTCCAGATCACTTGGAAGCACCATCAAAAGTTTCAAGATAAAATAATCAGGCTTGGAGTATTCCACACCATATGCGCTCTGTTGGCAATAATTGGAAAACGTTTCCGAGATGCTGGACTTGCAGACCTCTGTATTGAGTCTGGAATAATTGCAGAAGGCTCTGTAGGTGGTGTAATGGATGGTCACAAGTACAACAGAGCAGTTGTTGGTGTATGAAGCTCTAATGAGACTGGCATGGAAGGGCTTCCTTTCGTGGTTACAAGAAAAACATGCAGGTGATACTATACATTTGACAAATGCTTTGATGACAATTACCAGTCTTGGAAAAGATGTCTCACAAGCAGGTTTGGAAAAAGTCCTTGACAGTAGCTCATGTCAACGCATCATTGACTTGTTTGAGGTCTATCGCCAGTTTCTCAGAGATGAAAATGGCCAGCTCTCAGCATTCTGGATGTCATATTTGGACATGGCTGAAATCTTGTTGGGGCTCATTCGAGCATCTAGGGAAGGAGACTGGCTGCTACACATGGCAAGCATTCGAGCATTGATACCATGGTGCTTTGCATATGACCGAACAAATTATGCACGTTATCTACCCTACTACTATTCGCAGATGTCTCAGCTTCATATAAGCAATCCAGATGTATATAGTGAATTTATGAAAGGAGGCTTATCTGTTCAGCTTGGTTCCACTAATCCTTTCGGCCGCATACCTTTTGACCAAGCAATTGAAGAAACTGTGAACAAAGACACTCAGACAGCTGGAGGGACAAAAGGATTCAGTTTAAAACCTGGAGCAGTGGCTAAATATTACCTTACATCCGAGTACAGAAGCATGTACCTTAGACAGCTCAGAGATTTGAGTGGTCTGAGCAAGTCTAGCCTGTCCCATCCAGATCTGCATGATACAAGGATAAAAAAAAGATGAAGCGGATGTCCAAACTCTCATAGACTTCATGGAAAATCGCTGGCTCAATCCCTTGTCCGGTGTTGAGACTGATCTAGTTAACCTGTCCACTGGTTCAATGGCTCCGCCTGATGTCACATCAGACCTGATTGGAGAAGAGGCATACCAGCTATTTAAGACACAAGATTAGATGAGAACCCACCGTCTTCAAAATTCTATGAGAAGATGCCAAAACATCTTCCCCATTTTTGTTTTGCTTTTCAAATAGCAAAACAAAAATGGGGGAAAAAGTACACAACATGGTTCTGAAGGCAGATATGAAGCTATTCAGTTATTTGATCCTTGTAGCTCAGAGCAGGAAAGTAAATATGAGAGATGTTCTTTCCCTCTATCCACTGGGTCCCGTGCCATGGTCACTAGCAAATGCTGATGGGTCTCTGCGAAAAACAAACAAGGCTGTACTTGCCAGGGAGCTTGAAAAGAGTGTGTCTCCTGTTGAATAGTTTCCATCTCCAACAGCTTCTGTCCTTGATGGTATGAGTCTTATCCAAAAGATGAATGGCAACAATAAATCATTTGCACAGGTAAGAACATCTTTGTATTTACTCAACATAAAGTGATTTGTGCTGTATGTTAAATATTGATAGTTACAGAGCCTCTCGAAAGTATTCATACACCTTGAACTTTTGCACATTTTGTCATGTTTACAACTCTAAACATAAAGATTTTATTTAGATTTTTTTACTGAACGTTCACACACAAGTAACAGACAACTGTGAAGTGAAAGTAAAATGATACATAATTCCGTTATTTTTCAAAAAATAGAAAAGTGAAAAGTGGGGCTTGCATAAGTATTCATACAGCGTGAATGAATACTTTGTGGAACCCCCTTTTGCTGCAATAACAGCACAAGTCTTTTGGGGTTAGACTCTACAAGATTTGCACATGTAGAGACTGACATTTTAGCCCATTCCTCTTTACAAAACAACTCAAGCTCTGTCACATTAGAAGGAGAGCGTTTGTGAACAGCAGTTTTCAGGTCTTTCCACAGATTTTCAATAGGATTTAGGTCAGGACTTTGACTGGGCCATTCTAACACATTAATATGTTTTTATTGAACCATTCCATTGTAGATTTATCTTTGTGTTTAGGGTCATTGTCCTGCTGAAGGTGAATCTCCGCCCCAGCCTCAGTTCTCTTGTGACTCCAGCAGGTTTTCCTCCAAAATGTCTCTGTATGTGGCTCCATCCATCTTCACAACTATTCTTACAATCTCCCCAGTCCCCGCTGAGGAAAAGCAGCCCCACAGCATGATGCTCCCCCCCGTATATTTGACACTGGGGATGGTGCACTCAGGACCATGAGCAGTGTCAGGTTTGCTCCATACATAACGTTTTGCATTTGGGCCAAAAAGTTCAATTTTTGTCTCATCTGACCAAAGCTCCTTCTTCCACATGGAGCTGTGTCCTCCATATGACTTCTACAAACTTTAAACAGGATTTCTTATGGCCTCCTTTCAATAATGGCTTTCTTCTTCCACTCGTCCATGAAGGCCAGATCTGTGTAGATACGACTTATAGTTGTCCCATGTACAGATTCCCCCAGCTCAGCGGCAGGACTTCACAGCTCCTCCAGAGTTATCTTGGGGCACTTGGTTGCCTTTCTGACCAGTGTTCTCCTTGTTCAGTTTGTTAGTTTACGTGAACATCCGTGTCTTGGTAAGTTTGCAGTGGTGCTTTACTCTTTCCATTTCTGAATGATGGATTGAACAGTTGCTCCGGGAGATGTTTAAATCTTGGGAAATCTTTGTATAACTTAACGCTGCTTTAAACTTCTCCACAGCTTTATCCCTGACCTCTCTGGTGCTCCTTGGCCTTCATGATGTTGTTTAGTGACCAATACACTCTGACCACAGCTCTGAGGGCCTAAAAGAACAGCTGAAATTATACTGAGAGTAGATTACACACAGGTGCCTCTATTTAACCGTTAGGCCAAGGTGTGAACATTCTGGAGTCATTAGGAATGTTATAAAGGCAATTTAATGCACTCAGAAAATGCTGTATGAATACTTATGCACGCCCCACTTTTCACTTTTCTGTTTTTTGAAAAATAACAGAATCATGTATCATTTTGCTTTCACTTCACAGTTGTCTGTTACTTGTGTGTGAACGTTCAGTAAAAAAATCAAAATAAAATCTTTATGTTTAGGGTTGTAAACATGACAAAATGTGCAAAAGTTCAAGGTGTATGAATACTTTCGAGAGGCACTGTATGCACAACTTCTTACAAAAATGTATTGTTTCACAGGTTGCAGATACAGCCTTCACACACATTCTCCATGAAGGGGCGCAGAGTGAAAGGATAGATGTTGTCTTTGATGTCTACAGTAAGTGCTCCATCAAAAAGAGGTGCGGACTCCGCCATCCAGTACAAACATATTATAGGAGGACATCACATCCATCAATGGAGACAATTTTTATGCAGTCCCACAAATAAGACCAGTCTCATCAAGTTTCTTGTGGAAGAGCGGAAGCAACAAAGATTCAGAAAATATCTTCATGGGAAAGTGAAGAACTTGTGAAGAATCCTGTTACAAGTTAACACAGGGGGCATGGGAGGAAGTAGCAGAGCTCAATTCCAGTCATGAAGAAGCCGATACTCGCCTGCTTTGCACACATTGGATGCAGCTAAAACTGGCTCCAAGGCAGTCATCATTACAGCTGAAGACACGGAGATCATGGTGCTTTGCTTGAGTTTTCAAAAGGATATTCCCTGGCCTATCTACCAAAAGTGTGGTACACAAAATAACAAATGATTTATTGACATTGCCAAGCTATCACTCTTACTTGGAAATAATGTGGTGATAGCCTTATTGGCCTACACTCTTTTACAGGGTGTGATACTGTGAGTGCTTTTGCTGGAGAAGGGAAGCTCCATGCCTTCAAGATTTTAATAAACCCTTCCTGGCTAAACATTTTTAGCAAACTTGATCTCTCATGGGATCTTAAAGAAGGCTTATTTAAGAAAATTGAAGAGTTCACCTGTGAAATGTATATACCTAACACAAGTATTGTGGATGTGAATGAGGCAACAAAAGAGGAGAGATATCATCAAGTCAGATACCACCATGTCGGGACTGCCTGTTTATGCACACACTGCGTGCAAACTTTCAAGCAGCTATCTGGAGGTGTAGTTTGCAGGCTAAACCTGTGATACCAAGTCCTACAAAGCATGGATGGACAACAAATGATGACAAGCTTGTCATTGTCACTGGATGCGCTCCTTACCTGCCCCAGATCAGGTCTGGGCACTCATGGCTTGTAAGTGTATTCGTTCATGCAAAGTCCCAAGCTGCACATGCCTGATGAATGGACTGAAGTGCACAGACATGTGCAAACTAAAGTCCTGTAGTAATCAACACTTGAAGTCTGATATATTACAAGACGAGTCATCAGATGATGAGAATGATGAAGAGTGATGAGACTGAACATAAATATTTATTGGTTTGAATAGACATAATTGTATCCATTTCAAAGGAAATATTTGGACCAGAGGAGCAAAACTGTATTGTGAAAAACAGAAAATCTATAAAGTATGCTATAATTATATTCAATGTGATCTAGTCTATTATAAATGCTTAGAAATTGCTCTTTCAAAGTTTTATAAAAAACAATTTAATCACCATGTTGATTGTGTTTTGATCTTCATCATATTTATTTCAGAATATCTGGTGCTCACTAACCAGTGCCTCAAAGCAAGGCATCATGCCTTCTTATCTATAGGTTAGATGTCTAAATATTGAATTGAGTTAGTGTATTATTTGCAGTAATAGAAACTAATTCAACAAATAGCCCTAACCCTAACCCTTCGAATTGCAAAAGAGGGCGGTTCAGTGAAAACGTCATGTAGGGAGGGATCGCTCCACAAAATGTCCCAATTTTGTTTGATCACTTTTTACTTGTTACTGTATTGAAGAGAGCAGAAAACCTTGTTGTTTGTCTTTTTGTGCAGCTTCTTTTCAAAAAGGCTGGACCTTTCCATGGATTTTACTTTTGATAGGACATTGTTGAGTGTTTTGTCTTTGTAGCCCCGATTTAAAAACAGGGCTCAATGAGTACATGGACTTCTCGGTCTTTCTGTAGCAAATAAGCGATTCAACCTCTGGGGATTTTTGGATTTTGTTTTATTTTTGTCCGCTGCCCAATACCTTGTTTTATGTAAAGGTTTGGTGCAAAATAAAACCTGATACTTGCTTCAACATGGTGCGAAATGGTACCTGTGAGATGTGCTTCAATATAAAAGTATACCATACCAACTTTATTTCTAAAGCACTTTAAGAACTGGACAGTTGGCCAAAGTGCCGCACACAGAAAAAGATACAAATATTTACAGTAAAAAAAATATGAGGAAAAAGTACAACAACAACAGCAGGCAACCTCAATTTGCATTAAACGCCAGAGAAAAAAGGTGCGTTTTTAGGAGAGATTTAAAAACAAATGAACACAATGAGGCCGCACTGTTTTTGGGATTTAGCTGTTGAGCACCAACAATCCAGACAGTTCATGATGTTTGTAGCACCACAGTGTATTCTATGTTATAGCTATGGACACATGCTGTGGCTTATTTGAGGGCAGACTCTAAACTCTCCAGATGTGAAAACAGGTGAACAGTTTAATTCTACGTGCCTCGGTTCCTGAGAAATCTAAGCTAAACAGAGGCTAGTTTGGATCAAAATCACAGATTTTTTTCTAGATTCTGAGATAATTAGTCTTTTATGCAACACTCTCTTTTCTGATTAACTCCTCTCTCCTCCTCTCTCCTCCTCTCTCCTCCTCTCTCCTCCTCTCTCCTCCTCTCTCCTCCTCTCTCCTCCTCTGTCCTCTGGCAATAACGTTATGTTTCAAGGACCACGTTGTTGACACGTTTTGAAACACCGCGTGTTGTCAATCACCTTTTATGGCGTGTGCATTTAAACAGCCTGGTTCTCAGATTGAAGACTTTAACAGGATGTTTCTCAGCCGTCCTTGGACTGATTTTAACCATTTAAAAACTCAGAGAAATGTTAAAATCTCAACTGTTTTGATCTTTCCATGGGAAGCCGCTCTGCTTTGTCAAACACGCTCCAGAGAGTTAGAGACAACACCACGCCCGCTTAGACAAAAAAAAAAAAAAAAGAAACGCAATAATGTATAAAATGTCCAGATCCTGACTCTGCACACGTTTTTGAGGGTGTATTTCACTTTTGTTCATCACAGAGCTACCAAAATCACACGCAAGTTTTTCCGTTTTTGGCACTCAATGTGTTAACTTCAAAATCAAGCTGCGTGGGATAAATGATGCACTCGGCTTCTACATCGCTCCAATCCACTGAGCAAAAGCCTGGTTTCAAACTTTTTCAAACGTTTAGAGAGGTTGATTGAAGAAACGATCTAGCATTATTGGCATAAACCTAATTGCTATTTTAATGCTCTGTTTTAAACAATTATAACTTTACTTTGTTTTTGATCTGAAAAAACACCAGTTTTAGGAGAATTTATAAGCCACTGTAGTAAAATGTCAGTACAGCACCAGACTGTCACCAGCTCCGAACCAACCAGAACCAGCACCGCTGACGGACATACTGGAGCCTTCATGTGGACCATCACCAGCCCAAAAAGACTCAGACACAACAGCAGAACATGGAGCCTTCATGTGGACCATCACCAGCCCAAAAAGACTCAGACACAACAGCAGAACATGGAGCCTTCATGTGGACCATCACCAGCCCAAAAAGACTCAGACACACAGCAGAACATGGAGCCTTCATGTGGACCATCACCAGCCCAAAAACACTCAGACAAACAGCAGAACATACAGTCCATAACAATTCTTTATTTATTTACTCAACTATCAAAGGGAAGCCGTTCTCTTTCATTAATAAGTGCAAGCAGCTCATTATTGTTCCATCACTGCCGCATCTACCCTCAAATCAAGCCTATTCTTCAGTCTGGGATGTTCTTATGAGGTTTCCATGGCGACAGACCTCTCAAACCTCTGTGCGCCTGATTACAAGAGTCTGGGCCATAATGCACTTTATGAATGCATAATTCAGCTGTAATCAGCTCACTCTCCCACACCAGCACAAAAGAGTGTCTCATGTCTCACTCATGTCATAATTCAACACTCTTTTGTTATAGTATGAATGTGCTTTTCTCCACAAAAACATCATGGGGAACAGACATCAGGTCTCTCTCTAATGTGCACTGTATAGTGAAAATAATATAGCACTTTTACAAAATGTTGATGTGCACAATAAAGCAAGTAAGATGAAATGATCTGCAAAGGGATGAAACATCATCAACATTTCCAAAAAAGAAAACCGTCATTTATATTTTCTCAATAATATTCATGTAAAACAACAATTGAAAGACTCTTGGCTGCCTAGAAAAGCCTTTAAAGTTGTGATAGTTCCCACATTTGGAGGCTACAAGGCATTAATCCTGCAGACACCCAAACTTTTGGGTAAATGTTAAGGGAATGTCTCATCTGGAACTTCCTATATGCTGATAACGCGCTCTCCTCACCACACTGAGGCCAATGTAACTACATGGTACTGCATTAGTGCCATTTTATTAACGGCATTAACCTCTTAATCCAACACATTATCTTCTGCTCAGCTTCACCCAAATCTAAAAGCTTCTCGTCTGGAGGGTAGAGCCAAGTCTTACAAAACTGATCTAAGTTTTTCCTTGTATTTTTTGGGTGCGTTTTCATCCTCATACGTCTCTCTTAGAAGCTTTTCAGAAAATGTGCTTGGTTAAGGCGGGGGTTAAGAGGTTAAAAATGTCTCCTTAGGGCACCAAAATGGCTTGCACATTATTCTTTATTATTCTACCTTCTTATTCCACTCTTTTCATTCAGACTAACGCCTCATTTACACAGAGTATGTCATGGCCACGGCCCGTTTTACACCGTTATGTCCATGACAGTGTGTCTGCTTATACAACATGTAACCCGCATTTAGTAAAGCCTTTTATTTTTGCGGGTCCGCTTCCTGCGCCACCCCAAACTTCCAACTTCCTAAAAGTTACGGGTCACGCGGGTTCACTGTGGCATGATCTTTCCCCAAACAAATGAACGAAACGCTCCAATCTTAGTGATTGAAGCTCTGAATCCTCGGTAAGTCTTTTTCCATCCGCTACTCAACTATATCACGTCACGTTCTGCGTGTGATTCTCACTGAAGCGTTACTTTGACTATAGCTGCTGCTGTTCCCCAGCCAGAGCCCCGTCTGGTTTAGACGTCGGGCCGCGCCTGGAGACTCCGCGGTAGACATTCCAAACTCAAAAGGTAAATTGTTTTACCGTTCTATCGTACAAGCCGAATTGTAGGCATTGATTTAAACTATTACCCCAGATTCCACATTCTCCGTGCTCGCCCCACTCTGTTCCACTCCGCCCCGACCTCCGCAGCAAATGCGTTGCTATGTTGAACGTTCAGAAACATTCCACATCGTCCACTCCGCTCCGAGGGGCCTGCGTCGCCTCTCCGCCTCTCCGCCTCGCCACGATAAAAATACGGATCAACCCTATTTTCAGGTCCGTCTGCGCCGCGTCAGCTCCGGCCGGATCAGGCTCCACAGCTCAGACGCACCAAACGGGAAAGAGAACGACAGCAATATCCGTATTTTCAAAGTAAATCCCCTCCGAGCGGACTTTATTTTAAAAAAATGTCACTATTTCACACAAAGTGACCTCGATAATTCCCTCTGGGGAGTTTGTTATCACAAAAACAATCACACGACCCGATTAAGCTTCTGTTGCTTTCGTTCACCTAACTTTTTTTTCTGCCTCTCTCTCCCTCGCGCATGAGGGGGGGCACAGGCTTCATGCTTCAACGCGGTACAGCTCGCATGCTCATAAATAGTTGTTTATTATTTTATTGGGAGGTTGATGTCTCAAAGTCGCTGCTTTGTGCGCGTGCTCCTCGTGGAGCTGGACCAGGGCGGAGAGGCCCGGGGCGGACTGAAGCGGAGACAGTGGGCGTTGATGTCGCAGCCGTTCGGAGTCGGGGGGGGGAGCGGAGTGGAGCTGAGCACAGGCGGATGATGTGGAATCCCGGGGTTAGCATGTTCGCTAATCCAGAGATTTATTGCAGTTTTGAGTGTTTTTTGTCACTTCCGCTGAAATGGTTACATGTTTGGTGGCCATTGAAGCCCATTGATTTTAACGTAGCTACGTGTTTCCCCTCATGAATATTGCGCAATACTATTTTGAATACCAACCTCTGCATTAGAGTTTTGGGTTATTCGACCACTGAATTTAAAGGTGCACTTTGTATTATTATTTTTTCTCAATGTTGACTGAGTTATGTTTTGATTCTGAACACAACTATACATTCAGATGCAATTTAAATTATGGTGTAACATCATAGCACATGATGATTGTCAAATGCATTCGCATTCAGCATGTATGTTTATGCATATGGAATTACTTTATTTTGTTGGTTACTTTAGTAACTAGGTTACTTAACATGTGTTTTTGGCCTTGTAGGTCAGGTTATTTTTGTATGGGACCAACTAAGCCGTCCCTAACTCTTGAACTCTCGATTGTCCCAACTCCAGGACTTCTAACGAGATACGAACCCTCGGACCTAGACGTGGCAGGATAAGCAAAACACACATCCATCCATCACGTCTGAACTCTTCTCTAACTGGATTATTATCGCTCAACTCGGACTCTGGTCCGGCCGTGGGACATATCGGGACGGGTTTTTTTTCCCTTTCCCCTTTTATTTGGGTTTTCTTTTTCCCTCCCATTCGTTGGCAGCGCGTTGCCCCGCCATCGAACAGTCCTAAAGTATTTTTTGTTCCTGTACTCGTGTTGTTTTGTCATGTGTGCTCGATGAATACAGACACTAAAACTGAAATCTATGACTGTGGTATCTTCATTCACAACCCAGGCTCCGTGACGAACCCTCTTCTGTGCATCTTAGCTTCCGCAGCCAAACGCCTTTACATGTTACAGAACTGATATCAAATCATAATGTGGGGTCCGTCATACGCAGCGAATCTATTTCTGACAGATGCCACTTTTAACTATTTCTTTCACACGGACCCACTCGAGTCCACGAGGATGATGATTGGAGGAAAGGGGATTAAAGAGAAGAGGAGGAAGAAGAGAGGGAGGGGTCAGACCCCCCGGCTCCACGTCATGTTTCTTGAGGTGCAGGTAAACATATAACACTGAGCATTGCCTAAAAATGATGTGAAAATCTAGGAAATAGAAATAAGCCAGTATATTGTATTTTTGATATGGCAAGCGTATAATGGGCTGTGGACATAATGTACTGGGTTAATGAGGTGTGAAGCCCTCTGCGCCCTATACGCCGAGGTGAGAGTGGGAGATTAAACATGAGATGAGGACACTGCTCCGGGTCTCTGCTCGCTCACTCCTGCAGCTGCAGCTCTGACTCAGCAGCACAGTGGCCAAGTCCCATGTGCTTTCAGCACTATCTACTGCAGTCACCTTCACAGACCGAGTATGCAGACACACGGTCAAGTCCAGTCTGGAGTAGATTGAAAAGTACTTTAAACCACAGCAAAAGAAAACAGAAACAATCTACTGAGATATCAAGGCTATAAGAACAATCTAAGCTCTTCCCGTGGCACTTGAGCAAATGTTGGGGCGCACAGTTTTTCTGGGTGAAGTCGCTTGAGCTGTTTACTCGTCAATTACAAATACACAGGATTGACGCCAGACAAAAAACATATGTCTGTGGTGAGTGTGGGAAGACTATTAAAATATCAACTTAAAGTCCACATACAGACACACACTAGGGATAAGCCCTACAGCTGTGACCAGTGCGGCAGGGAATTTACCCAGTCAGGTAAATTGGACAGTCACATGAGGATCTGCACTGGACTGAAGTCTTCCAGTGACCAGTGTGGTAAGAATTCTGTCATACTGTCTCCAAACAGTATTATATTCATCATGGCGAAAAGTTGTATCAGTGCTCTTAGCGAGTTGGAGTATTCAAACAGACAAACAGCTCCCCTTTTACCACACTGCTCACCACAAAAAGGACCTGTGTCTGTGGCCTGGGCAGAGAACACTATGTCATCACGTAAAGACATTGGACACAGGAAACCAGAGTGAAGTTTCAGACAAACCATGTTGTTGTAATGCACTGTTTACAACAAAAAGACATGACTCCAGCAAAGACTTGTGTTTTTTCTGTTGTTTATGTTGTCATTGGTCACTCAGGTAGAATATGCAGTTTGAATTAGAAAACAAGTCTTCTATTGACTTTAGAGTTTGAATTAAAAAACAAGTCTTCTATTGACTTTAGATTCCTGGTGTAATGGCCATAGTTCAATTTCGATAATAATAACAATAATAATAATTGGCATAAGACACTTAAATAGACTGTAACTTCGAACAAAACAAATAACATTCCAAATGCTAGTCAAATATTCTGTCTAGACAGACATTTCTTGAGTGAATCTGGGTCTATAAATGTAATCTAGGACTGATTTATTGAATGGAGTTGAGATCTGTGTGGATGTGTTCAGATCAGGTGAGTGGGATGGTCCTTGGGGGAGTGGCCTTGAACACCGAGCTATAAAAGCTGCAGTGACTTGAAGCTGGACTAAGGACTTCTGTGCCCATCTGCACAGGGACCACCTCACCATCACAATGGATTTGTTGAGACTTGCAAAATCTTAAAGAATGCATGATGATCCCCACTGGAGAAAAAACCTTTCAGGAAGTAACATTATTTGACATCAGAGAATCCACAGAGGGGAGTCGCCGTATGAATGAGCAGTGTGGGAAAATGTTCACGGTGAAGGACTTGCTCTCATCTCACCAGTGCCTGCACATCGACGAGCAGTCGGACTAATGTGACCAGTGTGACAAGGTTTTCAAATGGGCACAAGTCACCAACCGCCATCGAATCCACACTAGTGAAAATACTCGTGCTTGTGGTGAGTGTGGAAAGAGTTTTGCTGTCGTAAGTAACTTACAAACACATGAGAGAATTTATACAGGGGAAAAAGCATGTTTGTGAACTGAACGTCCACGGACAAGCACACACTGGAAAGAACAGCTGTGACCAGTGTGGCAAACATTTTGTTCAATCATGTGATTTACAAAGACACTCGTGACGATCCACACTGGAAAGAGAACAAACATCTGTGGTGAGAAGAGTTTAAAACATCTCACAAACTATATATAATGCACGACGTGGAGTCAAGAACACCACGACGCTCAGCGGAGTTACTGCATTATAACGTCTAACGCGGCTCCTCGTTGTTTAATCCGCTTATACCAGGGTCCCACAAACGTAACATTTATAATAAATGTTTTTTCATTGACTAAACTCACTAAATCTGCCAGACTACGGGACTATTTTGTGTGGGTTATTAGCCGGTCACTGAAGGCTGGTCTCAGAGCGAGTCATTCTCCGCAGCTATTACGAGGATCTCAGTCAGGCTCAACGACACAACATCAGCACAGAATCACAACACAACAGGACTAACCCGGAAACACTTTTCCCTGGAAGGAAACACCGATATGCGGCACTCGTGGGCAGGAGTTATTTACCTTTTACAAGGTTTAACCTGAAGCTAGCTAGCTAGCTCAACCAGCTCACCTGTTTATGGAAACAGCTGCGGTGGAGTCGCTCACACCTGGGCCCCCCCGACTCAAACTTTTATGTTTGACTTTACTAATCCAGACAAAGATGCTTCAATGCAGGATCATTTTATGTACGCCTGAAAATGATGAATAGCCTTAACCGTTTCCAATAGAAATGTAAAGCTCATATGTTATTAACAGTAGCTAACCTAGCTGCTCACTCTCCTCTACAAACATTTAGCAAACACTAAATCCATCTCATACGTTCCTGTCAGTCACTAATTACGCCTTTATCTGATTCAGCTGTGTCAGGCGTTGCTATGGCGACGCCACACCAGTGATTTAACTACCGGACTACGTGTGCGGTTAGACAGAAATAATGCACGCTTGTTAGCCCCCACCAGCCAATCAGAATCGAACATTCACCCAGACCATGGTATAATGTGCATTGTCCTCTACAAATGAAATAAAAATAAAGTAAAGTAAAGTCTCCCTTTATTAAGTGACCTCCCTCTCTCCTGGTGCAGCTGAATTGTTCGCCTTTTTCAGCAAACCACGTTGTTTTTCTGGATACTTTTGTACGTCTTTACCGTGTTTTTGTGGAGGTTTGGTGGATTTGTTTACTTTGAGAGTCCAAAATGGTCCTGAAGAAAGCAGCTTTTTGAAGGTAAACAAACTGCTAGCTTATCAGCTAAACCCATTTGAGATCTACAAACATCTTCTTCTGAGACACTGAACAGTGAAGAGGCACCAAGAGCCCCCACACCTGCAGCACGGAGGAGGCGTCACAAGAGGAGCTACAGGAAACAACAAAAGGGACCAACGAGGAGATGGTGAGAGACTGTGGAGGGAGCTGTGCAGGAGGAAGAGGAAGGACGAGGTGGAGCTGACCAGTGCAGGACACCACGCTCTGAGACGGGGACAAGCCCAGGAGGCGGTGCACCGTTTCAGATGATCAGAGGAGACAGAGGGCAGCTACAGTTTCTCCATCCTCCAAGGTCATGCGGGTGGAGTGGCTGAAGGACAACGAGATCATGGACCCGGCCGAGGACAGGAACTTCTACATCACCGTGGACACAACCTGATCATCAAGCAGGCGCGTCTGTCCCACACGGTCAACTACACCTGTGTGGCCAAGAACATCGTGGCCAAGCGCAAGAGCTCCACCGCCGAGGTCATCGTCTACGGATTTCCCATCAACCAGTGCTCCTCCTGTGACCAAAACAGTGAAGATGGCGGCCGCGACACAACCATCTTTCACCAAAGAAAAGAAAAAGAGTGGTGCCACTGAATGGGTGCTGCTGCTGGATGCTCTCTCATCGAATGCAATTTCTCCATCTGTGAGATCAATAAAGTACCATCTTATCTTATCTTATTAATAAGGAATTAAAAGAATTACAATCAGAGGTTAGCTTTGTAGAGGAATTTACATCAAACTAATAACTAATCATGATGGATCTATTAAAGGTTTAGTGGCCACTGCAAAGTGATTTTCCCTACATAGAAGTGCAACATTGTCCACAGGGTAGAGGCCGATAGTCGACCAGATCCAGGAGCAGTGCAGTTTTGGTCCCGCTCTATAACCTCTATCGGGTGCTCGAGGGCTCATGGGAGTTCGCCCAACCAGTCCACATGTGTTTTGTGGATCTGGAGAAAGTGTTCGACCGTGTCCCTCATGGTATCCTGTGGGGGGTGCTGCAGGAGTTTAGGGTCTGAGGCCCTCTGCATCCGCAAATGGAGCAAACAGATGTCAGCAGCCACACAATACATTCAAATGATGTTAGTAACAAATGAAATAAACCTGCACATTATCTAAAGGAGGGTTCGTCTTGAGCCGCAGTGAAGCTTTCCCAACATGGCCATCAAGCTGCATGTGCAGAACAAAGGGGAATAATGAGAAATGTGACCTGAGAAACAACATGAGAGCGATGAGGGAGACGCAGCTCGCTCCGGGCATTCACGGCACAGTGGTGCAGCGGTTAGTGCTCGTGCCTAGAAGGTCCGGGTTCGGTTCCCACCAAGGACGGGGCCTTTCTGTGTGGGCTTTGCATGTTCTCCCTGTGTCTGTGTAGGTTTCCCCCAACAACAAAAATGCTTGTACAATAGGCCAGGATGAATGAGAGTGTTTGAGAGTGCGCATGGGGGACGATGGATGGAAATTAGCCTAAAGCTACAATCCGGCGTGGCTTGTTCATTAACTGGCACTGTCCCTACCAGATAAACCAAATAAACATGCAGGACAGCCCAGGAACTTAGAGGAACTGGAGACGTTTTGCCAAGAAGAATGGGCCACATTACCACAAAGACCACAAAAGACTCCAAGCTGTCATTTATTTTAACAGGACAATACACAGTATTAAAAACTGGGGTATGTAAACTTTTGATCAGGGTCATTTTGGTGCTTTTTTCATTATGATTTAAAATAGCAAATTCAGTTGTTTGATCATATATGGTTTCACACAACCACTATGTGCTAACTATGAGTGAAAAGAAACGTTTGTGTTATCTTTCATATTCTTTGAAAAATTGTAAAAAATAATAATAATTCTGCCAGGGTATGTAAACCGTAGAGCATGACGGTATGTTCATTAACCAAACAAATCAATTAAATAAATGATAAAGCTAATGAGATAGGAATGTGAAAACACAGGGCACCAGATATGAGGCTATTAGCGCCTTGAGGGGGAGAAAATATAATGTACAAACATAACTGAATCTTGGTGGTCTCCATATTGAAGACGGACAAGTATTTGCTTGACTTTCGTGTTGTTTTGGAGAAATTGTCCTTCAATGCCCAGTTTAACCCACTATGAAAATTAAATTGACTTCCTGTTGAACATTTTGATTACCCTCCCCACCCCCTGGTTGTGTTCCAGAGTGGCTCAGCTTTGCTCTGCACAGGGCACATGAGGCTGGCACGTAGAAAAAGGGTGCAGCCAGGAGCACCCAGGGGCGACAACACACTGCTGTGTATCCATCAAACACTCACCTTATCTCCCCACCACACATGTGCTCACACAAATGCTTTCACAAGTCTGTCCCCCACAGGCTGAGGTATGGAGGTGAGGCCGGCAACATCAAACACAGGCTGGTTTCAACCTAAACTTGCTATAGAGAGGGACGGTGGACTTTTGATTGTAGAACATGATAATGGCACAATTTCAGGTGTGGATATTTGTCCGGTATTCTGGTAAATGTAAAATCCACATGTCAACCTGTCATTATTTAGGTCTATGAACAGATCATTATATGTATTTGATCACACCACATAATCTGTTAACAATAATGATAAATGTTATAAATGTATTAGTCTAACATAGCGTCTTTCCACTTGCTCTACACTTCTGCATCATACATTCACCCCATATGGTGATTGTAAGCTACGTTTGTCGCCACAGCTGCCATGGGGTAGACATTGTTAAGGTTTGTAAAAAGGAACCCCAAAGCAGAGCCGGAGACAAAACAAAGTTCAAAAATGTATGTCCGGACAGGAGGCAGGCAGGATGGGCAGTGGAGACAGGGGGCTGGGGGGCCGATAGGTTGGTTTGTGAAGTCACTCCAGGAGAGGCACCTGAGCACAGGGAAAAAATATTAGATTCCAAAAAATTGTTTTCAAACTGAACTCTGGCAGAGAAGTTTTGTGCAGCCCAGGGTCTTGAAGACTGAAATGAATGTGGAGTTGATTCAGGTGTGCCTCATTCCCCTGGAGGAGCCAGCCAAACCCCCTGTCCCACACGTTCTGCACAAAAAGGGAGGGGAGCAGAAAACAAAACAGATCCCCAACAGACATAGGGGAGGCTGCCACGCATTATTAGCAGTAAAATTAATATAAATATCACAGCAATAAGTGAAGTTACTTCACGATGCAGTTATAAGGAGTTGACATCTGCAACATAGCTTCATAAATGGCTAACACACACGCTAACACACACGCTAACACACACGCTAACACACACGCTAACTACACAACATGTGTTGTTTTTAACAGTCAGTGTGTTGAAATTTTTAACACATGAAATGTGTTAAAAATTTCAACACACTGACTGTGTTGCTTTTTACACATGTTGTGTAGTCCTTAACTAGACACGGAGATGTGCTTTTTTTTTTTTTTTTTTTTTAACACATTTTGTGTTGTTTATCATCTGTTTTTGTATTTTACTCCTAAAATGAATATTATACATGTACATGCAGGAAGCACACTAAAATAATCACAAACAATATCATTAAAAGTATTTCCTAAAGACTTCCCCGCTCACTTCCGTCAATAACCTTTAGGAGTTACTGCGCGGACGTTTTACTCCTCGTATCATTACGCCTCACAATATAGTCCCCCTTTTTATTTGCTTATAAAATCGACATGCTACATTTCTGTGTAAATATACTTCGCATGAAAACACTTCACGTAACTTTATTTAAATATGGAACACGTGGAAGAGCTTGGTAGCTTCTATCGTGAGCTTTTTCGGAGCTATGTGACATGTGGGAGAGGCTGCGTATGTGTGAGCGCACGGACAAAGACCAGACGGGGATATATTAACTCGACTTAGGTTAGGTAAGAGAATATTTCAGTATGTAAAAACGGTGGCCTATTCCTTTAAGGGTTCTGTTAAATTTGCTCATGTGTCAAACTCTTTTCAATCAAAAATACAAATCTAAACTTGAGGCTGGTTGGCCAAGTCCTGACTTACACTCACAATCACAATTTCACTAAACTCTGGTTCTCATCACTCGTTTGGGTGATGACTGTTGTTCTGCGATTTGGTGTTGCTCAGCGCAGCTCAGCGCAGTGGTAAGGCTTGTGCTGTTGAGAGGTCCTGGGCTGATGGGAAAGGTCCTGGGCTGATGGGAGAGGTCCTGGGTTGATGGGAGAGGTCCTGGGCTGTTGGGAGAGGTCCTGGGCTGCTGGGAGAGGTCCTGGGCTGATGGGAGAGGTCCTGGGCTGCTGGGAGAGGTCCTGGGCTGCTGGGAGAGGTCCTGGGCTGCTGGGAGAGGTCCTGGGTTGATGGGAGAGGTCCTGGGTTGATGGGAGAGGTCCTGGGCTGCTGGGAGAGGTCCTGGGCTGTTGAGAGGTCCTGGGCTGCTGGGAGAGGTCCTGGGTTGATGGGAGAGGTCCTGGGTTGATGGGAGAGGTCCTGGGTTGATGGGAGAGGTCCTGGGCTGCTGGGAGAGGTCCTGGGCTGTTGGGAGAGGTCCTGGGCTGTTGAGAGGTCCTGGGCTGTTGAGAGGTCCTGGGCTGTTGGGAGAGGTCCTGGGCTGATGGGAGAGGTCCTGGGCTGATGGGAGAGGTCCTGGGCTGTTGAGAGGTCCTGGGCTGTTGGGAGAGGTCCTGGGTTGATGGGAGAGGTCCTGGGCTGTTGAGATGTCCTGGGTTGATGGGAGAGGTCCTGGGCTGTTGAGATGTCCTGGGCTGCTGGGAGAGGTCCTGGGCTGATGGGAGAGGTCCTGGGCTGATGGGAGAGGTCCTGGGCTGTTGAGAGGTCCTGGGCTGTTGAGAGGTCCTGGGCTGATGGGAGAGGTCCTGGGCTGTTGGGAGAGGTCCTGGGCTGTTGAGAGGTCCTGGGCTGATGGGAGAGGTCCTGGGCTGTTGAGAGGTCCTGGGCTGATGGGAGAGGTCCTGGGCTGATGGGAGAGGTCCTGGGCTGTTGAGAGGTCCTGGGCTGATGGGAGAGGTCCTGGGCTGATGGGAGAGGTCCTGGGCTGTTGAGAGGTCCTCGGCTGATGGGAGAGGTCCTGGGCTGTTGAGAGGTCCTGGGCTGATGGGAGAGGCCCTGGGCTGTTGAGAGGTCCTGGGCTGATGGGATGTCCTGGGCTGATGGGATGTCCTGGGCTGATGGGAGAGGTCCTGGGCTGTTGAGAGGTCCTGGGCTGTTGAGAGGTCCTGGGCTGATGGGATGTCCTGGGCTGATGGGAGAGGTCCTGGGCTGATGGGAGAGGTCCTGGGCTGTTGAGAGGTCCTGGGCTGTTGAGAGGTCCTGGGTTGATGGGAGAGGTCCTGGGCTGATGGGAGAGGTCCTGGGCTGTTGAGAGGTCCTGGGCTGTTGGGAGAGGTCCTGGGCTGTTGAGAGGTCCTGGGCTGTTGAGAGGCCCTGGGCTGTTGAGAGGTCCTGGGCTGATGGGAGAGGTCCTGGGCTGTTGAGAGGTCCTGGGCTGTTGGGAGAGGTCCTGGGCTGTTGAGAGGTCCTGGGCTGTTGGGAGAGGTCCTGGGCTGTTGAGAGGTCCTGGGCTGTTGAGAGGCCCTGGGCTGTTGAGAGGTCCTGGGCTGATGGGAGAGGTCCTGGGCTGTTGAGAGGTCCTGGGCTGTTGAGAGGTCCTGGGTTGATGGGAGAGGTCCTGGGCTGATGGGAGAGGTCCTGGGCTGTTGAGAGGTCCTGGGCTGTTGGGAGAGGTCCTGGGCTGTTGAGAGGCCCTGGGCTGTTGAGAGGTCCTGGGCTGATGGGAGAGGTCCTGGGCTGTTGAGAGGTCCTGGGCTGTTGGGAGAGGTCCTGGGCTGTTGAGAGGTCCTGGGCTGTTGAGAGGCCCTGGGCTGTTGAGAGGTCCTGGGCTGATGGGAGAGGTCCTGGGCTGATGGGAGATGTCCTGGGCTGTTGGGAGAGGTCCTGGGCTGATGGGAGATGTCCTGGGCTGATGGGAGAGGTCCTGGGCTGATGGGAGAGATCCTGGGCTGTTGGGAGAGGTCCTGGGCTGTTGAGATGTCCTGGGCTGATGGGAGAGGTCCTGGGCTGATGGGAGAGGTCCTGGGCTGTTGGGAGAGGTCCTGGGCTGCTGGTTGGTTGGGTCTCGGTATTTTTCCAAAAGGGCTTTTGATGCTTTATCAAGTCTGAGAAATAACACAATACATAAACCTTTGAATACTTATGAGCTTAACAAATGATACATATTTCTTTATATTGCACAACAGATACAGAAGCAAATTATGTTTTGACGTTTTACAAAGACTCAACAAATATTGAGAAACGTATAGTAAAACTCACTGTATGGAGAAACTTCTGCACAGCGTGTACTAAACGATTCTGATTCTGATCCATTAGCACGTCCTGATGCAGACGTATAGGTAAGTGTTGAAGAGCTCAGGAGGAACACGACTCTAGGAAAACACAAATTAAAAGTAAATTGTGAGATAAGTTTACAGAATGTTAGAAGTTTAAGAGAGTTTGTACTTCGTACTCACCAAATCTATCTTGAAGGGGAATTATTATGTTATTACTGGATTGGACAGAGGACTGGGAAAAGGCAAAAATACAGAAAATATCATTTAACTATCAACCATGGTCTGAATTCTTACTTGACTGTATCACAAATCAGTGGCGGCTGGTCCATTATGGGCGGTGGGCGCCGCCCCTCCTATCAATTTTGCAAATAAAATAAAAAGTTTTAAGTTTAGAAAAGTCATAACTTTCTTATGTACAGGTGTTTTTTACACTGAGGGAGGGGGAGCGGAGGTGAAGGAGGTGTCATTTTGTCTGCCTGGTTC
Source organism: Gobius niger (assembly GCF_951799975.1). Taxonomy (NCBI): domain Eukaryota; kingdom Metazoa; phylum Chordata; class Actinopteri; order Gobiiformes; family Gobiidae; genus Gobius; species Gobius niger. The sequence continues at coordinate 690,628 of NC_136872.1, forward strand.
ATCTTGTGCTGTAACCGCTGTAACAGCCTCATAAATGTGTAGTTTTGTGCTCGGGGCGGTGAGGAACAGCGCCCCAAGCATCTAACCAATGGCGCTCTACTATGGTATAAAAACGTCACTGTATATCATTAATTCAACCAATCAGAGACGCGCAATAATAATTCTCCGATGGCGCTGAGGCCAAGCGCCCATCGGAGATTTAACAGGTGAAAGACGAGGAAGCGTCTCCTGTAAACAAACACGAGTAGCTCGTTGTTGGAGCAGCTCTGAGCTCACGGACGATCGGAGGAAAAACTTCTCATTTGAGAGACGGAGAAGCTTCTGTTGTTTCCGGAGAGGAGGTGAAAGGATTTAGTCAAACAAATGGACTTGGGACAACTTTCTTCACTCAGAAGTCACGTCTAAACGGACTTTCCTGGAGGTAGCATGGCGATGCTAACTAGCTCGTCTGTTTTAGCTACTGCTTGTTTATCTCACACTTTGGGACAACCCTCGCTGACTTGGACAGAGAGTTATGTCCCAGGACGTGGACGTTTGATGGAGAGAAGATTCAGGACCGTGAGGAGGAGCTACGACAGGAGAGGGGAACGTCATTCATTCACTGAGGGAAACAGAGGTGGAGCTCGAGGTGCTACAGGAGGAGCTCCAGGTGCTACAGGAGGAGCTCCAGGTGCTACAGGAGGAGCTCCAGGTGCTACAGAGGAGGAGGACTCTCTTCTATACGTGAGCTGCACATTATTTCTGAGCGGATCATTTGTCTGATGGTTTATACGGGTTTAAACCTGTGGCTCTGAGGCTCATAATGGAACCATAGCAGGTCTGGGACTAAAACTGTACATGAAATCAAAGAGGAAACACCTCCTGCCTTTGTTCTGGTTCTGTTGGTACAAAACACAACTCAGTGGTGCACAACAAAAATATGTATAGTGACTATCATTACACTTAAGTCAGAAATTATTTATTTTATTGTTGAATAAAACTAAACAATAAGTTTTGAATATATTCTACATAAAATAATGATATTATTACATGCCCCAAAGATAACTTTCTTTTTTAAGTTAAAAACATGTTTAATGTTTATAAGCATCTTCTAAAATATAATTGAAGGTAGGTAGAGGCAACAGCCCCCCCTGGTTTAAACATCACCAGCCGCCACTGTCACAAATACATAACTCACCATTTTCTTTGCTCCTGATGACAAATGCCCCTCTTGTGTTTGGGTCTTCATCGGAGAAGGTCCCACTGGAGGCTTATTCTGACCACTGGTACTGTTAATGAATCTGCAATACAGATCAGAGTACAGACATTTATGCAACTGCATTACGCATTGGACAGACTTGGTAATAAAGGACATATTCAGACAATATAAATAGGCTTATTTTATAACCATCTAATTTAAATAATGTACAGAGCAGACCTGTTGTCCACTCTGGCCTCCATTTTACAATCTGTAAGAGTAGAAATTGTTTTAGTGAGGGAAAAATGTCAGGCTCTGTATTTAAATTTTAAAGTTTAATTCTCATAACTGCTTTCCCTAAAATACCACAACTTTTGTATATATAGCACACGATTCACTATCAAACGTTAGATAATAATTTTACCAGAGTTTTGAGGCAGTGTTGATTTAATGTAAATTCAATCATCTCCGATCTGCCTTCATTATAAGCGCAAAAGCGAGAGCTCCAGCCCCTGTCCGCCCCCAAGTCCACAAACACCGCCCTGGCTTTACAGTCAGTCAGCTTTGGCCAAAACAAAACTCTGGACTTTAAGTGCGAACAGCTGAGGCAGCTCGCGTCGCTAACATGAAACTAAACCCACAACATTTATCAGTCAGACATGCTCAATACCGCCAGGTTACGATCCACCCGGGGCGGGGGCAGGAGGAGAGCGCAGTCAGCCCGCGGCGGAGGCGTGTGAGGCGGGGACAGAGGAGGCTGCGGTCCCGCACCTGCACACACGTCTACGGCCTCACTTCAGCCCCGCGGAGGAGGCGTGTGAGGCGGGGACAGAGGAGGCTGCTGTCCCGCACCTGCACACACGTCTACGGCCTCACTTCAGCCCCGCGGAGGCGAAGATAATCCTGTTCAATGCGCAACGACTCTGCGTTTGGTTTGACACTAGCCGGCAGTGTGTTATCCAGAGGAAGTGAGCTAGCATACGGCTACGACAGACTTGCTTTTACCAACAACAACAACAAAAACTTCTACTGCAAACGGCAAACAAGGGACGTAAATAAAGCAGTTTTCGGAAAGTGACTAATGTGAAATATGAACAATTAATACTCGCTTACCTTGTAAGTGTTGACTTGGCATATTTCGCCCTCGGTGAGCGGACTGTCCCGCTCCGTGATTGGACAACAGTTTAACACATGAGATGGGTTATTTTGTGTAATTTCATTTTACACACACATTTCAAAACCAACAGAATATTAACACAACATGTGTTAACATGAACACATGTGTTAAATGCGCCTTAACACAGAAATTGTGTTAAAATTTAACACATCATTTCTAAGAGTGTGGTAAATAGGATGGGGGGCTCATTCTACATTAGGACGTTGCTGGAGAAAGTAGGGAGTAGAAAATATGTATATATATTTTTTTAACTCTGTCTAGTCCCTTTAAACTTGTAATATTTCATTAAATATACATTCTAGTCTGAATTTTAGGGATCTTTCTGACCATCTCGACTTCTTTCTTTCTTTAAAATAATATAGAGACAAATATAAATGTCTAAATAAAAAATAGACTGCAATAAATCAATCAGCCTTCACTTAATGATTCTCGTCTTACAAATTGTCTAAAAGGTGCAAATTAAAAGTATGTTGTAAAACTAGTGTTGAACTAGCTAAATGAACAGCCAATCACAGCCCACCCTGCGTTGGCTGCTTCCTGTTAGCGCCATTAGCGCGCGACATGCTAACGATGCTAACAAGTTTTTCTGCTCAACCACATCGTCTGGTTTGTACGCACATATATAGACTAGAGTTTTCTATTAGGAGATATTGTGTGAACATTTTCCAGTCATACAAACAGTTAGTACCTTATTTTAAAGCATTTAGAGATTTTTCCATTGAAAGCCAGTGGAAAGGTAAGCCTGTTGGGCTAGATGTCTGAACTTTTAAACACTTGTGAGTTGGAGCTAAATTTGGCTAATAGAGTTACTTTTGACATGATTATTTGCAGTGCTCTTTCAATTACATGCAATAATAGAGTCAGTTTATTTAATTGTGTTTTGTTTGTATTTTAGCATAGTATTTTCACAGACCCTCTGACCATCAGCAACCACTCAGGCCGGCTTCCTGGCATTCCCCATCATTTATCCATCCAGGTACTCACCAGACCCTCTCATACGTAGCTTTTAAGATCTGTCGGGACTGAACATGCTCCAGGCAGCATGGAAACTGAGGACACATCCAGGACACATCCAGCAGTGTTTAGCCGTGCTGGGGGAAAAATCGATGTAATGCCTATTATTTTTGTCAACAGGCTGACGATTAGCTTTACATGTTATATTGTGACATATTATATGATGCTATAATATGAATATGATTTTAAAAAGTTGAGAAAAGACCCGTGGGACAACAACATTAGCTGCCAGATAAATACTTGGAGCATTTGGTATAGTGTCCAAATGCTTTTATGTGAATAAAAGTATTTTTATGTTGGAAATATGGTATACCCTTGATCAAACCAGAAAAGAAACCACCCCACTAAAGTATCCATGAATCATTATTATTATGGAATATACTCCTTTGCTTTAATAATACCCTGGTGGAAATGCTGAGGACGGGAAAGTGAAGTCCTCAGGTGAAGTGGGCTGAATCTGCTGTGTGTGTGAGGACAGGTTTGGGCTGTGGGTTGGAAGGACAGGCGGATGAAAGGAGCAGATCAAATACTGAGCACAATACGCCTTTATCCAGGCTGTGTGTGACAAAGGCTGCCCTCCTCCTCCTCAGTTCCCCTCACTGTGCAGCTGATCATTCACTTCAGGTCACGTCCTGTCCCCAGCTCTCAGCACCACGTGGGTCATCAGGCTCTGACAAACAGTTTTTTTGTATTTGTCGACTTTACTGTCCACAAATAGGGACATTTGTCCTCCGCTTTTGACCCAGAGAGGCTCCGCGCTCCACCCATTTCATTTCAATCTGCGATCATTTCGTTTACGCTTCAGTAATGCAGTTAACTTTGATGTTTTTCATGGTTTATGCCCACATAATCTAGTCCAATTTACATCTACTTGAGAGCATGTTTTGGTCCTGGCCTGGTGGGACTTGGAAGGTCAAATATTTCATGACGTGGTACTTGGTGTGAAACGTTTTTGAACCACTGATCTATAACACTTTCAAATAAGTAAAAAAAAAACTGTGCATGTCCCAGATTCAGATTTCTTTATCGTTTTATCCCATCTCCTTTAAAATGTTCTTCCTTTTGCTCTTGTTTTTCAGGTACGGCTGAGGATCACAGGATGGTGAGATGCTTTGTCCTTCCCCTCTGTAGACATGTCTCCCTCTCACCTATTGTCTGTGTGGTTGCTGCTCTCGTTTGAGATTAAAGCGAACCATTGCTGTCAAACGTAGGGGTTTCCCATGCTGGTGGTTGAAAGCAGTGAGCAGGCAGCAGCAGCGTGTTACAGATTAGCTCAGTAATAAGCGCAGAGTGGGGGGTAGCGCCTGTCCGCCCCGCGGGCTTGTTCTACATGTGAAGCACGACGCTGGTTCATAAAGACATGTTACATTTATACATCACAATACTCATGTAGCACAAATAAATAGAATGATTGTGATTATTTAACAATCTAAAACTAAATCTGCTAATCCTGTTATTCCTTGTATTAGTTTATTAGTTTTGTCGTACAATAAACTGACTCTTGGTTTTGCAGGGTTCCGCGGGGCATTTAAAAGCTTTAAAAGTCATTCAGTTAATAATGCCAGAATGATAAAAGGTATTAAAAAGCATTCAGATTTAAGATTTAAACTGGCATTAAATCTTAATTTCTTAGAACATTTCCTTAGAGAATCCACAAAAATGACATTGCTGAACTATTTTTTTTACTGCATGTCAAGTCAAAAACACAAAAACTGTGATCTAAAACTAATTCAGGTGCAGTTATGACTGAAATTTTACACAATACTTTACTTAAAAGTGTTTCATTGTGTCCAATTTGGTTTTGAATATCAAAATATCCTCTCATTCCTTTGATTGAAAGTTTATACATTTTATTAAATTAATTATGTCAAGGTTTTTTTTGCATTTGTGGAATTAAAAAGAAGGTATTTAGGCATTAAAGTGGCATTATAAAGAAGTACATTGTATTTGTTTAATCAAAAAAATAATAGCAATATCGCTTTGGTTTTATATAGCACTGTTCTGTGTGAAAAATCAGAGGTGGCTGTATAATAGAGATTGTATGAATGCAGTACCTGAATTAGAAGTGCGCTAAAAACAGCACGCGTGATGCAACCGTGTGGGAACAACAGAAAGACTTCATTCATGAGGGAAAGCGCGCTGTGAGCAATGAGATCAAACACACTACAAATGTGGAGAGAAATGGAATAGGATGCGATGTGTCTGTGCGAACAAGGGAAGGAGAACAGGAGATTCACATGTTGAACAAGGAGCGGGAGATGGGGAGGGACTTTACAGTGAAAATATGTAACACAGGAGGCTATTGTTTCAATGGTCATAAGACAACAGCTTAAAGCCTGGTTCACACTGCAGGATAATTAGGCCGATTTTAGCCCGATTCTTCCCTTCCATCAATCTTAAAGGAATAGGCCACCGTTTTTACATACTAAAATATGTTCTTACCTCACTTTAGTCGAGTTAATATATCCCCGTCTGGTCTTTGTCCGTGCTCTCTGTCACGTAAACGGAGCACATACGCAGCCTCTCCCACATGTCATATAGCTCCGAAAAAGCTCACGATAGAAGCTACCAAGCTCTTCCACGTGTTCCCTATTTAAATAAAGTTACGTGAAGTGTTTTCATACGAAGTATATTTACACAGAAATGTAGCATGTCGATTTTATAAGCAGATAAAAAGGGGGACTATATTGTGAGGCGTAATGATACAGGAGCACAACGTCCGCGCAGTAACTCCTAAAGGTTATTGACGGAAGTGAGCGGGGGAAGTCTTTAGGAGTTACTACGCGGACACTGTGCTCCTCGTATCATTACGCCTCACAATATAGTCCCCCTTTTTATCTGCTTATAAAATCGACATGTTACATTTCTGTGTAAATATACTTCGCATGAAAACACTTCACATAACTTTATTTAAATAGGGAACACGTGGAAGAGCTTGGTAGCTTCTATCGTGAGCTTTTTTGGAGCTATATGACATGTGGGAGAGGCTGCGTATGTGCTCCGTTTGCCTGGCAGAGCGCACGGACAAAGACCAGACGGGGATATATTAACACGTCTAAAGTTAGGTAAGAACATATCTTAGTATGTAAAAACGGTGGCCTATTCCTTTAAGGACGCTCCGATGATCGTAATGGCTCTAAAGATCATCTTCTCAGATATTCCCGCCGTGTGAAGGGTGTCCAGACGGCTCTCGTCTGCTCTGATCTCAAATCGAGGATATTCAACATATTGGATTGTTTTGGCCTGATTTCTCCTGGTGTGTGGGGAGCCCCTATACAGTTAGGTCCATAACATAACATTTTTGGCTCAATAAAACCACCACAATTTGAAATAAAACAAAAAATATGTAATTAAATGCAGACTTTCAGCTTTAATTTGAGGCTTTAATTTTACATCCAAATCAGATGAACGGTGTAGGAATTACAAGCATTTTTATGTGAGCCTCCCACTTTTCAAGGGACCAAAAGTAATGTCCAAGCATTTGGCTGAATATGAGCACATGATGTTGCCCGAAACACTTCAAAATTCATCCTGCTGCTTTTGTCAACAGTCACATCATTAATAAATACAAGGGAACCAGTTCCATTGGCCCAAACACGCCCATGCCATGATGCTGCACCACCATGTTTCACTGATGAGGTGAATGTTTTCAATCATGAGCAGATCCTTTATTGCTCCATATTTTTATCTTCAAATCACTCTGGTACAAGTTGATCTTTGTCTGATCTGTCTTCTTACATTGTTATATTTTCCCTATTCCCTATTTTTTCTTAATTTTTGACCCAGTTTATTCCCCATTTTTGCCCCATTTTTTCTTTTACACAATTTGTCCTAGTTTTTCCCAAATGATTCCCCATTTTTCATCTCACCTCTTGACATTGGAGATGAACCTGATATTGTATTGTATATTGCAGTTCTTCCACACATTATTGTTTCCTGGTTCTAGATAGGGATGCACTGATACCAGTATCGGGTATCGGGCCGATACCACATGCTTGTACTCATACTCATACTCATTCATGAGGTCCCGATACCAGAAACCAGAGGTGGGAGACTCGAGTCACATGACTTGACTCGAGTCAGACTCGAGTCGCAATTTTTGGGACTTGAGACTTACTTGACCAAAGCTCCGAAAAGACTTGACTTGACTTGGGACTTGCTGTTTGTGACTCGAGACTTAACTTGGACTTGAGGCCAATGACTCTCAATGACTTTCTGTGACTTTATAGTTTTTATTTATTTGAGTGAAACTGTTGAAAGATTAGGATTCATTGCGTAAAAGCAGCGCATCTTTGTTTACATATGGTAATTAGCCACATGCGCGTTCGGTTAACGACGGAGCGCGTCTAATCAATACAGCGCGAAAAGGCAGGAGGAAATACGACGTGTTTCTTTGGATGCATTAAAAGTTTTCGAAAGACAGTGAAGAGGAGGAGATTTACGGACAGGAAAACATTTGAAACAATTGGCTGTACCTACAGCGCAGACGGAGCCTCCAGAACGACGATGCGTGGCTGATTAATCAACAGAAATCTTGGGGTTTTTCGATGTTTTAATTCGTTCACACAAAGTTTACAGCATTTATTGACTATGTTACGCATCCGCACACAGCCCAGTGACAGCGGGACTGAGGGCTACGCAGAATCTATTTTGAACAGGGGCGAATCCGAGTATACAGGGGCTGGGGCAGCACAGGGGAACCACTGACAGAAAAACTGCCAGAGACTAACAAAAATAAAAATATTATTTTATATTTATATTTCATACAAGGAAAAGCGGCTCATGTTTAAAAGACTGTTTCATTTTTTTTTTTTTAAGTCGGCCCCCCCGGGCCCCCGTCCTTAAAATGCTGTCCCGGTAATTTTGTACATAGACACATGTTTATTTAAAATATATATAGTTTGAATTTTTTGGCAATTAAATATTAATTAGACTTTAAATCCAAATCCATGAGATTTTAAAAAGTTTGATTTTAGCCTAAATTTTTTAAATCGCTATATCTTGAGAAAGCACTTGTAATTTTCAAGATTAAACACATTTTGAAAAGTAGACACGCTGGCGTTTGCGACCTGAGGTGACTTGCCGGCTTAAGCAAGACTTGACTTGACTTGACAAAAGCTATGACTTGACTTGACTTGACTTGAGCCCATGACCGATTGACTTGGACTTACTTGGGACTTGGACCTTCACGACTTGGACTTGACTCGAGACTTGCATTTAGTGACATACTCCCACCTCTGCCAGAAACCGATACCATTTGACGTGCGGCCAGCGCACCTACGAGGCGCAGCTCTCAGCTGAGGAGAGACGAAGCAACAAACTGGAGAATTGTTTAGTGTAAACACAATAATCCACATAGAGCTGACTTTATTACAGACTGCGCTCTCTAAACCAGAGTCTGAGCTGGATTTAACCAGAGCTTAATGCTGTTAGCGCTGCAGCGTCTGCAGTGTTTACAACATACAGGCTAATGTTGCTAACTCGCGGCTAGCAGTTTTGGCCATTCTGACGCCGTTTTAAGCCCAGGGGTTTATTCATCTGAAAAACTAACCCAGCGACTAAAAAAGTCCTCAGAAAATCCAGATTAAAGACATACAGCATGTTTATATTGAGGGGAAAATGAGCTGCAGCAGAAGAATGAAAACGCTGTAGCTTCTCGCTAAGTTACTACAAACACACGAGAAAATCTACAGGAGCTGAAGTAAAGTCGAAAAGAGACCATTTAAGTAACATCTCAATACTATGTTAAATAAAAATACATAAATGAATAAAGCACAGGCACTGGGAACTTTAGGACATGGGCTTTTCTGTCTGTGATGGACAGAGACATAAAAATAAAACATTATATTGAATGAAAATAAAATAAATAAATAAATGGCATCAGCACAATTCTAATATAACTGCTCTTAAATGTGTCGCCTACTTTACTTAAGGAAATGTACATGAGTAAATTAACTTATTACAAACCAATCTTCTGTGAAAAAAGTAAGTATGTTGAAGAAAATGCCTTGTACTCGTATCGGTATTCGGTATCGGCAAGTACTTAAATCAAAGTACTTGTATCGGTTTTAGAAAAAGTGGTATCGGTGCATCCCTAGTTCTAGATGACAAATATTTTAGTATAGGTATTGGAAGCCAAGTACCGTTAAAGTACTGATATAAAAAAAAATGTACCCAGCCCTAGTCGCTTGCTTTTCCTTCTTCCACATCCTGCACAGCTCTTTCTGGACTCAGGTAGCCCCTGACACAGCGTGAAGGTGATCTCTCTTTAGATTTGCAGCAAGCTCTCTAGTCTCGCTCCGTCATTTCATCGTTGGCCTTTATGCTGCTGTGTCAGTTTTCTTGAAACCGGCAGTTCCAATGCCGCTCTCTCATGTATTAACTGCATCTGTGTGTTATCTATAATTATGTGCGTTCCTATTTGCTAACCCGGCTTCAGTTTGTATTTATGTAACGCTGTTGTGATCTTGGCCCAGTCAGTGTTTACAGTTGTGCTTGGCGTCCTCCTCCCGGATGAAATGAAATCAGCGGCAAATAGACTTGATTCTCGTAGTAATGAGATTTCCATTTCACAAGATGGTTTAGTCACAGCCCTCTGCACACGCCGTCTCTGGGGATGAACAAGCTGCTTTACTCGGATGGAAAAAAGGAAAACAGAAACATCCAAACACTGAAATGAAATGGTCTTTATTAACAAACATCACGTACAGTATGTTACGAGGTACGCATTCTGGGACCTCTAGGGCCGCCAGAAAGTCCCTAGGTTGTCTGAAAGTTACTAAACTGGCCACACAAGAGGTGCACGTTAGTCACATTTCGACAGGAGTGGACTGAGACATTAATGTACAAATACAAATGTATGAGGCTCACCCCTCCTAAGATATGACCAGTAATAGCATTTTCTGTGTTGAGCTGGTCATTAGGAGCATGTTTTGTTGTGCTGGCAACAGTGTAGTTAAAATGTTATGCAGTGTACCTTTAAGAAAATACTACTTGCCCAAAATCAGATATGCACTTGTAATGTTTAATCTCTTAGCCCCCACCTGAACTCAGAACATTTTCTCCAGTTTTGCTTTACCCAAATCTAAAAGCATCTTGAAAAAAAGCATTAAAATAGCGACGAAGACGGGGATGAAAACACAACAGAAAAGAGGCCCAAAAACACGACGGCCAACACCAAAAAAGTGGGGAAAAAACACACCACAAAAGAGCATGAAAAAAAGGGATGAATAAGCCACATAAATGAGACAAAAAACGCTTCAGAAATGTGAGAAAAACAATTAAAAATGTGACAAAGACGCTGTGGCAAGGTGACAAAAAAGTTGCAATGAGTTTTGCAGATCTTAGCTTTCAAATGAGGCGTTACACTGTTGCTATCCAGTCGAGAAACTTTTAGATTTGGGTAAAGCTGAACTGGAGAGAGGTTAACCGAGTGCTGACTTGTTTTGGTGATCTGCGTCGTATTCTGAGAGAATGGCTTAATGTTGAGCTAAATGTTTAGTAAAACAAAGCTAGTTTATTAGCAACAGCTGTTTGTTGGTTAGTCCTTTGAGACGATGCATCTCCAGTTTGGAAACATTTCGAATCTACTGCCTTGGCTTATGAGTTGGTAAAGTCTAGTACAGAGGGGCAGAGATTTAAACTTGGCAAAAAGCATTTAGTAATTCTCACTCTGCATCAACTCGCATAAATGCAGCCCCACAGCGCCTCCTGTTGGCCAATTCCAAACTGCTAAAGGCATTTGAAACACAAACCTTATGTGCTCTGTTCTTTTCTGCTCCTGTCCAAATGGGGCTGTAGTTTTGACTGACCAACCTCACAATATGCAATTTAATCAGATCAGTTAGATTTATCGCCCTTTGGTACCTACCAAAACACTCTGGGAGGTGCCATTTTGGTTATGACAGTTCCAAGTTTCAGTTCTTACTTTTTACGTGACGACAGGTGAAGCTGGCAGCCTGGCATAGCGGAACAGAAATACATGGCAGTTGTGTCACATTGAGGTGTGTTTTCCACCTAAGCAGCAGTAATAGGAGAGACAGGCATTCAGCACATTTACCCCCAGAGCTCAGGAACAGACCTGCACCTCCTCATCAAAGCACAGAGCAAAGAGGAAAGCCAAAGGTCATCATGGAAAAGACAATCGCTCACAAGAAGAATTAAGAAGAATCTCACTCTGAATGTTTTTAAAAACAATACCGTTTTGCTTAATGTAAAACCCTCATGGTGATCTTCTGGTCTGCCCCTGCAGCTCTGGAGGTAAAGTATAATTCTCTATAAATGCTGCTGAATTGGAAAACTCTGCACAAACATGAAGAGCTCTTTGTAGTGCGGTCTCAGGGCGCTCTGCTGAATAAAAAATGCAAAGGTTTGGAAAAATGTACCTTTCAGGCACAGGGCACCAAGCCCTCCAATCAAGTCCTAAGTAGTGCTAGTGCTACTAGTTAAAGCTCAGTGACTGTTTCTGTTGTAGCTGTTTTATTTCATAAAGACATTGCCTCTGTTCCGTTCCTTCAGATGGACAAGAAACGTGCGTCGGGCTCCTCTCAGCCCGTCAGCCTGATGACCGGTTGGTCGTTCCCCCGTCAGCCGGCCCGGGTGCTGGTGGTGGAGGCCGTGCCCCCGTGGTGGTCACCCATGAGCCAGGTGCTCTGTGAGGCTCTGGAGAACGTGCTGACCCTGGCCTCCAGTGTGGACGGGCCCAGCCGGATCCCCCTGCTCAGCGTGTACGCAGTCAGCCGCCAGCGAGAGTGCCTGCTGCCCTTTGTGGTGAGTGTGAGCAGAGATGCAGGGCGTTTTAGACCGTTTACATTTAGGTGCACCAGGACTAAATAATGTCAAATAATTACTTTCAGTTTTAGTCTAGTTCTTTGTCAACAAATGGGACAAAATAGTGTGAGCAAATGAATGGGAGCTGGTCGCTGCTGAGTTTAATCACTTGAATCACACTATCATTTTCAAACCTGCAGTGCCACTTTAAGAATGTATGACTTTGCACAGAGGTGGAACTGGAAAAGGTTAGACAAAAACATGTGCCGTCTTCAGAAGCACATCTGTATATTTTGAAGCCACAGAGATGTTTTTACTCAACTTAAATGCATTACTGCAGCATATTGGCCCTCGTTTATCAAACTAAAATCAGAGCGTATGTGGGGTGTATGAAAAACTACCGCCTGTTTTGGCATTTATCAATCTGAGCGCAAAGTACACCTGGCGTACGGTGCGCTCAAATCCTATGTGGCTGGTTTGAGCGTCAGGTCTGTGGGCCGTATTCCGTGGCGCGAGTAGCCCGGGTGTCAAACATCTTCGACAGCACCACAGCTTTCTTGGGTCCGGACGGGTTCGTAAGGTCCGGGAGTGGCGCGCGCAGGGTCTGCTGACCGCACGCTCTCCTCTCCTCAGGGGGCTGATCGAAGCTCGTCCCGTCACAGGGCTGTCTGCGGTCCGGACGGGCTGGTTATGTTCCGGTTGGCTGTCAGCTCTCCGCGCACCTGTTTCCTCCTGGAGGAAGGCTCTGAGAGACGTGTAGTTCTGCCCTCGGCTCCAGCGCTGAGTTAGCGGAGCTGACCGCTGCTTTCACTGGTTCAGTTCATGGTCCAGAGTCTCTGCAGCGTTATATCCACACTTTCTTCTTTTTTCACACACTGTTTGTTTTAATGTGGTCTAGCTAATTGTACACCCTTCTTTATATAGACTATTTAGGCCTACAGCTTATTTAATAAACACTTTTTATTGTTAACCTATTTCTTTTCCCCCTCTTTTTTATATTTAGTGAATGTGATCTTGGATTGGCTATAAGGTTAATATGGGTTACTGACAGATTCTTTAATTTTCCTCATGCACAAAAATATATTTGTTGTGTTAAAAACAACTCTTTACCATTTCCTGGTTGGAGAAATGTTCTTTTTTGACGTGTTTTGTGCGTGCCGTAAAACCCGTGGGTGAGGCCTCCTGATTATGAATATTTTGGGGCGTTTCATTCAAATGACGCTGGGATTTCTCCATGGCTTTTACCATCAGATGCTTCTGCGCACGGAAAGATCTGAGCGTAAAGCACAGGTTCATAAATGCCACGTGCACTCTGGCGCATATCGCAAATATACCTACACATACAGTGCCTCTCGAAAGTATTCATACACCTTGAACTTTTGCACATTTTGTCATGTTTACAACCCTAAACATAAAGATTTTATTTGGATTTTTTTTTACTGAACGTTCACACACAAGTAACAGACAACTGTGAAGTGAAAGCAAAATTATACATGATTCTGTTATTTAAAAAAAAAAAAAAACAGAGAAAGTGGGGCGTGCATAAGTATTCATACAGCATGAATGAATACTTTGTGGGACCCCCTTTTGCTGCAATAACGGCAGGTTTGACTCATCACATTAGAAGGAGAACGTTTGTGAACAGCAGTTTTCAAGTCTTTCCACAGATTTTCAATGGATTTAGGTCAGGACTTTGACTGGGCCATTCTAACACATTAATATGTTTTTATTGAACCATTCCATTGTAGATTTATCTTTGTGTTTAGGGTCATCGTCCTGCTGAAGGTGAATCTCCGCCCCAGCCTCAGTTCTCTTGTGACTCCAGCAGGTTTTCCTCCAAAATGTCTCTGTATTGGCTCCATCCATGTTCCCAACTCTTCTTACAGTCTCCCCAGTCCCCGCTGAGGAAAAGCAGCCCCACAGCATGATGCTCCCCCCCCCGTATATTTGACACTGGGGATGGTGCACTCAGGACGATGAGCAGTGTCAGGTTTGCTCCATACATAACGTTTTACATTTGGGCCAAAAAGTTACATTTTTGCCTCATCTGACCAAAGCTCCTTCTTCCACATGGAGCTGTGTCCTCCATATGACTTCTAGCAAACTTCAAACGGGATTTCTTATGGCCTTCTTTCAATAATGGCTTTCTTCTTCCACTTGTTCATGAAGGCCAGATTTGTGTAGATACGACTTACAGTTGTCCCATGTACAGATTCCCCCAGCTCAGCGGCAGGACTTCACAGCTCCTCCAGAGTTATCTTGGGGCACTTGGTTGTATTTCTGACCAGTGTCTCCTTGTTCAGTTTGTTAGTTTAGGTGAACAGCCGTGTCTTGGTAAGTTGGCAGTGGTGCTTTACTCTTTCCATTTCTGAATGATGGATTGAACAGTTGCTCCGGGAGATGTTTAAATCTTGGGAAATCTTTGTATAACTTAAGGCTGCTTTAAACTTCTCCACAGCTTTATCCCTGACCTCTCTGGTGCTCCTTGACCTTCATGATGTTGTTTAGTGACCAATACACTCCGACCACAGCTCTGAGGCCCTCACAGAACAGCTGTAATTATACTGAGAGTAGATAACACACAGGTGCCTCTATTTAACCGTTAGGCCAAGGAGTGAACATTCTGGAGTCATTAGGAATGTTATAAAGGCAATTTAATGCACTCAGAAAATGCTGTATGAATACTTATGCACGCCCCACTTTTCACTTTTCTATTTTTTGAAAATGAATGAATCATGTATCATTTTGCTTTCACTTCACAGTTGTCTGTTACTTGTGTGTGAACGTTCAGTAAAAAAATCAAAATAAAATCTTTATGTTTAGGGTTGTAAACATGACAAAATGTGCAAAAGCTCAAGGTGTATGAATACTTACGAGAGGCACTGTAGCTTTATAAACAAAATAGACTGACCCTTTAAATGTATACCTTTATATATCAGTCTTTAATTTATTCTTCTTTGTTTTTAGTACAGTTCAGTCGTCTTCACCAATGCGCATTGGAATTACGTAAGCTTTTTTAATTTAAGCTTATTTACTTCATTGGCTTAGTTCGTGTGCACACATTTTATTTTATAACCGTAGCGCTTTTTGTACCTCAAATTTGAAGAAGTTTGCATAGGCTACTGCAGGCAGCAGACCGTCCGTCCCTCCTCCGGCCCCGTTCACCAAGCTCTGTGGCTCCACGATCCGTCTCCAGTGAAACCCAGCGCCGCCGTGGCTCCGTTTCGCTCTCCGTCTCCAGCGAGATGGCTCCTCTTCGCGCACCAGGTAGACCCAGTCTGTCCCGGTGGCTCCGCCGCTGCGCCAAGCCCACCTCGGTCAACACGCTCCGTGGCTCCGGTAAGACCCCGTCCCCCAGCGTTTCACCACCAGCTCCTCGACACACCACGCCCGGTAGTTTCCAGGTCGCGTAGGCTCTTTGCACCCAGTGCTTAGTCTGCCAGATGGTCTTCAGCTTAGGCAGCGGTAGGCGAATGCAGTTTACTTCTCCAACATCCCGATGAGAGTAGGTTTTGACATAATGTTGTGGCGCATTTAGAAGTTGGAAGAACGCGTGCTGGCTATGTGCAGGTGATTACTGTGATAAAAAATAAATGTAACAGAGTATTGCAGATGTCCAGTCGGATATGCCAATCCATTTATTGTAGGCAAAAAAAATATATGTATAGAACTTACATTTTGGGTAAATTGATTTAACACACAGCACACGCACGGTCAAAACCTTTGGCCTCCGTTGCACCACACCTGGTGCTGGACTGGCGCACCCTTTAACCTTTTTTGGGTTGGAGCCTCCCAGAGCACAATGTTGATAAATACATTATACAAAATAAATTTTGTATAATGATTTTTGATAAAGTTTAATTATCTAAAACTTTCATAGCTCGAAGCAGAATGTTATCCCTCCGACTTTTCATATTGATCATAAAGTAATGAAATTGGTTTATGACAGCTGCTCTGGTATCTCAACAAAACCATGTACAATAGGCTCTCTTCACCTCTTGTCATAGGAGGTGGCAGGACACTGACAAAGAGATTTTGCCATCTCACGATGACTTTCTTGGTTAAATAAAGGGAAAAGGAAAAGTTAGGTAAAGCTCTGACCCACAGCCTGAAGTGAAGCTGCCTTAGGAGGAACACTGCTGTGGGAAGTACGGTCCACTGAGCGCTGTCCTCTTCTTCTTACTGCAGACTTTGTCTTATTATGATACAATATTTAATTTATCTGTTGTCTGTTCATCACTATTCACATGGTGTCTCCTGTCCCCCCCCCCCTCGGGAGTGCCTGTCTTGTTCGAATGGAAGAACCCTGCATTCTGGAACCTGAGGACTGGACGGTCCGTGATCTTGGCCCGTCTGCTGAGGGATCCTTCGGCCCTGGGTCTCTATAGCCTGTCCGTCCATGGGAATGGATCTCTCCTTCTGTGGTTCTCCCCAAGGTTTCTCTTTTCTCCTGCTGGGTTTTTGAGTTTTTTCTTGCCGTGCTGGGGAGTCTAAGGACGGGGGACGCCCACGCCGCTCGTCGCTGCCTCCTATTGGACATTATATTTGCCTGGATTCACCTTTAAATGTCATGTTTATTGCTCTGTTTTATTGCCTTAATGTTTGGTGCAGCTGTGAGGCCACTTCTGTTGTGATATTGGGCTACACAAAACCATTAAGCTTGAAACTTCAAAAAGCTGATATTGTTTATACTGGGTGTTGTTTCCCTTTCCAGCCGGTGCGTGGTAACCTGCTCCGTCTGCGCGCCTGTGTGGAGGAGCTGAGGTCTCTGCCTGGCGAGGGCTGTGTGCGCGCAGACACACCCAGGGCCGAGCAGCTGGCCCGGGGCGTGCTCGACAGTCTGCAGCAGTTCAAGCAGTACCTGAGACACAGCAGCAGCGCCACCTGCCAGGCCAACGACAACTGCAGCGTGGAGGTCGGGACACAGGCACTCACATTAGAACAGTCTAGACCCCAGATAAAGTGGACATATCCTGGCTTGTAAACTCTAAATGTTGGGCTTCTCCGTGCTCAGATTTTCTGTTTTACAATTTAAGATGAAGTCTCTTAAAGCTGCAGTACCAGATTTTTCCTGTTCAAAAAATGTAATGTTTAGTTTTGACCCAAACTTATTTCTAGCTCTCACAATCCCTCCAGCACACCCAGAATGTTCAAGCAAATAAATGATATGCACTCAGAGCTTTGACATATGCTCAACAGCTTTGAGCAGTGGCAAAGTGAAGCAAGGGCACCAGCCCCAAAATAAATTGCACTAATTTAGATTCTTCTATCATCCATTGCTCAATAAAAAAATTGAGTGAAGACAACGCAACAAGATCTATTTTTTCTGTGTTTATAACAAACTCTATGATGGCAAATATACATTACATTTACAACAGCAAAAAGTCAGGTACCCCAGCTTTAATGGAAAAGTGAGAATGAGTGAGAACTTCAGGAATTCAAATTGGTCTTAAGCGCCCCTCTGCAGGCTGCAGTAGTAATGAGATACAGAAAAACACAAAATATACAAAATAATATCCTAATCGCTGTTAGTTATTGCTTTATTTTGGTAGGGACAGCCTACCAAATAAACCAATGTTTGGAAGACATGCAAATTTAAAATATTGTTTTCCACCAACATCTCCAACACAATCTGAAGTGTAATATATATGGCGGCAGCGAATTATCGCGATAAAAGATATTATGCCTCCTCTAAATAAATGTACTTACTTAAATGTACTTGTTTATCTATCATTTACTGGGAGTTCAGCTTCCCGATGGCCCTGTGTACAACAAAGTCCTCATCACTTTCTGCTGATGGAGAACTTTATAATAATTTGAAATACTCTAGTAATATACTGTTTTTGACCAGGAAACAACACAATAGCATGGTTTAAAGGCAAAAAGTCAAGTTTGCATATGTCCTCTATAACAATGTTTCCCAACCGGGGGTACGGGGACCCCTGGGGGTACGGGGACCCCTGGGGGTACTTAAGCACATGGCCGGGGGTACTTGGAATGTTACTTTCAAAAAAAAGTTTGTTTTGCTTATGTTTTTCAGAAATAGGGTTGACTTTTAGAGCATTTTAGCTACATTTTGAACAAAACACTACTAAATACTTAATAGTCTATGTTTAGCTGCTCACTTTGTCCAAATGTTGTCACACTTATCACAATGACTCGGTTTTGTTCTAAACTGCAACTAATCCAAAGATAGAAAGTCGCTCAATTTAAAGTCCAGAACTGCAGAAGTATTACTGTACAGTATATGGACCCCAGTTAGAGAAAGGCTCCTTCAGATCAAAAGCTTCTCAAACGGCCCGTCTGTCGTAACACTGTGTGCCGCCTTTGTTCTATTTCCGAATCTCCCACATCTGCGTCTGCATTTAACTCCTCTGACACATTCGGCTCACAAGTGGCATTGTCGAGCACCGAATAAAATCAGCCAGACATGTTCCTTTTGTTGGCCGCTGATGGAACAGTCTAAATCCAGCCTGTTTTTACGAGCGCACACTGCTGCCATTGTGCGACACAGACGAGCCATTAACAGTAGCACTGGGGAAGGGGGGGGGCAGTAATCAGGAGGCCACCATCCAAATCTATAAATAATCCCATTACAGCCTCATGTACGGCCCAAGCTAATGTCACTCAGCGGGACAGGCCTCTGGGTCATTACGGGCGGCTGCTGCTGATGCGTCTGCAGGAAAACAAACATGTAAGATAACTATAGCCTGGGGAGGCAGAGACGTTGTTTAAGATCAAGGCGTGGTCACCAATCATTATTTTTTATTTGTTTGAAGGATGCACTTGCCTTGGGTTAAGTTCCAGTTTGAACAGTCTTAAAGTTATGATCATAGTTTCAGTTCCAAGTAATAGGCGGGAAGTATTCAGTTACATCCACACTACAAGCTCTCACCACCTATTTGAAAGAAGTGTCCTTTTTGGAATCGTTTATAGTACTAGAGTAATATTATTCTGAAGTAATCGTACAGTTAAGTAATGTATTTGGTTCCTCTTTTCTCTGTGAGTTTAATAAATATAAACTGTGATTCATATTCTTGGAGCTTATCTTATCTTTATTTTTTGGAGATGTCTACATTTGTGTGTGAATATATATTTTTAAGTACATTAAAAAATGTGTACTCAGTGCTCAAAAAAGTACTTTTTATTCTGACTTGAGTATATGTGTGCCTACTTTTTACTTTGACTTACAAAGACTTGTATTTTAAAGTAACAAGAGTGAATATTTTAGCTACTCTATACCGAACTCTTAGTGGACCTTAAAGGAGACATATACAAAATGAACTTTTTGGAGCTTTTAACCATGTGACGGTTCTGCCTGCTGTAGTATTTCACTTCATGGATTCAGTTTCATTTGGTGGTTTCCTCTTTGTTTTGGACATCTGAGGGATCTGTGCTCAAAGTGTGTTCCTTCCGACTGATTTGCGAGCGTGCTGTTAGCTAAAGAGCATGTTAAACATCAAACCTGTCTCCGTTTTGCTCCCTGTAGAGGGCGCTCCGGGGCCAATTTGAGATCCTGACAAGCACTCCTCACTAATAAACATTGGTTTTATAGAGCGCTTTTCTGGACACTCAAAGACGCTTTACATTTTACATTTTTGCATTGTTCATTCACTCCATGCTTGGTGGTGATAAGCTACTGTTGTAGTAAAGCTGCCCTGGGGCAGACTGACGGAAGGCAGCAATGACATAACATGATATGTCAACGTAAGCACGCTGTTCTCATTGAAGTGCTCGTATTAGTGCGCACATCAGCCCACTCTCCCAGTGTTTCTGAGGCGCTGTGTGTTGCAGGTGACCGTGGTGAGTGGTCAGCTGGGACGGCCCATGGTGCAACTGATGGAGCAGGGCCTGAGGGGCACAGACCTGGGATCGCTCAAGAAGCTGCTGCTGGTGCACGTTGGCAGCTCTGCAGTCCGGCCTCAGAGCCAGGACAGCCCCCCTCCTGCTGAGGACCCCTGCCCTACAGAGGCTGAAGGTACTTACCCCCACACCGTAGGCATGAGCCGCGTGACGTACAGAACCCTCTTTACCTTGTTAGTAAACAGTAAAAGAACTTGGGCAAAATCAAGGCCTCAAATGTCATTAAAGAAGCATTAAGTCATTTCAAACTGGCATTAAATTTACATTTATTGGGAAATTATGACATTGCTCAACAAATTTTACTGTTACAGTTCATCAAAAATACCAAAATGATGATCTAAAACATATTCAGTTACATACAGTTTGGGCTGAAATTAATCCACTTGTCTAATTCTCTTTCCTCTGTTGTCAAATGTTTGAAAATCGTAAAAAAATGGTACGCAAGACAAAAAAGGAAGGTGGTCGGATGGCGCAGATTGGCAGCCTCACCTCTGTCAGTCTACCCCAGGGCAGCTGTGGCTACACTAGTAGTTCACCACTGCTGAGAGTGGGGGGGATGAAAGAGTGTCCTGAAATGCACCTTATGACACTGATGCATTATTGTTAATATTAAAGTGTACGTTTCATACACAGGAATGAGCTTAAGTTACTCAAATGAAAACATCAATTCTGCAGTGCCTAAAAACAGTTTTGTAACAATTGTAACAATTGTGACGCGTCTCACCTAAGCATCCAAAAAATATCAGACAGGCTTTAAAGCCAGTTGTGAAATGTGTTTTTGATTGCTCCAGTGTACAGACTGGTAACTTTGTGGTTTGGTTGTGTTGGTGGGTCTGTCCTCATGCGGCGGAGTGGTTGTTAAAGTGTTTGTGAGTGAGGTTTTGTCATCAGCCCCGGCCCTCTGACGGCCCACACCCTGCTCATTACAGACCATAAACAATATCACAGTCACTGGTAAAACAGCTTCATTAGCTTCACTCTGCTGCCTCACACAGCACTTATTTGTCTGTTTTGGCTGTTGAATATTGCACAGATGATACAAAGAGCTTCCCGCGACGCTCACTTTGAAACAAAAGGAGAAAAGAGCTGTGTCCTGGGGCTGTGTTGACTTCAGTGTTGGTAAAGCACTGAAGGAGCTCCACTGAAATACACTCTGTTTGAGCAGAGAGGTTCCACACATCAAACCGCTGTGTGAACAGTACACATAAAACAGCGCGCTGTAGTAGTGTTTAATGATGTCATCATTTCACATTATTTCAGTGTATTGGAGAGGATACTTGTTGAAGTTGAAGCCAAGTAAAAGAAATCTAACCAACAGAATTGTAATGATCATCAAATAGCCTTTGCGTACTGATTTGTGACACAGCTCTGCAAAAAATATACATAAATGTCCAATCACTTAAAGCTACTCTAAGCGATCCCGCTTTGCCGGTCCGGCAGCGTTGCATTCCCATATTGCGTCACTAGATGCTCTGGTAAACAGCAGCGTACTTTGTGCTGCAGAAGGAGACTGGCGCCTCCCCCCCTCCCCCGCTGCCTGACATTTATCCGCATTTTTTTTATGCAGATAACTTTTTTTTTTTACTGACAAACCAGTTTTTGTTTTTCATGTAGACCACATTTTCAGAGATATTAAAGCCATACTGCGGAACATTTCACACCATAAATACAATGAAAGAACATGATTTGTTTCCCCACGGGTATTTTTATGATTAACAAGCAGCCCTGTATCCTGTATTCACTGGGAGCACCTCGCCTCTCCGCAGACCTGACTCGTGTTGAAGGAAGAAACCTCCGGGCACTTTTGCTGAGGCTCAGCCCCCCCTGGGTGAAAACAACAGAGAAAATGACATATGGAAGAACAGTGATCTAACAGGAACTCACTGTCCACCACAGAATCTTGAGGAAATATGAAGATTTGAACGGGTCAAAGCTAATCTGAATGGAAATGAATACGGACCGGAAGTACTGGCGCTCACAACTTCCTCTCAGAGGAACTAGCATAGCCACATCGTGCAACTAGCCAAATTAAGACGATCAGGAGCTATTTTATTTTGTATGGAAAAATATATTAGCAAATGTATTAATTACTACTCTCTGTCAAGGCTCATTATTGAGGAAATAGCTCCCCCTTTTGGCTGTGTTATGCCCTTTGTGACGTCTCTAATCGATATTCAGTCTGATGAAAAGTGCTCAGTGTTTGGCCTACTTAATGATTCTCTGGCTCTTCAAATGCACTGCTAGCTGTGTATATACTCTCACAATTGACAAAACTCCATTGTAGGCTGCATAACCTTTATTTAATAATATAAAAGGAACAGTATAAAAGCTGAAGCTATAATGACATTATAAAGTATCCAGCGAAAAAGTTGCACAAGCAAAGGTAACTGTCATGATCACAGCACTGTTGTTTTCGTCAGCGTAGACGATGACAATATCATTTCGTTGACGCACCTTTTTTAATGACGATAATGTTAACAAGGTTGCGCTAAAAATAGCTTTGGAGACGAGGAAAGCAGCGCTTTTGGGAAAAGTCATGTTCACAATGACACTTCTGCTAATGCCTATTGTGCTGTAATCTGTTTGTCAAAAGCTAGATAAAACCAACAGATTATTACTATTATCCCAATTTCTAATACTTATCTTACTTTTTAGAATGAAACTGACAAAAACTTGACGAAAACCTTTTGACTTTTCGTCCTCGTGACTAAAACTAAAAGCATTTTCGTCCAAATGACTTGGACTGAAAGGGCTGCCAAAAACCACACTGGATCACAGTGGGTTTTCTCCTGCTCAGTTTAAAAGCATTAACCGTCTTCTTTATGAATTATCTGAAGTAACAGATGACTTCATTTGCCTTTTGACATTTGACAAATAAATAAAGCGAGACAAATGTTTTTTCAGACGTAAATGAGAAGTTCTCAGATGAGCTCTGCCCGATCATTTCAATGGACGAGAGCTTCTGTTTCACCCACAGGGGGCTGGACCTTCTCAGTGATGTATATACTGTATTGCTCCAATCTATCTTTGGGACATCATCAACTTGTCTCCACTGGGAGATGCTTTGCTTTGAGTGCACACAGGAAGCAAAACGTGAGTTTTTCGATTAATTATGATTAATTAAATACATAGGGCCAGATCTTGTGGCGGCGCACGGGGCGGCGCAGGCTCTTGGCGAATTATTTTCCGAGTGGCGGCGCTATATGTGCCATTGGCCTCCGCCACCTGTGAGGGGGCGTCACAAGAGGAGGCGACTGCACTGATGGAAACACGGCTGACATTCACTTCCTGGTTTACATTGCGCTGTCTTACGTTCTTTCTTAAGCCTTAGGCTCTCACAGGTCAAACTAAAAACTTTATTTACCCCATCGTGAGCTAAACCATGTTCACGTCTCCAGAGAAAAAGAGCTACAGCGTCCGCTGTGGCGCGGATCGGCCGCGCTCGGCGTGAACGCGAAGCAAATAAAAGCACATGTTCACCCCACACAACCACACAACCACTCTCCTGGAGGCGGAGTCCATCTGGTTGGAGGAAAATGTGTGTCTCCACCCACTTAAATGCGCTAAGTCTGGAGCGGCAAGATCACAAAGTGCTGCTACTGAGGCAACATGTCACGCTATCGTCTGCGTTTTGATGCACAAAATCGGGCCCATAAGGTTTAGTGCAGGGGTCTCGAGCTCATTTGGAGCAGGGGCCAAAAATGCAAACCCAGTGAATCAAAAAACACCTTTTTTTTTTTTTTTTAAGTCAATTATGATTTAGAAACTTTTTATTGTCTGCTATAATAAACCTTAAAATAAACTGTACATTACCTATCTGCATCATTTTAAGCGTCCAGAGGTTTCCAATCGGCCAATCATTTTAAATTGGAAATTACAGACTTAGTGAGTAATACATTTCCATTGTTTGATACAATTTACCGGCAGGCCACAGATAATATGCATGAGACATCATCTCGCGGGCATTTGGCCCTTGTGCCGCGTGTCTGAGACGCCTGGTTTAGTGCGATTAAAAATATGACTTGAAATTAATCACACTTTACTTTCGACACTTCAGTTTCCTTTTTACCTGCAGACGCTGCTTAAGCACAAACACGTAAAGCCAAAAGCAATTTGACTGTTAAAAACGTGTTTATTCACACAGTTAAGCGCTGACATGAACCTATTTAAAAAGATCATTCTCCAAAATAAATCAAACTGCTATTGTGTGTGTTTGAAATGATCATACAGGCCTCACATCTCCACTTCAAGTGGGTTAAAATGCAGGAAAATACAAAGAATCATCTAAAATATACCTCTAAATAAATACAACCCCTGAATAATGTGATGCTTAAATACGATTCATTATGATTAATTAATTACAAAGGCCATAATGAACTCGAGTCCCACTACTACTTTAAATTGATTTTGTGTCCATTGGCCCAGCAGGTATCACTGACATGTTTGTTTTTTGTTTTTTTCTATCTATTAGAGTTTCATAACCTGGAAAGTTCTATCTAATCTAAGTTAAATCTAAGTCAGCCTTTTTAATCTTCAGCAACAAAATAATGATCATGTGTTTTAGTCCAAAGTTGTGACATGAATGAACCTTTTGACCGCTGCACTTTACACGCTGGGCATTAGTGGAAGTCTTGTGTGAAGCTGGGTGGGCAGATCAGCTAAACGGGTGTCATTTGGAGCGGCACGTTGACTTGAGAACGCACGCTCTCACACATGTGGGCGGGATCTTCCCATGTGCATTAACCTCCAGCAGTCCTTTCATCTGCGTCATGTGCTCCTCGCCGCACAAAACGGGGTCACGCCTTCACCGACACAACAGCTCCTTCTCTCTGTAGTTACAGCGTGGCATTTCAAAGTGCAGAAAAATGTCAGTACAGTCACGTGAAAAGGGATGGCTTCTATTTTGATCTTTTACATTTTCAAAATAACATCAAAGGGAATATAAAGCCAGTGTAAAACCTTGGGCACCTGCAGAGTTAATGTCTGGTAACCCCCAATATCAATATAATACAGCTTTAAACACTTTTTATTTCAGTTTGAGTTTGAGTTTTGTTTTTTTGAGAATTTGTTGGAATTTAATTGAATCAAGTCTCCATTCTACCCAAAAAGGTTTCCCCGCAGTATGACCACCCCCAGGCTTAACAGTTGGACAGTGTTTTAATGACATTTTTTTTCAATATTATGGGAATGTCTCATCTGTGACTTACTGACTTTAGAGATAATTTCATCAGTCCTTTGACTTCATTTCACATTAATAGAAATTTTGACCTGGGGGAACGAAACCTTCGAACCCCACTGTATGTAGCAAAATGTGAACTGCAGACAAAAAGCAGGGCTCCAGGCTAACATTTTGCCCCGGCTCACCAGGACACAATTCAGGTGCATCACTTAATCTTCATACAAGGTTCAAAGGAAATACTTAACAATGTTTAATATGATATTTAGTTCCTCTTCTACAATCACACATTTGCCTAAAAACAATAAGTATTATGAGACAGTGACATTTTTGTGTTAACATAAAGAGCTGTTGGAAAGGAGTGCACGATGTTCCTTCACATTAATGTTAGTTTGAGACAGTGAATTGTGTGAGTCTCTGCCTTTATCCTTAACAAAAAATGATCTCAAAGCTCTAATTTAAGTCAGTTCTTCTTCGCGTTGGTGCTGTGCACATCCTGATCAGAGTTCAGGGCAGGTTGTGAGGAAAACATGTCACACCTGTGAAAGCTGGACGCACACTCTGGAGCCCTGAAATGTACTGTTTATTGATTTATAAATGCATATCATGAAATAAAGTGTGCATGTAGTGGTTCTTAGAGAATAAAATTAAATCGCTATTGATCATTTGCCTGGCTCTGCCATACTACACTGCTCACAAAAACTTAGGGCACACTCAAAAAACACAATGTAACTCCAAATCAATCAAATTTCTGGGATATCAGACTGTCCAGTTAGGAAGCCACGCTTATTGTGAATCAATTTCACTTGGTGTTGTGGAAATGAAACAGACACAGGTGTAAATGAGAGGCAATTAGCAAGATGACTCCAAAAGAGGAATGGTTTTGCAGGTGGTGACCACAGACCATTTCCCTGTCTTCATCCTTTGTACCGTATTTTTGGAACACTTTTGCATTTGTCCAGTGTTCTCACCACTAGAGGCATCATGAGGAGCATCTACAACCCACAGAAGCTGCTCAGGGAGTGATGCTCATCCAAAATGGCACGTCCATTCATGCTGTGGCAAGAAGGTTTGCTGTGTCTCCCAGCGCAGTGTCCAGAGCCTGGAGGAGATACCAGGAGACAGGCCAGTACACCAGGAGACCTGGGGGGGGGCGACCGAGGTCAACAACCCAGCAGCAGGACCGCTATCTGCTCATTTGTGCACGGAGAAACAGGAGAAGCACTGCCCGAGCCCTACAAAATGACCTCCAGAGGGCCACAAATGTGCATGTTGGTCCTCAAACAGTCAGAAACCGACTCCATGAGGGGGGTATGAGGGGGGTATGAGGGGGGTATGAGGGTGGTGTGAGGGGGGTATGAGGGGGGTATGAGGGGGGTATGAGGGTGGTGTGAGGGGGGTATGAGGGGGGTATGAGGGGGGTATGAGGGGGGTATGAGGGCCCGACGTCCACAGGTTGGGCCGGTGCTTACTGCCCAACATCGTGCAGCCCGATTGGCATTTGCCCGTGAACACAGCGATTGGCAGATTGGCCAATGGTGCCCTGTGCTCTTCATGGATGAGAGCAGGTTCACCCTGAGCACATGTGACAGACGTGACAGAGTTTGGAGACGCCCTGGAGAACGTTCTGCTGCTGCAACATCATCCAGCATGACCGGTTTGGTGGTGGGTCAGTGATGGTCTGGGGAGGCATTTCATTGGAGGCCGCACAGCCCTCCATGTGCGAGCCAGAGGTTCCCTGACTGGCATTGGGGACCGGGATGAGATCCTCAGACCTATTGTAAGACCATATGCTGGTGCTGTGGGCCCTGGGTTCCTTCTGATGCCTGATAATGCCAGGCCACATGTGGCAAGAGTGTGTCAGCAGGTCCTGCATGATGAAGGTATTGATGTTCTGGACTGGCCTGCCCGTTCCCCAGACTTAAATCCAATAGATACATCTGGGACATCATGTCTCGGTCCATCCATCAACGCCACGTGGCACCACAGACTGTCCAGGAGCTGACTGATGCTCTAATCCAGGTCTGGGAGGAGATCCCTCAGGAGGACATCCGTGGTCTCATCAGGAGCTGCTCAGGCGTTGTAGGGAGTGCATTCAGGCACGTGGAGGCCACACACACGACTGAGGATGATACAGACTCGTTTGGAGGAATTTCTACAGAATCTGGATCAACCAGTGACCTGGTTTGTCACTTTGATTTTGACTATAATTTTGGATCCAGACCTCCAGGGGCTGAGAATTTGATTTCCATTTATCATTCTTATGTTATTTTGTTCTCAACACATTGCCCTACACTATGAATAAAGATTTTCATCCGAAAAATCGAATTGATTGACATCAGGATGTGTTTTTTGAGTGTGCCCTAAGTTTTTGTGAGCAGTGTATTATTACCTGTCCATTCCACGCAGGGAATTAGTCTGGTCACGGAACAATTGGAGCAGTTTGAAGGGGCGGGCCTTATGCGCACACATTGTCATTGAAGTAAACCAATCAGCAATGTAGTCCAATTCACAAAATATAAACTGAATATAAACTCACACAGAGAACGCGGAGGCAAAATCCTCGACTACTTCATCCATGATTGGTTTTGGCTAATGTTAATGTTAATTGAACTAACAACATAGTTTAGTTTAGTTTAGTTTATTTGAGCAACACATGCATACAGGTATAGAGTACATATAACATACAGAAATTATTCACAACATAAGAAGTGTTAGTGCTGCTCAAAGGGAGTAGGAAGAAGTTAGTTCTAACTTTTAAGACCTTACTCCTCCTTTCAGACTTACACAACTTAAAGTACGGCTCACGGCACAATCATTTTTAATGTATATTTAGGCTTTAACCATGAAATCTATGAGGCAATTCCAATCTGTGGTATTGGTAGCAATAATAACAGCAAACGGCTCCTCTTCGCAATCCCAAGATAGTAAAGTAACTTAGTTCATAACATTCTTGCGTGTGCACTTGCACAAGGCTGAAGGTGCACATTCTGGACATCACATAATAAGTCCAAATTATTTACTTCTCATAATCGGATCAAAATTCATTCAATTCATAGTTCAGGAACAGATGATTAATTTACAAGAGTTTTGCATACTTTTCCAGTATTTGCTTTCTGTACATTATTTTAAATTGTCCTACAGTTGAATGCATTTTTAAATGTGTTCCAGAGGTCAACTCCACTTCGTGTAACAGACAGATTCTTTTGTGTTGGAATATTTTTTCTTAAGATTTATTTTCCTTCTTAGGTTGTAACCCCCATCACGGTCTGAAAACATGATTTTAATGTTTGCAGGGAGCAAACTGTTTCTGGCTTTGAAAACAATTAGGGCAGTTTTTAATTGCACCAATTCTGTGAATTTGAGAATCTGCGACTGTACAAATAATGGGTTTGAATTTCTCTGTGACGGTCGTAATTGGTTCGGCTAGGCCTTAGCTGCCAGTCAGCAACTTGTTTACCGTGCATGGCCAGACCACCTTCTTTCGGGCAGAAAGAATCGGGTGTGGTTTATCAGGTTTATTGATCATGTGGGGTCATGCTGCACAGGCATACTATCTCTGTCGTAGCCTTGACCGTGGTGCTCAGGCGCCTGCCCTCAGCCACTCAAGGTTTTGCCTGAGTATCAGTATAGTGCTCGACAGAGGGTATTTATCCCTCTTCCTGTGGAAGCTTAGACTTGAATGGTAGGAGTCATGTCCCGCACCGATGGTAAAGACTTTCAGACTCCTGCCTATTCTTCTATCCTCTCGTACACCATTGTTTTTTTCTCTAACAGCAGTGAATATCAAATAAGAATTTAAAGGGACTATAGGGAGTTTAAAAATGTTAAAATGATGTATTTTCCTCCCCCTACATGTTCCAGCCATGTCCTAATGTGTAGAATGAGCTCAGACCTGTTCACCACAACTGCCTCTAAAATCCTGTACGGTCACTCAAAAATGTGTCACTTCGGCCCGAAATGCCGTCATGCACGAGCTTAATATAGAAGGTGCAGTTACATATATGGCCTGAGGTGGCTGTAGTGAGTATAAAGTGGCGAACTTGTATCCAGCCCCTTTAACTACTGTCGGCCTCGGAGGTAACAGTTTGTTGCGGTGTACAGAATGGTATCTTCATTTGTTGGGATCGAGGAGCTCCTAACTTAGAGTCGCCACTTTGGATATTTGCCTCTGTCCTAAATGTTGTCCCCATGTCAAGCACCTGCCTTCATCATTCGTCATTCATTGAGTGCTGTAAGCTGAAAGTGAATGTTTTTTTCACTGTTTATGTCATGTGTCATTCACACGGGCCAATTTGAGATCCGGAGCCGTCCGAGCCTGGGCAGACAGTCACTTGTACTGTCTGTTCAAAAGGAACCAATCCCAAAGTCAGTCCAATCACAAACACAAAGTGAATTCTGTATCACTGGGAACAAACGTTATCATTTCTCTCACATGGAATTAACTGAGTTTAGCAGTTCCACTGTTGATTTGGCAGAAGATGGCGCTGATATTTCTATGTTTTCATAGAATTTTTAAAATTCTTAGAACATAAGGTGTCAATGCTGAGGTGCCAAAAATAGTGTTTTTAAAGGTTCATTTTGCAACTTTTATGCCAAACGTTATTTATGTGTAATTGACCTTTTTGTGATCCAATGGCCGTGGTTAACGTGGTGCCTTAACTTTCCATCACGGTGGCCTCCATGATGCTCCAGAATCAATTGTTTTGCAGGTTTTCTGGTGAGAGGGTCCGTCAGTAATATAAACCTACCAGAAACTCTCAAAACAATTGATACTGGAGCATCACAGAGGCCGCTGTGAAGGAATTAAAGGTGTCAAGCTAATCACCCTTTAGGTGCGTTCACACCAAACGCGGCAAAGCGTCAGGTTTACATTGAAAATACACGGAGGACGCGCCTCCAGGGCGTCCAGCGCGGCCCACGCTAGAGTTGGGAAATGTTGAACTTTTTGGAGAAATTTGCGAGCGTCGACCAATCAGGAGCTTTCTCCAACAGTGACGTACGTTGTAGCTGAGCCACCGGGGCAGATTCTATGCCGGCCAAGAAGAAAAAAAAAATGAAAACAAGTCACGGAGCTTCATTGTGAACCAGAGCTACAGCAGCTCTGGGACTTTTACGACACACTTCAGTGTTTCTTTACCTAAACACCCAGGATTAAAAGCGGCGACAAGAAAACTTATTTCAGTGGCTGAAACTGCGCTGGGAATGTGTTTGGGCCTCGAGGCTGACGATGAACACACGCTGACGTACGGCCAGACAAGCGTCTGACTTCAGGTCAGCACAAGCGTCTAACTACAGGCTTTAGCCGCGTTTGGTGTGTATGCACCTTTACACTGGGTCACAGAAAGGTCAAATACACTCAAATAAGTTCCATAATGCACCTTTAAGCCTGAATGATGCAGGATAAGTGCACAATAAGAATTTCCTCATTCTCAAACTCATATCACTGTGTCCATGGACCTATAAAGAAGCTGCTAACCGTGTAGTTTAAACCTACACAGGCAAAGGATTCTCTCTCAAATGTTCAGACATAATTTGAGCCCTGAACTAAATAAAAATGAAATATAAATGCTATCACAGCCACAATTTCCGAGGAAACCGTGCCTCTCAGACGTCCTGTGGTGTGCTGTTAATGATTGATCTGGAAAGTAGCGTGACTGGAATGTGGCTCTCTGCCCTCTGTACAGTGAGCGTGAACAGGAAAACCGGGCTTGTCTTCAAGTGTGTAGACTTTGGCTTGAATCCCAGATCAGGAGGTGGTGCACATTAGGATTATCTGTGAGTGCAACTACATTAGAGCAGAGCCATTGTCCTGAGCGCATGTCCTGCCCCTCCACAGACTGAACACACACACGCGCACACGCACACACACACACACGCACACACACACACAGATCGTACTGAAGACATTAGAGTTTGCATATTCTCCTTGTTTGCTCCAGGGGAACTGGTTTTCCCCATCACTAAAACATGTACAATAGGATCCACGAGAGTATGTAAATATGAATGGAGGGATGTGATTTTAAAGCCACCTTCTCATTTCGGTGTCCACACTGCACTCCTTTATTGGTCGCTCGCCAAATGTTTTCAACATTTCTCATTTTAGAAGCATTTTGTGTTTGTTTCCAACATGTTGAACACAATCTGCAAACACTTATATAATGTAAAGTGTGAGGAAAAAATAAATAGTAATAATCTAGTACCATCTCGGCTCCTCCCTCTCAGGGTGAACTCCTGCACAGTCACAAAGTATCTTCGATACAGATCCCTGGCTTTTTTGTTTCATTTAAATTAGCTCAGCAGGTAACAAATCTCATCAGCATCTACACCTTCATGGCAGCTCCAACACAACCCTTGTGTCGCACTTTGACGCTGAGATGACTCTATAGTTGTAGCACTGTATACACTGCGTCCACAATTAATACACAAGTGAGTTTTTTGACTATATTATTATTTTTTCAAACACAAAATGGTGTAGAACTGAAAGCCGGTTGGATTGTCAGGTGATGACGATGTTTGTAACTAGAGGATTCTTCAATCCAACGGCCTTTCAGTTTGACACTGTTTGGAGTTGGAAAATGTTAAGAAAAAAATAACAATATATATATATATTTGTGTAATAGTGATGCACCCGGTCAACCCACGGGGCCCGCGGATTCAGTCGGGTCGGGTACCTCAAAATTAGGCAACTTCGGGTGCGGGTGGGTAGGGTTACAAAGCGCACTTTTTATTTGTCCTAACATTGTTGGCTTACATCATGCAGTGCATTCTTCTCCATAACTGTCACACAAAGTCGGCTGTGTTTAGTTTTATGGGGTAAACATATCATTAGCATGTTTTGTATAGATGTCACCTGGCCTATCATGTTTGTGTGACTTTAATCACCGCTACAAATGCGTCACAATAGCCGTGCCCAAGCACATAATGACACACACATGTGATGAACGTAATGCATCAATAAGAAGCAAGGTAAAAGGTGGTTGAAGTAAAGCCTCGTGACAGTTTCTGCTCCTTGTTTCCTGATAGGTCCATAAGCGATTTCAAAGGTTCCTCAGCGGCGCAGTAGCAAAACTTGCGGTCACGTGACGCGCTCCCGTTTGTGTGACAGCAGCTGCAGTGTGACTCATGCAGCAGTTTTTTAATGTGTGCGGGTTCAGGGTGAGTTGGGTCGGCAAACTGAGAGGCTTTTCTCGGGGTTGGTATAGGTCAGAAAAAAGCCGACCCACGCATCTCTATTGCGTAAGTAGCTGTCACCTGTTTATTAGCTTTATTACACTCTCATTTGTGTTTCTACCTGAAAGAAGATGTGCAGGTTTGCCAAGTTAGAGTTGGTTAAATGTGCGAGTTTTCACAACTCTCCACAGAGTTATTAAAGCAACACAATTAAACACAAGTTCAGGCAAACAAGATAAATGCTCAGCCGTAGCACACTAGGGCTTGAACATCTACAGATTTTTATAGATCGACTTATTTGTCAGAATGGTTCAAGTCGGGTCAACTAGTCGTGTGATGATGTCATCATATTAACAGTGGAGGTATAACGGCTCATTTACATCGAGTACATTAAGTCCACGCTCAAATCTGTCATGTAATAATGTAGACTCACATGTAAGTAAGTAATGCAGCTTATTGTCTGAGTTAAAATGCAATATAGTGGCTTATTTCCATTGGTTTGAACTTACTTTTTAGGCAATACTGAGTGCATTACCTCCAGATAGTGGCTTATTTGCAGAAACATCGCAGAGCAGCGTCCTCTCCCCTCTCTCCTCCTCCATTTGTCTCGCTCTCCTCCGGACCTCATCTGTACTTCTCGGTACTGTTAGGATCATCCTCCTTGTAAATCCAAGCTCCAACGAGCTTTGGGCCCGGAGTGTTAGATCGTGGTTGATTCCATGTGAATAAGTCCGTGTGAGAAAAAAGTTCAAAGCCGATGATGGTGGAGAGACAGTCCCGGCTTCAGCTGGCTCAGGTCGACTGAATATGTCCAGAAGAGACACGGGCAAAACTACTGTACGTATATGTGGAGCCCTCAAAATTAACGCTAACCGGCAAAAACAACTAGCGGCTTGTTATTTTTGCCGGTGTAACACTGTTTATTGTCCCACCGAAACGCGTAAAAGGTGTTACGTCATGACATTAATGTTAAAAATAGGCAGAGAGAGAGAGAGATTAACACATCGACACACAGTCGACTAAAATGATGTCAAAGACCGGACAGAACATACAAATAGAATACGCTCACATGGACTGGGAATGGAACCCAGGACCTTCTTCCTGTGAGGAAACTTTAGATTCCTTCAGTGAGTCCTGTTTAACTCTGGTACAAACTCAGAGAAGTGCAGCAGTGAATCGCCTGGCTGTGACTCATGCCTTTGGTGGTGTTGCTTCTGCTGATCCGTGTGAGATGTTGTGACCACTCGTTTCCAGCTTTAGTTAATCTGTTTGCATATGAGCCGCGGTGAACATTGTTCTCTAAAACCTCTGTGAATCACTCCATTATCCTTCGAAGTTTTATCTGGGGCAGGCATGTTTCTTAAGCTCCCTAAACCCTTTTCATAATGCTACCAAATTTAGCTTCCTCTCCATATTTTTTGACAAATATTAATTCAAGCGGGTTTAGTCACATCCTTTCAGTCCTCTGCTTTGTCGGTGCATCTTGGCGCATAATAAGGGAACACTTGTCATTCCGTGGGCATATTTTAAAATTTATATTCAGGCATAAACCCAGATTGGAATGACAGTTGTGCCCTATTCAAGCGCAGATTCAAAGGCAGCGCGCGGAGCTGTTTTCGCAGACGCCCACCTCACAGATGTTTCCTAAAGTTGTCCGGAGCGTGTAGAAATGTGCACTTGGCTCCTCTGCGGCGGAGACATACACTGCTCTGCGTTGATAGAGAAATGGCCTTGAGCAAAAATGACAACAGCTTTGGTTATGCTCTACCACAGTCAGTGTTTCTTAGACCTCCACAAACAAGTTCTGACACGCCTGAGTAGTAAAGTATCCTGCTGCCTCGATTCATATTTAACATTTATGAATTAATATTAGTACTCATTACCCAGTATCAATGCCAAATTGAGTGGTATCGATCTCTCCGTCGTCACTGTTGAGTTTTTATTTTAGTCATTCATAACCATAATGTACTAAAAATGACTTTGTTTGTCTTTAAAGGGCCCCTGATTATTATTATTTTTCACCATGTCAAACCGAGGCTACGTTTAAATCTGATCCTAAACTGATTTCTGGAGTTCTCAGATAATTGAATAGACATGCAAACAGAATAATCTGATTTCTTTCTGATCTTTCACACTTATGAATAAACTAACCAGGAAAATAAAGCAAAGCGACAAAACTAATTAAAACAAAACATTTGAATAAAAAATTATCCATCCATCCATCCATCCATCCATCCATTTTCTTCCGCTTTATCCGGGGCCGGGTCGCGGGGGCAGCAGTCTCAGCAGAGATGCCCAGACTCCTGGGGACACCAGGCCAGCTCGGAGACATAGTCCCACCAACGTGTCCTGGGCCTTCCACGAGGCCTTGTCCCAATTAGGGACGTCACGGTTACCGGCGTAGCGGTAAACCCCGGTAAAAATGTTAACGGTAATAATTACCGTCTTGTTTTTGAAAACATTATCCACTGAGAAAACATTATCTCAGTGGATTACCGCACCCGTGAGCCTTATGAGCCGCCGTCTCATCTGCTGAAGATGCCGCGCAGCTTTCTCGAAGCTGGAATCATGTCCGAGACGACAGCGTGCAGGATCTATCAGCCTTCAAAGACCAAGCCTGAATTCTGGACATATTTTGGGTATTTTAAGAAAGCTGAAGGACAGTTGATAGAAGACAGTTCTCCTGTTTGCGGAGCGTGCAGGAAAAAGTGCCTCTAAAGGCAGCAATACTTCGAACCTCTTAACTCACCTGCGAGACGGTCTCCCACAACTCTATAGCAAGTAAGCTAACGTTAGCGTTTCAGCTGAAATGCTGATGTGGGATGTGGGAGAATGTAGCGAGTCGCCCCATAGTGCGGCCGCAGCGCCACCGCCAGCATATAAGCTGTGTCCGCATTAGGGATGCATCATTTTTTCAGCCACATAGCACCAGTCTATATCACACTACAATGATGACGAAACCTTCTGTTGGTCTGTGCAGTAAATTAGAATAACTGTCTTGTATAAAATTGCTCTTTCAAAATGGCTGTAGCAAACGTCTTGAAATAGGCCCCTGTCTCTTTAAGACGCTCTCTGACCCTTTCCGACACGCCCCCTCCACACGCTGTCTGTGGCATCACAACACTCCGCTCGTTGTCTCCACTGTATTGAAACTACGATCGGTGCATTTTAATTTTTATTGTTGTTTATCACTTTGTGAACAATGGCCACACAGGATATTATTTGGAGACGAACCTTCCACACCGGACGCTTGGACCCCTTCCAAGCGTGCCTGAAAAATAACTGCTGTTTGGAGGCTCTAGTCGCTCTTTGCTACTGCCATGCCCTATGGATCTCTAACTATACCCCCATGGACGACACCAGGATCTGCAGGAGCCCATACCATTCAAAGATGGACATTATCTGTGCAGGTGGACAATGGTTTTTCGAGGTTACCCGTTAGCTTCTTATAATCGAATACAGCTCATTGTTGATGAAAAGTCTGCAATAAACCACACCTGTGTAAAGCCAGGCTCATTGTGTGATCATCGTAAAGGCTGCTTCAAGTAGTTGCTGCTTTATTGACGTTATTTGTGCATAATATTAGTCTCGCCAACCAGACTCCGCTTCTTTACAGAAGAGGGTCTGGCAACACTCCATTGCGCGCTTTCAAAGGAAGTGACGCAGCGATATGGAGCCTACCGACCAATCAGAGCAGCTCCTGAACGGGCGTCACGTTGTTGCGCCTTTGTTTTGTAGTTTTTCAACACAAGCAACCACTTCACGTAATGCTCCGGGTTTGCTTGTATTCTCTAGTTTTTCTGACATAAACGACAGAAGTCATTTACTGACCTCTGTGTGTCAGGGAGCGCCATTGTTAATGTCCCAATGACACAACTTTCTTGTGGCTGTTTCTGTCGTCACATCCGCTATGTTCTCATTGGCTGCTCTAAGCTTCGGTTGTCCCACATTAGTCCCGCCTCAAGCAGTAGCTTTTCTACGACAGGGTCGCCAGACTAGTCTCCTGTTTATTCATTAATAAACATCGGAGATTAGTCTGGATGCCAGGCTAGCATAATATGCTGCCTGTTTTCAACGAATGTTGTGAAGGTGAAGGTTGTTAGCTTGTTGCGACTAATAGTGCCTTAGCTACGGGAGAAACCACTCGGCTACGACTCACTGTAGATGAAATGTGATCAATAAACTACAAAATCAACAAGCCAGGCTCCGTGTGTGATCATCATAAAGGCTGCTTCAAGCAGTTGCCTGTTTTAGTGAGTCCTGGAGTGGCCTAGCCAGTCTCCAGACCTCAACCCCATAGAAAACCTGTGGAGGGAGTTGAAAGTCCGTGTTGCTCGGCGACAGCCCCAAAACATCACTGCTCTCGAGAAGATCTGCATGGAGGAATGGGCCAAAATACCAGCTTGTGTGTGCAAACCTGGTACAGACCTATAGTAATCGTTTGACCTCTGTTATTGCCAACAAAGGTTATATTACAAAGTATTGAGTTGAATTTTTGTTATTGACCAAATACTTATTTTCCACCATAATTTACAAATAAATTCTTTAAAAATCCAACAATGTGAATTCCTGGATTTTTTTTTCACATTCTGTCTCTCACAGTTGAAGTGAACCTATGATGAAAATTACAGACCTCTGTCATTATTTTAAGTGGGAGAACTTGCACAATTGGTGGCTGACTAAATATTTTTTTGCCCCACTGTAATACCCTCGAAATCAACAACAACACGTCCTTGTAGTTCCTTTACTTTGATGCACTTTTGATACGGCTTTGTCTGTATTTTTTTTTTATATAATAAGCACTGTTAAACTTTTTTGAAAGTATTTCAGTTTGTGTTGGACTATCAATGCTTTCTGAACATATCAACACACATCAAAAAAAATACTGCGATAATACCGAAAACCGTGATAATTTTGGTCACAATAACCGTGAGGTAAAGTTTTCATACCGTGACAGCCCTTGTCCCAATAGGACATGCCTGGAACACCTCCCACGTTAGGCGACCAGGAGGCATCCAAAACAGATGCCCTACCCACCTCCTTTTGATGTGAAGGAGCAGCCACTCTACTCCGAGCTCCTCTCAGGTAACTGAGCTCCTCACCCGATCTCGAAGGGTGCGCCCAGCCACCCTGCGAAGGAAACTCATTTCGGCCGCTTGTATTCGCGATCTTGTCCATTACCCAGATCTCACGACCATAGGTGTGGGTGGGAACGTAGATCGATCGGTAAATCGAGAGCTTTGCCCCGACTCAGCTCCCTCTTTGATACAGCCACCACATCACTGCTGACGCCGCACCGACCCGTCTATCAATCTCACGCTCCATCTGTCCCTCACTCATGAACTCGACCCCGAGTACTTGAACTCCTCCACGTGAGGCAAGGACTCAACACCGACCTGAAGAGGGGAAGAAAAATAGGCAATAAAAAATGAAATTGAGATAAATAAATCCCAAAGTGAAAATCACATATGCAGAATATAGAGTTCGGGAAGTTCCACTGTTACCATGGCGATTCGCCATCTCGCCACCTGTTAGCATGCATTTTCCAGAGACTAACATTAGCTAAAAACTGTGTAAAAGGTGGTGAAAAAAGCCGGAGAAACAACTCTGTTAGCTGTTGAGCTACTACTGGGAAATACATCTAATTACACAATCTATGGTGTTCAATTATTTTAATGGCAACAATAACTCCAGTATTTTACCTTTTAAAATCTCCATTAGTTTATTATTGCTGCTAATCCCATGATGCTTCGCGGTATGACGTCACATTCCCGAACTCTATTGCTCCATCCTCAGAATTCGAGTCACAGCTTGAAATACAGTATTTGCTAAATTGTCTCTGCAGCTCTTCCCTCACATACTTTTTAAATTTAAAGCGTAGTTTGTGCTCTTTGTATTTAACTTTGCTGAGATCACTACAATTACGGGGAAAAACTATGCACAGTTGAAGAGGTTTGAACCCTGGACCTTTGAGTTACTAAACCTGTGCCGTCTCCACTGGGCTCATGCTCAGGAGGTAACGCCACATGGAGCCAAAGTCATCTCCACCTGGTTCTGCAGGTGGAGATGAGGGAGGGGAGGTGTGGGGTGATCAAAAATTCAAAACTGCAAAACCCGGAATTTAGGATAATCAGATTTCTGAAGTTTGGTTTTATGATTATTCCAGTTATCTGATTTTTCTGGCCATGTAAACGTAACCAGTGATGGGGTGTTTTTATCCTGCATATTTCTTCTGTGCCCCTCCTGGAACCGCCCCTTTAACATGGTGGAGGGGTTTGAGCACCCGAATGATCCTGGGAGCTCTGTTGTCGGGGGCTTTGTGCCCCTGGTAGGGTCTCCCATGGCAAACAGGTCCTAGGTGACGGGTCAGACAAAGAGCGGTTCAGCAACCCCTTATGAGAGACCAACAGGCCCGGTTAATCGTGAGGCCGTCCTTCTGTGGACCCACCACCTGCAGGAGGAGCCATAGGGCTGGTGCAATGTGATTTGGGCTGCTCCAACCACTGCCCCCATGTGGAAAAGTGGAAGAAAATGGATTGATGGATGGATGGATGGATATTTCTTCTGTTTTTAAATTCCAAACACCTTCCTCAGACTTGTCCTCATCATGCAGCGCTCATATGACCCGTGAGGTAAGGTATACTTTATTGTCCACATGGGGAAATTTGTCGCCCCATCGGCATTGACTGTATTGGTCAAATGTACATTTGACCAATACAGTCAATGCCGATGGGGCGACCCGTATGGAGCAGTAGGCGACTGCAGTGCCTGGTGACCCATCCCAGATGTGGAGCCAGGCTGATTGTCAGTATCACCTGGCTGGAGGATTCTAGCCTGGCATCCAGACTAATCTCCGATGTTTATTAATTAATAAACAGGAGACTAGTCTGGCGACCCTGTCGTAGAAAAGCTACTGCTTGAGGCGGGACTAATGTGGGACAACCGAAGCGCATAGCAGCCAATGAGAACATAGCGGATGTGACGACAGAAACAGTCACAAGAAAGTTGTAGTCATTCGGACATTAATAATGGCGCTCCCTGCCACACAGAGTTCAGTAAATGACTTCTGTCAGCACACACTACACGACTTTTATGCCCGATTTCGCTCTTCTCGAGTCGCGTCTAGTCGAAGGCAGTCACACAGAGTCGGGTCGTGTTGTTTGGGGGGGGTCACGACTGGACTGTTCAAATCGTGTAGTGTGGGCGGTAGAAAGACGTGACTAGACTTCAGTCGTAGGTAATCAAACATGTTTGATTTTTAAGCCCGATTTTGGACGCACGGGAGAAACGTGGGTGATTTTACCCCGAATGTGAATGACAGAGAGATATAAAGACAGAAAAACACCGCCGCGCCTCCTTTTTTCACTTCTCTGTTAAACCAGCGGCACAAACAACTCATTTCATGGCCACAGCCCCACACATGAAACAGCACAACTTTATATCACCAAAAGTTCACGACAGCCACCCTTTCCAGCTACATTTCAACCACGAACAGAGTTTAGCGGCACTTACTGTGTTTGGAGACGAACTGTTTAGCTTCACCTCCCCGCTTTCTCCTCCGTCTCCTCCGTTATCTCCTCCATCCTGAGATTGACGCCTGTCTCCTTTTCTTATTAAATCCACTGAAATACGTCTTCTTCCTCTCGCCAACTTTTATCTCCATTTGACAGGCCAAGTTGAAGGCTTCGTAGTAGCGTTAGCCTAGCGCTGCGGTGTTGTGACATTGTTGACACCGTTGACCAATCGGTACCCGCACACGTTATCCCACGCTCACAAACACAGACCTATCTTTGCGGATTTGGGGTCAGTTTTCGAAGCCGTAGAGAGGACAGACAGTGTTATAAAACATCAGCTGTTTGTCAGAATCGTGTAGTGTGTTCGCTCTTACGATTCTCTGTCGCTAAGTGTGAACCCCAGACGTTCGAAAATCGCACTGAATCCAGTCGTGTAGTGTGGACCCCCCATTCTATATAAAATCGTTTACGACTGGAAAAGTCGTGTAGTGTGTTCTGACCTTAATGTCAGAAAAACTTAAGAATACAAGCAAACCGGAGCATAACGTGAAGTCGTTGCTTGTGTTGAAAAACTACAAAACAAAGGCGCAACAACGTGACGCCCGTTCAGGGAGCTGCTCTGATTGGTCGGTAGGCTCCATATCGCTGCGTCACTTCCTTTGAAAGCGCGCAATGGAGCGTTGCCAGACCCTCTTCTGTAAAGAAGCGGGGTCTGGTTGGCGAGACTAGGAGGATTCACCTACTGTACATGTTCTAGTGGTGGGGGAAAATGGAGTGGGCACAGGGAGAACATGCAAACTCCACACAGAAAGGCCCACACAGTCCGGGGGTCGAACCCGGGACCGTTTAGCTATGAAGATAGGCTATATGCACTTGAGCATAAAATATAAAAATGAAACAGAACCAAGATATAATGGGCCTGTCTCAATAAACTGTTTTTAGTTGTTTGATTGCTGTTTTTTGATACTAACCGTTAATATTAGTTTTTTATTTTATTTTATTTTAATTTATTGTATGTTGATGTCCTGCCTTGGCTTCGGAGTAGCAGGGCTGACTGAACCACATTGATGTACTCTTATTTATTGGCCTATGATCAAATATCAATATCAGACCTCCACACACGCCTTCCATTGCACAGATTTGATCATGTTGGTGATTCAGTCATGTTTGACAATTTAAAACTCATCCACTAAATCACATAATACATTACACAGCGGTTGAACGTACTGTAAGCCTTCATATTTCGTCTGCCTTGTCCGGATCAGATGAAAATGCGCAGGTCTATGTCATGTGCGCTGACTCAAAATGCGTTAATAACCAACTTTGCCGCTGGCGTCTCCAATTTTCCATTGAGACTTAATAATTCATAAACAATATGGCTGAGACTGAGCGGTCCCCCCTGCCAGACTTCATTACACTTCTAATAACTCTATAGCTGCTGTTGAGACTCTTCACCCCCCGAAGATGAGGAGGGTGACGGTCTCCTCACGCGTCTTAACTGCTGATCAGAAAGGCTTTCAGATCACATGACCAAGAGAGAAGTGGGGTCTGTGAGGTTCATCACAGTCGCAATAAGAAACTCTCAAATGCTAGAATTATTCAGGTCACATAGTAAACAACATAGTGTCCCTGTGTTCGAGGTATAGAACCTGCTAGCCCTGTAGTTCAGACCTCTACAAACATGTTCTGAAATGCAAGGGATTCGTATTTCAGTGTTGACCCAAATGACAGCGCTCCTGGAAATGAAGAAAAGCTGCACTGTGAACTGAATCTTGGTTGTGAATGTTAATGGCAAATCTAATGGGACTTTTACTTACTAGATACGTGAAAACACTCTTATGTCATGGAGAGCTTTCAGTAATCTCTCTTGTTGTTTGCTTTTGGGCTATCTCTGAAACTGTAATTATCTTTGCGGTTTCTATCATTTCAGACTGATTGCCAATTAGTTCTTGGATACTCTGGGGCTGAACGATTTGGGGGGAAAATCTGATTGCAACGTTTCTGACAAACATAGCAATTAGATTAGCTATATATTGTTCCAAAACCAGATTGAGTTCACACGGTGCACATGCGGTTCAGGGCAGCACCTTGTCAGGCAGTGCACCCACAGGTAGCACACAGGCAGTTCAGGGCTGCAGTTCGTGATCAGGGGCCCTCCTGAACAAGAACAGGCCTGTCCATACGAAGTCAAGCTCAGGACTAAACGCAAAAATATATGATCCATCCAGAGTATCATCCACACAAAGCCAGCATTTTGGGGGCTGTGTAAACAAACATTTTCCAAACTAGATCCCAGAGTGGAAAGATCTCAAAACTCCGTTTACGTGGCTCCATCATTACTTTTAGCAGAGGAATGATGCGTGCACGGACACGTACAGAGAGATGTGACGTCACAAACCAACTTGGGACACTTTCCTGAGTTGCAATACCCCTACTAACCTTTTTGTGGATTATAACAGTCCAACATTATGGACATTCATCCATTGACGGGTGGATTATTACTTCAGAGAGCTGCTGGGATTGTCTGGTCCGACTTCGGGTGCGCGGGAGGGTAATCGCTGGGTTTTATGAGTCATTTGGCTGCCAATGGCCTCACAGCCAGCTACATGGCCGTGTTCATTTCACCCCTGTAGAACTGGACTTGCCGTGAGGAAAAGGCTTCGGGGTCTGGACTATTCCAGATATATTCTATATTCAAAGATTTTAATGGACTCCAGACCATACTTTTCTCACGCCCTCGTGTGTAGTTTTGTGTTGTTGTAAATACGTTTATACTCGAGTTTTTGGGTGGGTTACGCCTCATGTACTGAAATATACAATACATGTGCATTTTTTTCTTTGTGTGTGACATAAAACCAGAATTAAGTTTTCCTTTTTTAGGTCAATTAGAATTATCAAAATGATTTCTATTTGCTAAATGCCAGAAGAATGAGGGATAGACTTTGTTTTGTTACTTTCTACAAAGTCACAAACATTTTCCAAACTAGATCCCAGAGTGGAAAGATCTCAAAACTCCGTTTACGTGGCTCCATCATTACTTTTAGCAAAGGAATGATGCGTGCACGGACACGTACAGAGAGATGTGACGTCACAAACCAACTTGGGACACTTTCCTGAGTTGCAATACACTAAGATAACTATGATGATGTCATGTCCTTGGAAGCACAAGTCTGGTTCATCCTTGGGTGCAATTTCAAGACACTTGAAGGAGCCACGTAGGGCTGCAACCAACGATTATTTTGTTAATTGATTAATTTTCCGATTATTTTTCCGATTAATCGATTAATCGGTTGGCTGATTATCACACTTATCTAAAGTGGTGCCCCTTGAGGACATGTTGATGGAGTAACCTCAAAGCGAGTGTTTTTGCTCTCACTGCTAATTCTGCATTCTGATTGGTTGAGACTAATCAGATATTTATGACATTTTCAATGTACCAAACATTACATACCCTAACTTTAACAAGTAGTTTTTGATAAAAATGCAAAATGTTCATGTCATTTTTGCTCTGTTTAAGTCTGTATTTACTAGAAAAAAATTAATTGATTGCTAAAATCGTTGTCCACTTTTTGAATAATCAA
This sequence comes from Gobius niger, assembly GCF_951799975.1. Classification (NCBI taxonomy): domain Eukaryota; kingdom Metazoa; phylum Chordata; class Actinopteri; order Gobiiformes; family Gobiidae; genus Gobius; species Gobius niger. The sequence goes on from NC_136872.1 coordinate 734,072, forward strand.
TGTTTCAGCCCTAGTGCCACGTTCATTGGTTCAAACAAATACAATTAAGTATATATACAATTAAGTATAAAACTGATGGAAATGTCCAGTCATCATTCAGATCAGAAAGAAGGCGGGTTCTGTGTCCCACAGGTGAACGTGCTGTGTCTGAAATGTGAAGATCAACCCAAGAACAAATGCAAAAGACCTGGTGAAGATGCTGGTAAGAGTTTGTCATCCAGAGTGAATAAAGTCCTGAACTCTGCAGGAAGAAGCTCTTACTCCAAAAGAAACATCAAAAAGCCAGAATCGCCAGCAAATGCACACAGGGATGAAGACTTTAATTTTTGGAGACAAATCCTGTACTCTGCCGGAACAAAAAATGTAGTTTTTTGGCCATAATGACTATCGTCACATTTGGAGGAAAAAGCCTGAGAACACCATCCCAACTGTGAAATACGGGGGTCAGCATCATGCTGTGGGGTTGTTTTGCTGTGGGAGAGACTTGTGCACAAAATAAATGACATCATGAAGAAAGAACTCTATGTGGAAATATTGGAGCAACATCTTAAGACATCAGCCAGGAAGTAAAAGCTTGGGCACAGATGGGTCTTCTAAATGGACAATGACCCAAAGCATACAGCCAATACTGGTTACAAAGTGGCTTAATGATAACAAAGCCAATGTGTTGAAGTGGTCATCACAAAGTCCTGATCTTAATCCAGTTGTAAATGTATGGGCAGAGCTGAAAATGCATAGGCACCCATTGGCTACAAATGTCTCAGTTACACCAGTTCTGTTTGGAGGAACGTACCAAAACTCCTGCCAACTATTGTGAGAAGCATGGGGAGTATATCCAAAATGTTTGACCCAAGTTATACAGTTTAAAGACAAACCTTTGGCTTTGTAAAAAGTAATAAAAAATAAAAAAAACGTATAAAAAATTCTATCTCTCATTCTTCTGGTATTTGACAAATAGAATTATTATTTTTTTAATTCTAATTGACCTAAAAAAGGCCATTCTGGTTTCATGTCAGACAATGAGAAAAAAATGCAGTCTATGTGTTTTGGACAAGCAGTGTCACGGTCACTGACAGTGTTTTTGCTTTAGTCCCGTGACGAATGAAAAAGAAATTCACCTCCTTGTCTCTTCTGCAGATCATTAAGAAGTTTCATATTCAGCAGAGTTTTGTTTCTCATTCAGAAAGTTTGCAGCGCTTGTGCTATCTACAGCCTTGTTCTATTTTCTTTGGTAGCACCACAGTGCCTGGTGTGGATATAGCCTCAGTTTGTTTCAGTGGCTCAGATGGTAGAGAGGCTCGTATTATTTGATTGGCGTGTGGAATCCTTTATATGAATGTGGTATGTGTGTAATCGAGTGGTTAGGGGCGGTCGGAAGGGCCGAAGGAACAACATAGTTAAACTATAAGATCGATTTTTGCACAATACTATTGCCCTTATTTCAAATGTGCAATAGGAACTGAAAAATTGCTATCATATTCCCCCCCAAAAGGTTGAGTCCTTGCGACGAGCTTTTGGACGTGGATAGTGTCATTTCCTCTGGTCTTTAATCACGCTGCGCTCCATCAGACAGCAGCCAGGCCACTCCTTCTAATTACTTCTCTGCCTCCCCATCCTTTGGCCTGATTCCACCACGTTAGGAGAGGGAATAATGTCAAACTCTTTTAGATTCTCAGCACACCTAGGCTTTGTCAAGAATCCCAGCCTTTTATCTTTTGCCTCTATTAATTACATTTCTAAAAATAAGCAGGGTTGGAATGAAAATTAAACTTTCTTCTGGCATATGTTCTGTTACTGTGAGATAGAGAAAAGATTTGAAATATTCTATCTCGAGTTATGTTCCGTCTTTCCTAATTTACTGAAAAACAAAGAGCTTCCAAAGGGGCTCGAAGATGTTCCAACCTGGGTCCACCTAGAGCAGTTTGCCTGGGAACGATTTGATGAAGGAAATAGGCTGTGTACTATTCACATGACATCACAACATTCTGAGAATTCTATTGTGGTAAAAAAGAAAATACACGAAAAAATGAATTTTGGACTTATGGTTGTTATCTCTGTAATGGCTGGACCTATCCACATGAAACAGAAACTGTCCCAAAGTCCAGCGTCTTCTCTATTCCAAATGATGAATGAAAGGACTTTTATAAACTGTGTCTCTCCCATTGATTATCGGACCCTGCTCCAACTCACATTATCACATGGCATTCTAGAATGTCCGGATCACAAACTATTGATTTGTCATATTTAATCAAGCACTGACCTGTTTGCTAGCTTTTTCTGTTTGGGCATTCCATGTCAGTAAACCGAACTCTTCCTTAACCTTCTCCCTCTGCTTCCACCTGCAGTCACAAACTCAGGTCCACTCCTGCCACTCAAAAACAGTGAACCTTTTATATCTCTCAACAAAATCCGATCTTTTTATCAGACTTTGATCAGCTTTTTTTCCCCTTTTGGTTTGGATGTCATAAACCAGTGGAAAGGAGTACTGATGCTAAGAACAAATAGCCTGCTGAAACAGGGGTGAATGCATAAACGAAGTTACAAATGAGTTTTGACAGCAATGAACAATTCCAACTTAGGGTTAGGGGTTACAACAAGATTTCCTGGTTCCCATGTTGATTTCAGGAAAATGTGGGTACACTCTTTTAATTCCATTAAAAGAAAGGATTTCCCTGAGGGAACAGCTTTCTAAAATGGGCAAAAACAAATAAAAATGCAGTTGAGCAGATATAGAGCTCTTTAATGATAGACTGTTGGTGTTAGGTTTTGTGTCGGTGCCTGAGTTCCCAGTAATACTACATCCGTCACCTGGAATAAGTAAACTTCCCTTTGTTTTGGCGCTCGCTGCTGCAGAACTGGTAAGCTTTTGTACACTCCACACAGTGGCATGCAGATCCACAAACAGCCCTCAAATCCTTCGCTACAAAGATGACTCACAGTGTTTAGGCCCAGAGAGCAGCGCTGCCGTTTGAGAGCGGAGATTCAGTGCATTCTGTGTTTACCCCGGCTTTACTCGCCGGATGGGGAACTGTCAGACTCCCCAGAGCGGCTTTTGTGCTGTTCCACTCTCACTCTCGCACTCTGAACGTGCTTCATGATAATTACTGTTTTGTCAAATCCAAAGCTTTACTGCGGGAAGAGGATATATGTGGCATTCAGAGCCGCATTAGCAGAGATTGACTTACACTCAAACAGCTATTTGCACAGGTTAGTGCAGGTTTACCACCCCTTACTTTTCTGTGCAGGTGAAAGTAACAGTACTTCCTCAAGTTTGGGTCAGCTTTTCTATCTTTGATGTAAATTGTTGGAAAATATTTCACAAACATGACTCGTCTGTGTCCCCAGATATGATGCAAACACGTTCAAATATTTGATGTAAAAGCTGTTTATTACATGTTTGGTTTTGGTTAAAGGTTTGTGACTGGATTTTGGAGGTTCTTATTTTTCAGATGAGGATTGGAATGAGTGGTAGAGTTTTTTTAAACTAGTAAGAGCACATCCTACAAAGCCTAGCGATGCATCTGTGGGTACTTTGCTGTCAGTCCAGTCGGTGTTCTCTGGTTCTCCTGCTCAGAGCATTCCCGTGTTGTTGCCGAGTCAGATCTTTCGAAACCGCATTAACCTCCCAGAATCACATCACTCCTTCAAAGTAGGCACAGAAGTAACATAGTGTATAGTTTTAGAAGTACAGTAGTAGCAATCACTTCATGAATTTTGAGTACATTTTGAGTGAAAATCGTCGTGCGTCGTCTCAGAGAAGTTTCCTCATATTCAACACATTTAGTCACCGTTACTTGAGTAAAACATCAAGGGCCCATTTGCATTTCTGCAATAATAAATAGTGCGTGCTAATGTGTATAATATTTTCTGTGGTTGCTCTACACAGCTAGGGGTAGTTGTAAAACAAATAAATGGTAAAATAATGCTTCCAATGTCATTATTCTTGGAAATGTATGATGTCCAAGGTCATAGTCGAGTTGAAATATCCAACCGTATAGATGGTGAATATGTTGTTGAAGTATGGCCTTACAGGTACGGATCAACTCGTCTAAGCTCAGGTAAGAACAGATCTCAGCATGGAAAAATGGTGGCCTGTTCCTTTAAGCTCATAATTTCAAGATTTAAACTCGTAGTAGGAGTTTAAAAGTCGTAATTTCGAGATCACAGTCAACAGTCTCCTTACTTTTGGTCCCTTGACAAACTTATTGTTATTCCTACACCGTCTGATTTGGATGTGAATAGCCTCAAATGAAAGCTGAAAGTCTGCAGTTTAAGCACATCTTTGTTGTTTCATTTGAAATCAATTGTGGTGGTTTATAGAGCCAAAACATAAGGACTGAGTCAAGGTCCCAATATGTTTGGATCTGACTGACAATATCTTGAAAAGCTTTTGAAAAACATGGGCTGCTCCTGCTCCTGTAGGATGAGAGCGAGGCAGTGTGGGGAGAGATGAGCGAAAGTTCATTTCAACAGCGACCCAGAGTTTATGCAAATAAGCCTGTGGACATAAGCGAAAACAAAACTAAGCAAAGCTGCCTTCATTTAGGGCTTGTTGTTACAATAATATTCAAACAGTGAGACATTTGTAGGATGACTTTGCTTGTCCTGTTTCACCTGCCCTGCCGATGTGAGGGACAGAGAGAGAGAGGTGCAATGCCAGTCCCTGATCGAAATGAAGTGTTGGCTCTACATGGACAGAGAACTCAAAAATGACTTTGCTGTGATACAGACTTTTCCTCCATTTGTCGTGAGCATATGGTTATATGGCATTTACCTGCATATCATGTAGACCAGTGGTTCTCAACTGGTAAGGTGTCGGGACCCACTATCACCATATAATCACTAGCTGTGACCCAAAACAGAATTTAATTTGTTATATATAATGTAAAATACAGTATTTTCTTTGAAATGATTGTTTAATAAGCTGACAAAGCTGAAATCATTTGAATCATTTTAAGTAGATATTTTTGAAAGAAATGGTTTCTGGGAAAAGCTCTCGACGTTCAGAAACACTGATGTTGACTATACCACTGGCTTGTGGAGTATTTTGGAAAGCCCTGGTGCATCCAGGGTTTCTGTGGACATTAGAAAGCATTAAAGGGACGCTCTGAGGAGGGCTAGTGCCGAAACACGTTAGCGTTCACTCTATGTTGTAACCAAATAAAGAAATATGTGAGTATCTCTGTCTGGATATATGAACTACTGATGTGCTCCCCTTTACATTTTTTGGGGGGCTTTAGCACTCGGAACATTTGAAAACGCGCAACTCCCCTTCCTGCATGCATGAAAGGGACTATAAGGAGTTTAAAAATGTTAAAATAATGTATTTTCCTCCCCCTACATGTTCCAGCAATGTCTTAATGTGTAGAATGAGCTCAGACCTGTTCACCACAACTGCCTCTAAAATCCTGCACTGTCACTCAAAGCACGAGCTGAATATAGAGACTGCAGTTACGCGTCAGACCTGAGGTGGCAGTAGTGAGCATATAAATAACCAACATGCATCATGCCCTTTAAGAGTAAAAACTCAAGGCCGTAAATGTGATCAAAAAGCATTAAAGTAGTTTCAGACAGAAATCTGAATTTATTGGAAAATTTTGCCATTGCTCAACATTTTTTACAATATGAAGTTACAACAAAATAGCATGGTCTAACACATATTTCACCACATTTTTGGCATTTCCTGTTTGATGAAATGATCAAAAATCTTTTTGCGTTTGTGGCATTAAAATACAGTATTTGATTGGGGCATTAAAAAGCTCTCCATTTGACTTGCTTCTGCCTGTATAAACCCTATTCTCATACTAATTATTTATCACTGTTGTAGTTCGGACTCACCTTCAGTGCGTATCAACAAGCCGCAAACCCAAGTGCAGATATTCACTTCAACTTTTAACACCAGTTTTACCTCTGCGTGAGTCCAGTCATTGCTTCACCACCTCACCCCCCCAGTGAATCCAGCCGTGTGGACGTCGGCACAGCTGTGTTCACAACATGTACGTCTACAGCCTCATCCGCCGCAGCAATCTGTCGTCTCTGAGCAGCTCTCTTCTTTACAACTGTGTGCATGTGACGGATGTGTATTTTGTGCCCAAGGTCGAGCTGTTGACACCCCCCCTCCCACACTCCCCCCCTCCCCGCAGCGTGCACAGAGCAGGTGGGCGCGCAGATGTCCTCACACCGGGACATGAGCACATTAGCTCCTCGCTGAGAGGCTGACACAGGCACACTCCTCATCCATTCGCTCTAATTTGTCTGAACATGCAAACCAAGCAAAAGTATGAAGCCATTAGCGTCGTTTAAAGGGTCACGTCCCAGCGACGGAAAGAGGGGACTGGCGTGTAGTGATGGACAGGGCTGTCGCCACTTGATTGGATCACAGACCTTATCTTGATATTGCCTTTGAGAGGTCGTTAAGGTACTAATAAGATGTACACTGTGTGCACAATTACAATGCACATTCGGCCATATTGTTCATTTTTTCCCATTTTTTTAACAGTGTAAAATTGAAAGGCTGTTGGATTGAAGTGTCCCAGGTGATGGCGTTGTTTGCAATGAGAGAAACATCAGTCCATAAAACCTTTGAAAGATCTGCCTTTAGATCATTCCTGACACAGTCTGAACATATGATAATATGTTCATCTCATGTGCCTTGATCAATAGTGGTTGTGTTTCCATTTTTCTCACATTGTAAAAGTCTCTAAGCACTGAACACTTCTGGACACTTCAGGTCAGTTACAGCTGCTGAAATTGACTGCACTGGTTGATAATGGAATCCTGAGCGTTATGCCTGATTTTTGACAGTTACTTTGTGTTCATTTCACTTCTTGTGTCCCTGTTGGCTGTTGGTTTCATGGTTCTGTGGTGCTGTCCCAATATTTGTTGATATTTCTCTGATGAACAATTTGTGACTTTTTCAGACATTTTTTCCTTATCATTGTTGGTGAGGGAACATGGCTGCATAATAATTCTGCACACTTTATTCAGAGCGCGGACCTGCTTTGACTGCTTTAACCATACTTTCTCTCATCGGCATCACCTGGGACACTTCAATCCAACAGCCTTTCAATTTTGCACTGTTTGAAGTTTGCAAATGTGCAGAAAGAAATAACAATATGGTAGTAGTAGTAGTAGTAGTAGTTTATTCGGTCACTTCATTCCTTAAACGTTAAACAAATATCCCCCAAAAAAAGTGTACAACATGACCGAAAGAGTTTAGGCTGAAGTGAAAACTTATTACGCCTAATCCAGTTTACAGACTTCCACGAGAGAAAAAACAAAACACAAACATTTAGAATGAAAAAAAACAAATCTGCGTATTAATTTGGCATGCAGCGTATATGTGATGTCCTTGGAGTAGCATCTTATTCTCCCAGTGGTGTCAGTTTTCACGTCCGAACCGAATCAGGCGAGTGGATTACAGTAATTTAGCAGTTTGCGCTTCACAGTTAGAAGGGTCCATTCCCACCCGGACGGGGCCTTTCTGTGTGGAGTTTGCATGTTCTCCCTTTGTCTGCGTAGATTTCCTCCGGGTACTCTGGTTTCTCCTACCACTAAAAACATGTACAATAGGCCAGAATGAATGATTTGTGTGCGTGAACGAATGGTGGTGGTCAGTCCGTGTGGAGTGAATATAAGGTCCCTACACTGCAGTGGAAGGAAAAAGTGAGTACACTGAGTGGAATTCTCACATTTCTACCTAAATTTCTTATAAAATGTGATCATATTTTTTTGGGCCATAAGATGTAAACATTCACAAGAGAGCGTGGAATAAGTAAGTACACCCCTGAATCTCACTGAACTGCTGCAGTTTTGTAAAGAGGAATGATCCAGATTCATCCTGAGCGTTGTGAGCATCTAATCTGCAACGACAGGAAAGCAGTTCTTGCTACAAAAGGTGAGCCAGCTATACAGGGGTGTACTCACTTATTCACATGCTGTTCTGAATGTCTCAGGTTTTTCTGCAAAATATGGTGACTTGTGAATTCATTTTGATGATATCACCTTGTCCAGGCCCTGAGGCAACAGAGCAGCCCCACACCATGATGCTCCTGCTCCATGTTCACAGTGGGGATAGGGTTTTGATGTTGTGAAACTTTGGTTTGCGAAAGGGCTCTTGGATGCTCCACTGCACTACTAGGGGTGTAACGGGACGCTAAAATTGTAGTGGGTTCGGTTCACAGTTTTGGAGGGCTCGGTTCGGTTAATTTTCGGTAGAAATAAATAAGAACTAACAAAATATTTCTTTTGAAAAGCTGCCAATACACAATAGAATTCTTGCATAAAATAAATAAAAGCGACCCATTTGGGTGATATTTTAAATAAATTGCACTCTTAGAATGAAATACACATTTTGTAACATTTAAAATAAAAATGTAAATACTGTAAGTAAGTGATACAGTCAGCCACTCATAGCTTGTTCACATCAGTTTGAGCTTTTTCATAAAGTGCTGGTGTAACTTTTTGGCTGAAGTGCGGACGTGATGGGATATTGTAGCGAGGCTCAAGACTTTTAATCAAATACTTAAAGCCAGCGCCTTCAACACCTGAATATGGTGCAAATCCGTAGCAATGAAAACACCTATATGACTGCTTTTGCCTGATCCGAACTACTGGACAGGGGTTGTTTGATGCCGACGTTAGCGGTGTTTGCACACGGCTGCTTTTCTTCAGTAGACGTGGTTTTCACACTCGGATGAGGCCGTTTTAAGTGCGTTAACATGTTTGATGTGTTTCCTGCTGCAAACCCGATCTCCGTGGAACAATGTCGGCACAACTTTGGATTTATCCACTCGTCTGCCCCGTCATGAGTTTTAATGATGTCTTCAAGCTCTGGCTTCTCTTTCGCTGTTGCCATGACGCCGTTTCTCTCAGCTGCTCATGCAGCTTCAATGTACGTCACTCAATAGCGTCCGTGCGGAAACTCGCGTAGGAACTTTGTTCCGCGGCACTTAATATGACGCTAATAATAAATGTACATTATTTAGTCAAAATAATACACCGAAACAGTACGCAAGTGGACCGAACCGAACAGGCCGAACCGAAACGGTTCAATACATCCCCGTGAACCATTACACCCCTATGCACTACTGAAATATTTAGTGGACCTGGTCTTTGTATCTTTTTGTAAAGTCTCTCCTTCCCAGAACTCAGCAACTAAGTTGAGTCTGGTATCCTCCCGCCTTGAACAATGAAGCGAGCTTCTCCTGTGAACCAGCCTGTCAGGTCCAATCAGGAGGGAGGGGGAGGAGCTTGATCATTTACTGTTGAAAATTCTGTTTCTGCTTCGTTCTGCAACCTAAGAAGGGCTTTCTGGTTAAAGAGGGGAGGGATTTGATTGTTTACTTTGAGATTTCACTCGATCTCCCCTCACTTTGCAAACTTCTAGACTATCACTTGAATGTTCAATAGCATTACACCAAGTGCAATTCCGTCTCTTGGCCCCAAAAAGCCCTGCAAAAGGCACAAAAACTATTCACGCAGGGTCATAGCGCGCCCCCATGCAGGCACGCCAATTGCGAAAACAGTAATAATAATGGATGACTCTCACCGGTCCTGTTGAGCACTGTCCAGATGCTCAAAGTCCTTCAGAGTCGGGTAACCGTGAGGTGAGGCCTGATCCCTTCTGTAGCACCATTCACTGTGCCGTGTGACTGGGAGCCAGAGTATGTACCTGTGCATACATAATTAACTCACCGGCCTCAGCCGATGAGGCGATCTGCTGAGCAGGTAAATAATAACATGAAATAAAATACACACAGGAAGGCTCCTAGATTAAACATAAATCATAAGCTAACAGTCATCGTAATACAATGCTGAAACAATGTGTAAATAAACGCTGTAAAATGGCTCAAAGCTATATCTTCCGTGATTTATGTGTTGTTCAGAATAACAGCAGCGTTCTTCTCCAGTGTGTGCCCTGAGTGACCGCCTCTGGCTCTGGAGAACGTCTCTGCTCAAGTCCTATTAACACGACTGTCACTCACTCAGATGGAGCCACAGACACATGCCCACTCAAAACAAGCACATCATGCACATCAGCAGCTGAACCAGCCAGTCACGTCTGTCAGAGACAGCTGCACCTTTCATAGATAGGCTGCCTCTGTAAAAAAACAACAACAATCACACTCACCTTTGCTAGCTGCCCTGATCACATCAATGGTCGGTTCTCACGTGTAGAGATGAAAAACTTGAGAATCAGACCTATTTAACTGCCTTATTGATCACGCACACTACCTCGTTGCTGCTCATTTAAATTGTCAATGTAAAATAGTTCCAGTCAAGACTCCTCTTTCGTTCTGTCGCTGCCATGGCCTGTTATTGTGTTGTGTAGTTTAGTGGAGTACTTCAAACCACCTGGAACCAAATAACGGTCCGTCAATCCCTACTGCGCTGTTATTCATTAGACACTTGGTTAGAATCTGCTCAAAGATTGTCAGACAGCCTTTGGATGGACAGTACGATAACACATCACAGCTAAGAAGATCTCATCAGACCCCAGCCACATTCTGAACCCTAAATACAGTATGTGCTGTGACCACCCGGGGGCAGTACAGTGTGCCACGCTTTAACAGGTTCTGATTGAGGAACTCCTCAGTCTTTCCCGAAACGGCATGAGGAGCTTAACTCATAAACTCAAAGTGTGTCATGGCAAGTGGACAGTTGTTTTTCATGTCTTTGTGAAATGTCTTCTGTCTGTATGTCTTTGTATTTGTCTTGATACGGAGCAGCTGAACTTTGCAAAGCAAATTTCAGATCCTCGGATCTGACAATAAAGTATTTATATCTATCTATCTGTTAGGAAGGATTCCCTTGTAAGTTAGCTATTCAAATGTAGTTACCTCTGCATCAAGTTTGCAGGCGACACAACAGTGGTGGGCTTCATCAGCAACAGAGACGAGTCAAACTACAGGAGTGAGTGAGCAGTCTGGCCATGTGGTGCACACAGAACAATCTCTCTAAATGTGGAGAAGACAAAAGAGATTGTTGTGGACTTTTGAAGAGTCCAGTATGCTCCTCTGCTGTTCCTGGTTGTGCACATCACACCATGCAGACGACATCACTGGCCAAGAAAAGTCATCAGCGTCTCTACTTTCTCTGCAAGTTGAGAAGAGCCAGGGTTATGTGCAACTTCTACAGAGGGACTATGGAGAGCATCCTGACCAGCTCCATCACTGTGAGGTTCTTCTACAGAGGGACGATAAAGAGCGTCCTGACCAGCTCCATCACTGTGTGGTTCTTCTACAGAGGGACGATAAAGAGCGTCCTGACCAGCTCCATCACTGTGAGGTTCTTCTACAGAGGGACTAGAGAGGAGCATCCTGACCAGCTCCATCACTGTGTGGTTCTTCTACAGAGGGACGATAGAGAGCGTCCTGACCAGCTCCATCACTGTGTGGTTCTTCTACAGAGGGACGATAAAGAGCATCCTGACCAGCTCCATCACTGTGTGGTTCTTCTACAGAGGGACTAGAGAGGAGCATCCTGACCAGCTCCATCACTGTGTGGTTCTTCTACAGAGGGACGATAGAGAGCATCCTGACCAGCTCCATCACTGTGTGGTTCTTCTACAGAGGGACTAGAGAGGAGCATCCTGACCAGCTCCATCACTGTGTGGTTCTTCTACAGAGGGACTAGAGAGGAGCATCCTGACCAGCTCCATCACTGTGTGGTTCTTCTACAGAGGGACGATAAAGAGCATCCTGACCAGCTCCATCACTGTGTGGTTCTTCTACAGAGGGACTATAGAGAGCATCCTGACCAGCTCCATCACTGTGTGGTTCTTCTACAGAGGGACGATAAAGAGCGTCCTGACCAGCTCCATCACTGTGAGGTTCTTCTACAGAGGGACTAGAGAGGAGCATCCTGACCAGCTCCATCACTGTGTGGTTCTTCTACAGAGGGACGATAGAGAGCGTCCTGACCAGCTCCATCACTGTGTGGTTCTTCTACAGAGGGACGATAAAGAGCATCCTGACCAGCTCCATCACTGTGTGGTTCTTCTACAGAGGGACTAGAGAGGAGCATCCTGACCAGCTCCATCACTGTGTGGTTCTTCTACAGAGGGACTAGAGAGGAGCATCCTGACCAGCTCCATCACTGTGTGGTTCTTCTACAGAGGGACGATAGAGAGCATCCTGACCAGCTCCATCACTGTGTGGTTCTTCTACAGAGGGACTATAGAGAGCATCCTGACCAGCTCCATCACTGTGTGGTTCTTCTACAGAGGGACGATAGAGAGCACCCTGACCAGCTCCATCACTGTGTGGTTCTTCTACAGAGGGACGATAGAGAGCATCCTGACCAGCTCCATCACTGTGTGGTTCTTCTACAGAGGGACGATAGAGAGCATCCTGACCAGCTCCATCACTGTGTGGTTCTTCTACAGAGGGACGATAGAGAGCACCCTGACCAGCTCCATCACTGTGTGGTTCTTCTACAGAGGGACGATAGAGAGCATCCTGACCAGCTCCATCACTGTGTGGTTCTTCTACAGAGGGACTAGAGAGGAGCATCCTGACCAGCTCCATCACTGTGTGGTTCTTCTACAGAGGGACGATAGAGAGCATCCTGACCAGCTCCATCACTGTGTGGTTCTTCTACAGAGGGACTATAGAGAGCATCCTGACCAGCTCCATCACTGTGTGGTTCTTCTACAGAGGGGCTATAGAGAGCATCCTGACCAGCTCCATCACTGTGTGGTTCTTCTACAGAGGGACTATAGAGAGCATCCTGACCAGCTCCATCACTGTGTGGTTCTTCTACAGAGGGACTATAGAGAGCATCCTGACCAGCTCCATCACTGTGTGGTTCTTCTACAGAGGGACGATAGAGAGCATCCTGACCAGCTCCATCACTGTGTGGTTCTTCTACAGAGGGACGATAGAGAGCATCCTGACCAGCTCCATCACTGTGTGGTTCTTCTACAGAGGGACTAGAGAGGAGCATCCTGACCAGCTCCATCACTGTGTGGTTCTTCTACAGAGGGACTATAGAGAGCATCCTGACCAGCTCCATCACTTTGTGGTTCTTCTACAGAGGGACTATAGAGAGCATCCTGACCAGCTCCATCACTGTGTGGTTCTTCTACAGAGGGACTAGAGAGCATCCTGACCAGCTCCATCACTGTGTGGTTCTTCTACAGAGGGACTATAGAGAGCATCCTGACCAGCTCCATCACTGTGTGGTTCTTCTACAGAGGGACTATAGAGAGCATCCTGACCAGCTCCATCACTGTGTGGTTCTTCTACAGAGGGACGATAGAGAGCATCCTGACCAGCTCCATCACTGTGTGGTTCTTCTACAGAGGGACGATAGAGAGCATCCTGACCAGCTCCATCACTGTGTGGTTCTTCTACAGAGGGACGATAGAGAGCACCCTGACCAGCTCCATCACTGTGTGGCACGGTGCCCGCACTGCCTCCAGCGCATCGTGAGAGCAGCTCTGCGGGTCCTCTCCCCTCCATTCAGGACACTCCACTGACAAACAGCTTTATTCACAAGGCATCAGGAAGCTGGACTCCCTGCTTCTACCTCCACCTGAGCACCTCCACCTGAGCACCCACACCTCCACCTGAGCACCTCCACCTGAGCACCCACACCTCCACCTGAGCACCTCCACCTGAGCACCCGCACCTCCACCTGAGCACCCACACCTCCACCTGAGCACCTCCACCTGAGCACCCACACCTCCACCTGAGCACCCACACCTCCACCTGAGCACCCACACCTCCACCTGAGCACCCGCACCTCCACCTGAGCACCCACACCTCCATCTGAGCACCCACACCTCCACCTGAGCACCCACAGAACAGAGACACAGAGACACCGCACCTCCACCTGAGCACCCGCACCTCCACCTGAGCACCCACACCTCCACCTGAGCACCCACACCTCCACCTGAGCACCCACACCTCCATCTGAGCACCCACACCTCCATCTGAGCACCCACACCTCCACCTGAGCACCCACACCTCCATCTGAGCACCCACACCTCCACCTGAGCACCCACAGAACAGAGACACAGAGACACCGCACCTCCACCTGAGCACCCGCACCTCCACCTGAGCACCCACACCTCCACCTGAGCACCCGCACCTCCACCTGAGCACCCACAGAACAGCACCCACAGCCACAGCCTATCACTGCTCCCGAGGCAGAAGGCCCCTTTAGAGGAAACACTGGGATAGCCTAAAAATATAAAAACACTCAAAAGAGTTTAAAATCCAGAAGTAAAAGCAATTAAGGAAGCTTGAAATAAATATAAAAAATCAGTAATCATCATGATAAATGATCCACATAAATACATATATAAATAATCAGGACTACATAAATCTATATCAAGCTAAGCATGGATGGTGGGTCTTGAGCCTGCTCTTAAAAATCTTTTTTCTGTTAAACGTTCTTTGCGGTCCTGAACTCCTCCTCAGGCCGTTCCAGAGGCGAGGGCCATGATTCTTTTTTTTAGGAATAACTAGGAGACCCCTGCCAGAAGGTTCATAAGGTAAAAGTAGTTCTGAAACATTAGAAGGGCCCAAACCATTAAGACATTTAAAAACCATTAAAAAAAACAAACTTTAAAATCGATCCTGAAACACACGGGGCCAATGCAGCGATTCTAAAACCGGTGTAATGTGGTCCCGCCTCCTGGTCTTCGTCAGGACACGAGCTGCTGAGTTTTGGGTATTCTTTTTGGGAAGAGCAGAAAGCAGGGCATTACAGTAGTGGATACGACTACGTCTGCGTGTTGGCCCGAGAGAGAATGGACTCTGGTGATGTTCTTTAAATAATGCACGCTGCAGATTAGGACTAGAGTCAGGGCAGATGGTTAAGAAGTAGCATAAACTCAGGCGCCTAAACGCTCCATGAATCACAGTCATGTCTTTACCTGTGATGCCTTCATTGGAGAGGAAGCGGAACCTTGTTCTGAAAATCAAACTTTGCTTACTTACGTTCACATTAGTCGGGGGGCAAAGCTCTCGATTTACCGATCGATCTACGTTCCCACCCTCACCTATGGTCATGAGATTTGGGTAATGACCGAAAGGACAAGATCGCGAATACAAGCGGCCGAAATGAGTTTCCTTCGCAGGGTGGCTGGGCGCACCCTTCGAGATCGGGTGAGGAGCTCAGTTACCCGGGAGGAGCTCAGAGTAGAGTCGCTGCTCCTTCACGTCGAAAGGAGCAGCTGAGTTGGCTCGGGCATCTGATCCGGATACCTCCTGGTCGCCTCCTGCGGGAGGTGTTCCAGGCATGTCCCAGTGGGACAAGGCCTCGTGGAAGCCCCAGGACACGGTGGTGGGACTATGTCTCCGAGCTGGCCTGGTGTCGCCTCGGGGTCCCCCCAGAACAGCTGGAGGAGGTGTGCGTGGACCGGGAAGTTTGGGCATCTCTGCTGAGACTGCTGCCCCCGCGACCCGGCCCCGGATAAAGCGGAAGAAAATGGATGGATGGACGTTTACATTACTAAGTAGCCAAGTGTTCAGAAGCTTAATGTCTTAAGAGACCTGAATAAAACCAGTGTGAAGTTGGCCCCACATAGTGTCCGAATAGCTCAAAAATGATGTCATTCGTTTGTGCAATTGTTTCTCCAGATGTGGAGCATTGGCTACTGGTCAGAATCACTTGGCTGGAGTACATGTACAATAGGTTATACATGTTTTTGTGCACCTGGCAAAAACCTGCACAGGAATAGGGAAGAACCTGTAACCTCCACAGAAAGGCCCCGTCCGACTGACTGAACCCGGGACTTGCTGTGAAGTGAGAGCACTAACCGCTGCGCCATCGTGCTGTCCCATCAATAAACCAGAACAGAGTTCTTCCAAACGCTCTCTTTGTGTGTACAAACAAAGCCCCAACAAATGACACCAGATATGATATGACACAGATTCAAGTGAAATGAGATGAATACAAAGAAATAAAATAGCTTTAAATGAGGTTACCACATTGGTTGAATACTGTGGGTTTTAAGTATTTTGTCTGGACTCAATTATATCTCCAATTATGTTGTTGTAACAAATGTTTTCTGCATATTGTGATCTAATATTTGGGCCCTCATCCAGATTTGTAAACTAAACTAATACTATTTTAAAAATGTAAATGTCCAGTTTTGAAGCTAAAATGTCTGTTGAGACTAGACCTTGTGCGCCCAGTGTGACCCTGTACATTTGAATATCTGCTTGTAGCTAAGAGCAGCTGTCTCTCATTCAGATAGGAACCTCCAGACACACGCCCCATGCCCAGAGCTGTGTCTTATCACAGCGGGCTCTTAATGGGATTTGCTCAAGAGGAGTTTATTAATACAAAGGCTTCTTAATTCTCTGATGCAAATGACAGACTTGTTATTTTCTGCTTGGACAGTCAGCGCCGGGCTGCATTCCTCTGCGCTGTCGTGTGAAAGCTGTGAATGTGAAAGCTCTTTCTTCATCACTGTTTGACCTTGTTGTTCCGTAGAGGTTTGAATTCCTCCAGACTATTCTCCCCGGACCAGTCACTGCGCGGGGGACAGGCTCAAATAATAGGGCTGCATATTACTTCATCTTTCTGAGTTTGGGTCAGACTCAGAGGCCAAACAAATGAGATGTTTGTGACTTTAAGCAGTTAGTACCCGCTGGGATATGGATTGATGTGGAGTGAACGAAAAGTGAGAATGCCTGAATGACGACCACAGC
Source organism: Gobius niger (assembly GCF_951799975.1). Classification (NCBI taxonomy): domain Eukaryota; kingdom Metazoa; phylum Chordata; class Actinopteri; order Gobiiformes; family Gobiidae; genus Gobius; species Gobius niger. The sequence goes on from NC_136872.1 coordinate 750,742, forward strand.
CAAACTTTTAATCTGCTTTGGCACTTTTTAAACAAATATTTCACCCAATGTCAGACTGATTAAAGTTCTTGGAAACTCACACTGGTGCTTCCTTTTCCAAAACATCCTTATGAAAATGCAATATCGTACGTGTAATCAGATTTAAGCTACTTATCCAAGCCACTGTGCGTGAAGATAGATTTGCTTCCTTCTTGCGTCTTGCCCTCGCCCTCCTCTGTAAGGTGAGGTGCTTCTTTGTCTCTGATTTGTCCTCTGTTTTCGACCCATCCGCCCCTTCCATCTCCAGAGCTTGAGCGTTTGGTCAGGACTTTCGTTTCTTTCTGTTCACTTCAAAGGGCGACCCTGGGGCCATTTCATCAGTGTCATTTTTGTGCCGTCCAGCGCTTCATGGGTCGCTCTGCCTGTCCACCTCCTCCGCTTGAATATCGCTTCTCGACTTGATTACACATTCAGGCTGGTCAGGACAGGCTAACAGTCATGTTATTTATGGTTTACAGCCGTAATGTTTATTCTGTCGTGCTTCTGCAAAATGTCACCCTTTGATATCCATTTCCCGTGCTTTCATTTGGCATCAGTGGGCCTTCTGAAGAGCACACAGCTGGGCTCTTTGACATCTCTGCTTCTGATACCGCGCTCCTCTCATCTTATCTGTAAAGAGCCACAGCTGCAGTCCATCTCCTCAGTGGAAACTCCCCTCCGCACTTTACAAAGAGTTGTCATATCCGCAACACTTCATGATGATGAGGCATACCCATAATGCACTAGCTAACACACGTTAACCGTGAACCAGAGGTTACATTGACAGAACATTTTGAAAGTCGTCCATCATTTTTGACGGATCTCGCCATAATGAAAGTCCAAACGTATGCACTGCTCTGTGTCTGAAGATGTTTGAACACATTTCTGTTTGATAATTGTGTGTTCTATGATTCTGATCAAGCTCCACTAATCCTGCGCTCTCAGATTATTTCCTAACATAAATAATCTTATATCTCTCTTTAGACCTAAAAAATGCATATAAGGAGAAATTAATGAATGACAGATAGCAATAGCTCATGAGGGATTTTTTTTACAACCCTGTCTGAGAGAAATGATCCCTATAGAACTGATAATGGACTAACTGTGAAGTAATTATGAATAAATGTGAGAAAGTAAATAGTTAAAGTTTGCAAAGTGAGGAGCGATAAAGTGTAACTTGAAAGTAAACAATGAAATTCCTCCCCTCTTTAACCAGAAAGCCCTTAGTTTGCAAAATGAGGAGAACAGGAACAGGATTTTTAAAAGTAAATGACCAAGGTTTTCTTTTATTCCAAGACAATTTAAATTGTAGCTTCTTACAGAAGACGTTAGTTTATGAATGAACTCATATGGAATTACGTAATGGAATGCTGCTGAAATAGATTCTTCCAAATATCCGCCTTTTGCTTTGATTACTGCTTTGTGGTTTGACATTTTCTCAGTGAGCGTCATGATGGCGTCACAGAAATGGTTTTGACCTCACAGACTATTCAATCATTCAGGGACAAAGACCTTATGAAGCTCAGTGAGAACATGCCAAGGAGATTATTAGCTCATTATTTGTTTTTGTTTTTACTTGTTCTCGATAAGTAAATCTTGAGAAATAAGAACAAATATACGAATGACAGTATGCACCCCGTGTCTGTTTTGCAAACATCTACTCAGAATTAGTCCATTATTAGTTTTGTTTTACTTTTCGAACTTTAACAAAGCAGTTTTCATGTCCTACAACCTATTTAATAGTGTATTCATTTGCCTTATTTCTTTTTCTAAGAAAGTGTGCTGTGACAGACGATGAATGTGCCTGTGGTAACCTCAGGTCAGGTTGATGGAGTAGCTCCTCTTCCACATTAGCGTGGCCATTACCTTGTGTCCTGCTGATCCATATCTGTATAAATAAGTGAACAGAGGCAGAGGAGATGTGTGTCCTGAGGGAGGCTCTCATTAGCCTCATTAACTTCTTAGACTGGAGACTAATCTTTTGGATGAGTTGTTCATTTTTGATAATAACACACTGAGGAAGCCTGGGTGCTAGTGTTGTTGTTGTTGATCCATTGCACTTCATACTCCTCTTTGGTGTGGAAGGTCAGGGCGTGGGTATGAACGAGCTGCTCAGCACATCGCTGTGAGGTCATGGTGTCAGCCAGCAGAGCTTGGTCATGGGCCTCATCAAAACTATTGCAATTGACCTTCTGCAAAAGCCCCGAAGAAGAAGAGTTTAACACGTTATACTGGGGCGCAGAGCGTGCTAGTGACTCTTTCTGTTGCAACACCGGCACCAGAGCAAAATGGTTTGGAATGTGCAGTGGAGGAATAGATTTAAAATAAGCAATAAAGGGGACACCTCAGCAATGGAGGCTAAAGCACCATTCTCTACTGCAGTGGTTCCCAAAGTGAGTTCTGGGGGTCCTCAGACGCACAACAGGGGCCCCCCCAAAGCTTTTTCACAAAACAAGTACATTGAAAAAAATAAATAATAATAATAATGCCTAAAACCAGTGTTTAACTATTAACATAGTCAGATGTTGCTTTTTATGTATTTTCAGCTGTAAAATAATTCCTTAGAATATAATAAATTATTATTATGGGGGGGGGCCCATAAGAATTTCAGATCGATAAGGGGGACGTTGGGAATGGCTGGCGGGGGTGAAGTGCTGGACTAATTGTTGTAAGGTGTAGTGCTTATCTAATTGTTCTACACAGAGGGTGTGTCCTGAGTGCAGTGGGTCCCAGAGGACCTCCACACACTGTGGGGCACATGAGGTGTGAGGAGCTGAGTGCTTCCTGAAAACATGAGTCAGCGGCTGTTTGTCAGTGACAGCTGATTTACAGCAGTAACATGATCCGCCACCATGACGCCATCCACTGGCCGCTTCTCCGCTCCACCATTAGGAGGAACGGCTGTGGTGAGCGGGAACAGTGCGAAGGTCAAATCCAAAATGTCATTTATCAGCAAGTGAACAAAACATTGACATTTGACATTTTTTTTACGTCATAGCAGCTGAAGCAAATTCTACTATTTTTCTAAAGCGAGTTCTACTGGACCAAGAGCGCCATCTGCAGGTTGTAGTGGGAAACATAAGTTATAAAACAGTTAAAACCAGCCTTCACTTTCAGCTAAAGACATCCTTCAAATTGTATGGCGCCCCGATGGACACACTTTGTGTGCAGGATGAGATCGTGATGATTTATGGACTTTGAAAATGCAGTGGAAAATTACGAAATATACCGAGAAGCCAAATACTAATTCAGAAATGTTTTTCTTACAACATTGGTGGGTTTTGTGTGCCCTATGAAAAGCCTCAATACATCTTTTAGGAGCTTTTACTAATGACTCTGGTCATGCAAACTCCACCACTACTCTCCAGTTGAAATTAAAAATGCTAAGTAAATCCAGGCCCGCGTCTCATGTGTATCTGTGCTGGTCTCCTCCTTTGGCTGCCGTTCCCCTCAGACCCATTAGCTGAGCCCTGGTGGTCATTAAGAATTCAGCAGCTCTCGGAGGGGGGCGAGAGAGTGGGACGAGGCGGGGCCGACCGGAGGATACGCCTGTGTTCTGAGGAAAAGGATCCCCTTCAATAATGCACAACTCCTCTTCTCATTAGCAGATATTAAAGTGGACATAGCCGGCAGAGCAGTCGCTTATAAACCTGCTTATGGCACCTCAGCATTGATATTTGATGCCTTATCAGTTCAATTTGTGATTATGTACGGAAAAGATTGATGACTTCTCTGTCTTAAATATCTCACATAACAAAATGAATGTACATTTCCACTGGGCTCATTGTAATCATTCAGCCTGAGCACCATGATTCATTCCCATCGGTGCCAGCAGAGGCAGCAGACCCTATGCAAACATTGTAATACTGGATGTATTCAGCAAAAGCAATACTGTTTCCATAAAAGGGTTTCCAAAGCAACTCACAGTTAGGAAAGGGTTCATAACACATTATGATTTTGCAGTTGACAGGTTCACATGGTCTTTTTTCTTCACAGAACATCCAACTTCTGAAAACTGGTAGCAAGTATTATATATTGCATTTACCTGATGGGTCCTGAGACAGCATCACTGGAAGTTACTAGACTGTCACAGCATCGATGAATATGAAAACCCTGGTTTTGCTCAAAGGAGTCGTCTTTCTGAATAGTAGTGATTAATGCAGACAAGTGCTGGCAACATAACTGTACCACACGTCACCAGGGGCAGGCAGATAAGCAGAGAAATGTTAAATGAACGCCTCTTTCCAGTGGCTGAATTTGAGTGGGAAGACTGGAAATATATGCCATATAATCAAGCTACAAAGTGAGATTGCTATTTTAATTCTGGAAACTCACCTCCACTTTGAGAAAAAAAAGCTTATACATTTTAGGCTTTGTGGAGCAGCCCTGCACATGTTCAGTGTTGTTGAGCCTGAATCCTTGCATAGTGCTGCCATCTGCTGGTCAGACAAATAAATCAAAATAAAAATGTTGCATTTTGATTGAACCTGTGTTTCAATTCATGCAGTGGATTTATTTAACAAGGCTTGGTGAAGATGATACAGTAACAAAATTCAGGTTAAAAAAAATAAAAAATAAAAATAAAAAAAAAATTATTTATTTTTTCAGGTTATGTATATATATATACACATATATGTATAATATCAATATATATATATATTTCTCAACCAGGGACCACTCGCGGTGCACAAGCACATGGGGGGGAGGAATTATTGTAGACAGAAAAGAAGGTTCAATGCTCTTATAGTATTTCTCAAAATTGTGGTAGAGCTTTTCTAATTTTATCAGATGTGGTTTTGTCAGTGTTTGATTGTCCAGTGGTGAAAGCGTAAGTGGGTTTGGGCTTTGAGTCTGTAGACTCGTACTCTGTACGAATCTACATGTGTGTGTTCTCTGTAGACGTGTACATGTGTGTGTTCTCTGTAGACTCCTTCATGTGTGTGTTCTCTGTAGACTCCTTCATGTGTGTGTTCTCTGTAGACTCCTTCATGTGTGTGTTCTCTGTAGACTCCTTCATGTGTGTGTTCTCTGTAGACTCCTTCATGTGTGTGTTCCCTGTAGACTCCTTCATGTGTGTGTTCCCTGTAGACTCCTTCATGTGTGTGTTCTCTGTAGACTCCTTCATGTGTGTGTTCTCTGTAGACTCCTACATGTGTGTGTTCTCTGTAGACTCCTTCATGTGTGTGTTCTCTGTAGACGTGTACATGTGTGTGTTCTCTGTAGACTCCTTCATGTGTGTGTTCTCTGTAGACTCCTTCATGTGTGTGTTCTCTGTAGACTCCTTCATGTGTGTGTTCTCTGTAGACTCCTTCATGTGTGTGTTCCCTGTAGACGTGTACATGTGTGTGTTCTCTGTAGACTCCTTCATGTGTGTGTTCTCTGTAGACTCCTTCATGTGTGTGTTCTCTGTAGACTCCTTCATGTGTGTGTTCTCTGTAGACTCCTTCATGTGTGTGTTCTCTGTAGACCCGTGCATGCTGGGAGCTGATGTGGACCTACAGAAGGTGGACAACAGTGTGTTTGCATTGGAGACTTTGCTAAAGTCCTGGCTCCACGAGCAGGGGGGAGACCGAGAGCACCTGCAGCTGCTCCTGCCCAGCCCCGGAGCCGCTCCAGGTAATCTGTGTGTGAGCTTTAACAGGAGGCCGCACTCGCACTAATGAGGACATTACTGGGGACAGGTGCTGGGATTGTGATTGCAAACATTCAGAATAGGTAGCATCCTTTTGGTCTGAAAAATCAATGGATTTCAGCATGTTTTTAGAAAAAAATCCCTACTCACAGAGGTTCAACTGTGCAATCCCACACTTATTTTTCTATCTCTCACTTCGGGCCCCCCTGCTGTCGAGCAGGGGGGCCCAGGGGGGACTCAGGGGAGGGAAAGCTGCAGCTGCCCTGAGATGTGGCTCTAGCTCTTTAACCTTTCTGCTGAGCTGTATGAAGTCGACTTCTCCTTCTGTGTGGGCAGTGTGTCTGAAGTGTGACATGCAGGAGCGCCTCATAAGTCCCGCCCTCATCGCCCTGACCCCGCCCCTGGGAGCCAAAACCGAGAGTACGCGCGACTTCCTGCCCGGCAAGGCATCAGCCAATCAGAGTGTAGGTCCTCAGCGACTCAAGGCCATCAAGTGAGTGAGGAAGCCTTCCTCTTCTGACAGTGTTTTGATGTGGTTTCTTGAATTCAGTATTGAGCTATTTTGACAATGCCGTTTTCCTCGTGGATCGATGCATCTTGTCTAAGTGGAAGTAGTGGCGGTTTGTGGATGTTGCCGTGTGTTGCAGGGTGCTGCGTCCAGACGGCCTGTGTGAGAGCCTGCTGTACGGCCTGCCCCTGCTGCTGCGCCCCTCCTCCTGCTGGAGCCTGGACTGGGACGAAGTGGAGAGCAACCACGGCCTCTTCCAGGCTCTGTGCCACACTCTCAGGGTAACACAGTATGCACTGATACGGCATCCACACATCATCAAACACATTCTGCAGGGCCACCGGGGGACAAGACTGAATGTTAGAAAATGAACGTTGATTCAAGCATCAAGAAGTGTAATGGCATCCAAGAAACACATCAAAACAATACGATACAATAGGCGTGAGAAAATTAGAGTTGAACATACAGTAAATGACGTGAAATCATATGTATGTAGTTTAAATGTACGTAAACAATACCGCAAGCAAGCAATAAAATGTTGATATTTGTAAATAATGTTAAACAGAAAGAGTTTGAAATAAATCACCCATTTACATTTGCCATTTGGATAGAAAGAAAAAACAGTTTAAAGACACGACTTGAAGCTTACCAGCTCTGTCCAAACTACTGACCATAAAACACACTTTTTAAGTGACTCAACTGCAATGTTACAAAACAAATACTTATAAAAGCTTTTTGTATTTTCAAGTATTTGGTCTTTTCTTTCTTATCAGTAGTTACCGGTGTTAATTTTGACAACATGTTTTAATTTAGTTTTAGTCCAAGTCTTTTGACGAATATGTCATTATATTTTTGTGGAGACAAATTTAATCGACTTTGCATTGATAATATTTATTATAATCCTATTTAATCAAGGTGTTCTGCTTCATGGAGCTTGTCCTACATGAACAAAGCTCTGAGCGGTTCCACTGGCGGAGAATATGATGCTCTTTCAAACTGTCATTAGAAGTTTGGATGATTTTAGTCTCTTCTTTTCCTTTTTTTTTAGTTACATTTTAGTTGACAAAAACATCTGGACATTTTGCTCATACAAAAAAATTTTACTTCACTAAATTAAATGAACTAAATCAACACTCGGAGTCACCACAGAGCTGACTATTCTTTGTCGTGCTATTGATTTTTTTTCTTTTTAAGAATCCCAGAAGCAAAGATGGAAGTGTAGTGCTAGAACCTGGAGCCGTAAAGCAAAGTGCAACTGTCGAACATTAGCAGACCCAGAAGAAGCTTTTGAAGATAGAAGCAAAACATCCCTTACTCAATCAATATTTGGACATCTCTACTGCAATGGCTAATGCCTGGACGACTGAGAGTCCTCACAGACATACAGAGATATGCATTTTTCTCAGTATTCTCCTAGTTATGAGAGATGACGTGCTGTACTCGTGTGTTGAATGTCTTTAGAGCCGCGAGCTGTTCCTCCTGCTGCGGTCGGACTCTCCCCAAAACGCCACAGGTTTGTTCACACAGCCGATACAACCTTCCAGCTTATTTACAGATTTATACGGTCACACTGAATATTGTGTCCATGTTCTCAATAACAATGCACCTGGGTCCAAAAACACGTCTATTTCTAATGAAAGAAATCTGGCGTGAGAAAGACACAATAACTGTTATTGTGACGTGGCTTCGGGTGCAAAATAAATATGATTAATTCTCTCACAGCTAAAAAATTATGGAGGGACAAACACCAGGAACTCCTGAAACACTGTGCAGACATGCGGAGGAGGGCAGGTCTACACTCCGCCACACTCCGAGTGCGGGCAGCGCTTTGGTCTGACTGACACATGCCAGTTTAAGGTAGTGATGTGACCTTCATGACCAACTGGCTCTTTAAGGTGAACGCTTCGAACTGGATCTCAATTGTGAAAAGGGCCAGATCAATTTTACCCAGAGCTCCCCTGAACGAACACAAGAATCAGCCCAATAACGGAGCAGGCCACACAAGTGAAAGCTTTTTGCTCTAAAGTCAAAGCTAAATGCACTAAAAATGATCTGTCAGGCAGCCTCTTTTTATTCATTCACAAACATTTTTTTTCAAAACTTACATATCAGTCCCATTGTGATTCTTTAAATCAAAAAATGCATTTATGGATCGTGCCTTAGATATTGTAAGTTTTCTGGCTGGCATTACAGTATTAAAAGTTTATATTTACAAAGACTTTTGAACGGATCCCAAAGACTTGGCTCCCAGAAAAGGGAGATCAGATAAGACAATCCATTATTCATCTCACAATGGAGAAATTCACTTGTTTACATTCAGCTCTCAGAGACAGGGTGTGCAAATAGGCAGGAAATATGCAATCAATTACAGAGCCTCTCGAAAGTATTCATACAGCTTGAACTTTTGCACATTTTGTCATGTTTACAACCCTAAACATAAAGATTTTATTTAGATTTTAGAACTGAACGTTCACACACAAGTAACAGACAACTGTGAAGTGAAAGCAAAATGATACATGATTCTGTTATTTTTCAAAAAAGTCTTTTGGGGTCTGACTCTACAAGATTAGCACATGTAGAGACTGACATTTTAGCCCATTCCTCTTCAAAACAACTCCAGCTCTGTCACATTAGAAGGAGAGCGTTTGTGAACAGCAGTTTTCAGATTATTCCACAGATTTTCAATAGGATTTAGGTCAGGACTTTGACTGGGCCATTCTAACACATTAATATGTTTTTATTGAACCATTCCATTGTAGATTTATCTTTGTGTTTAGGGTCATTGTCCTGCTGAAGGTGAAACTCCGCCCCAGCCTCAGTTCTCTTGTGACTCCAGCAGGTTTTCCTCCAAAATGTCTCTGTATTTGGCTCCATCCATCTTCCCAACTATTCTCACAATCTCCCCAGTTCCCGCTGAGGAAAAGCAGCCCCACAGCATGATGCTCCCCCCCGTATATTTGACACTGGGGATGGTGCACTGGGGATGGATTGAACAGTTGCTCCGGGAGATGTTTAAATCTTGGGAAATCTTTGTATAACTTAACGCTGCTTTAAACTTCCCCACAGCTTTATCCCTGACCTCTCTGGTGCTCCTTGGCCTTCAGGTGCCTCTATTTAATGGTTAGGCCAAGGTGTGAACATTCTGGAGTCATGAGGAATGTTATAAAGGCAATTTAATGCACTCAGAAAATGCTGTATGAATACTTATGCACGCCCCACTTTTCACTTTTCTATTTTTTGAAAAATGTGAACGTTCAGTAAAAAAATCCAAATAAAATCTTTATGTTTAGGGTTGTAAAAATGACAAAATGGATCTTGTTGTACTACAGTCTGACAGCAGTGGGGATGAAGGACTTAAGGTAGCGCTCCTTCTTGCACTGATGATGGATGTGAGCTCCCGTCCCTCACCTCCTCCACAGAGTTCAGGGGTCCAGTGGTTCCTCCTGAAGTCGATCACCATCTCCTTCGTCATACTGGTGTTCAAGCACAGGTGGTTGCGCTCACTCCAGTCCATGATGGCGGAGCCGTCTGAGAACTTCTGGAGATGACAGCTGTCCGTGTTGTATGTGAAGTCCGATGTGTAGATGGTGAAGAGAAACGGTGAGAGGACGGTGCCCTGAGGGGCCCCGGTGCTGCAGACGACCACCTCAGACTCACAGCTGCGCAGCCGCACATACTGTGGTCGGTCCGTGAGGTAGTCGATGGTCCATGCGGTGAGATGTTCATCCACTCCCGCGTCCTCCAGCTTCCCCCGCAGCAGCGCCGGCCTGATGGTGTTGAAGGCACTGGAGAAGTCAAAGAACATGACCCTCACAGCGCCCACTCCAGCAGGTAGATGACAGGGTGAGGATGAGCCGCTCCATGGTCTTCATCAGGTGGGAGGTCAAGGCGACCGTTCTCTTGGCACGGAAATAAAAGTCATGTATTTCCAGTGCACTGGTGACGGTTTAAGTACTGTGCTTTGTAACAACGTGGACACCTGTAGCTTATAGACAAGTGCGGCTTATAATATATCCATCCATCCATGCATCCATCCATTTTTTTCCACTTTTCCATAATAAAAGGGCCTATAATATAATATGTACTTGTTTTTCTTTTTTTCTTTAGTTGGTGCGGCTTATATTCAGGTGCCCTCTGTAAACTGAACATTACGGTCGTCTTTTATCAGCAATATGAATAAGATCATTCTATAAAGTATCAGTATAAGTAGTGGTGATGCCACAGTGTGAGTGGCCCCCAGCCCTGTCATGAGGACGGAGAACACAGGATAGAAGGACTAGTGCACTATCTGTGTAGTGATTACTGGTGTCATTGATGAGGCTGACAGACCTGTGTCCCTGCGCAGGCGTGTACTCCCACTATGTGCTGCAGCCCTCGCCCTCTCTCTCTCTGCTGCTGAAGCCCGTGGTCTCCAGAGAGCTGCTCCTGCCCTGCCACGTGCCCGCGAGCGCCCAGGATCCTCCGCCCGAGGCGCAGCAGGCCATACAGGTATTCACTCACTTGGGAGGTAGAGGGGAGTAACCAACAGCCCACCATATCTGTTCAAAGAATATGTCCTCCAGTGTTGGGAAAGTTCATTTTCTACATGAACTAGTTCAAAGTTCAGTTCAATTCAATTCATTTCAAAGTGAACTAGTTCGTTCATAGTTCATAATTGTTTATAGTAAACAGTTCGTTCATAGTTCATAATTGTTTATAGAAAACAGTTCGTTCATAGTTCTTTTTTTTCCCTTTTTTTTTGCTGCGAGCTGTTATTCAGGCATGAAAAAGGGTCAGGGTGAAAAAGGTGAGAAGTATATTTCTCCTCTCAGGGAAATATTTTTAAATTCCATATCTTAAAGCAACAATCTGAAGTATTTGGAGATGTATTTTTGCCAACCTTGGGAGAGCTGGAGAAAGTTGACTTCAGCCATGAGTCAAAAATATGATGGCCTCCTCACTTAGTGTTATGCAAACTCTTTCATGTCAGCCTGTCACTGTATTCAGAGTGGATTTTGGATATCTTAATAATATATATAATAATAATAATATTTTATTTTATCATTATTATTAATTGGTAAATTCTTAGTGGAAAATGAAGCTACAAATATTCAATTGCATTTGTGTTAATTTGGTAAATTAATCATGTGAATAAGACTGTTTTAGTAGTTAAAAAACTCCACATTGTGTCTTTATGTAAATGAGTGGCACCGCGGAGCAGAGGAGTTTGGAGCCACAGACGTTACACAAGGGAAACTCTCTTCGTAGCCTCACTCTGTGGCTGCTGCGGCACCGTGAGGACCCGCAGGTTACTGGTGTGCCAGGGCCTGTGCCAGAGCCATAAACAGCAGAGTCACCGCCACAGAACTGGACACAGCGTGGGGGCCGAGCAGAGCTACCGCGAGCTACACCGTGGACCTGCCAGAGTTTAGAGCCGCTGGTAAACTCTGACGGCGCGGCGGGGTTTTATATTCACTGATATAAGAAATCTGGCTCCATATTGAACGGGAAATGCCGTTCACAGACACCAGAATGAACGCGTTCATGGTGTCGTTCATCAGGCAGTAACACTGTGCGTTCAGTTCACGTTCGGCCAAAATATGAACGCGTTCATGAACTTTGGTTCAATGAACGCGTTCAGGTACATCACTGATGTCCTCCTCCATCTTTCTAACAATCTGTTCCTCTCGGCTAAAACGCGAGAACAGGAACACAGTATCTTTAATGTGATGTTTGCTTATAGATGTAGGAAAGTACCGTAACAGGCATGATTTGTTGTCCTGACCTGTTTATGTTCCGTGTATGTGTGTGTCCTGATCAGGCGTGTCTGGGGCAGCTGGAGGAGGAGTTTGTGTTCAACCCGCTGCTCCTGAACAGTAACCTGTATGCTTACCTGAGGAGCCGCGGCCTGATGTCCCAGTCCAGATACCCATACAAGTAATTTACTAACCCACTCACCCATACAGGCATTCAGGATGTCTATCCAACACCAGCCAACCATCATCGTACTCTGACAGAAGGCCCTCGACGGCTACTTCAGCTTCATCAACCATACTTCAAACCAAGCAGGAACTAAATGAGACGGAGACAGAACCCGCTCAGTGACATAGATCATCATTTTTACTGCATACCTTTATCAAAAACTCAAAATGATGACTTCAGCTGCAGTTCTGACTGAAATCTGACACAATCACAAACAAAAAGATTGTAGACTGTATTAAGTTTTTAGATTTGGGCACAGCCGAACTGGAGAAAAAGTGTTCCGTTCAAGTGGGGGTTAGAAGGTTAAAACTGTGCATGAAATGGCATTAAAAAGCAGTAAATAGGACTTGCTGCTGCCTGAAAACCCTGGATTTCAGTTCAGTCAGCTGTATTCTACCTCATGTAAAGGCTCTATGTAAATGTTATTCTCAAACCTCTGGTGAAAATGAGTGCTCCTTTGTGGCTGTCTCTACAGGGCAGCTCAGAAGCACCAGGCACAGCCACTGGAGGGCAGCAAGAGCGCAGGCAGCAGGCCCAGACAGGTACAGCAGCAGCATCCTGGAGACAGATAATCATAATAATAATATTACTATTATTATTATTAAATAAGCAAACTTTATTTGTATAGCGCCTTGCACAGACACAGAGTCACTTCACAGTGCTAAAACATCATTATAAAACAGCATATTCATTGCAATAATGCAAAACTCAGCATTCATTATACTAGTGGTGTCAGTACTGCATCAGCCGGACTTGAATGCTTTCTCAAACAGATGGGTTTGAGGTGCTTTTTGAAGGTAGCTGCTGACTCCAATGAGCGCAAGTCAAGAGGACTTTTATTCCAAAGTCGGGGCGCTGCGGCTTTGAAGGAGCGGTCTCCCCGAGTTTTAAAGTGTGTTCGTGGAACCATCAACAGGTTCTGCCCAGAGGACCTCAGGTTCTGAGACGTACTGTAGGGTTTAATAATAATAATGTATACAGTGGGTTATTCAATACAGTGCTGTTGAGGTCAGTATTATGTTAAGTGACCTATTCATAACCAAAAGTTCAGGCAGTAGTTGGTGTGGAATTTCTTTTCTGTGAGTTTCCTTTTACCAGTGCTGTAGATCGCCACACACAGACCTAGAAATGTATCCATGAACAAGTCAAAACATATACAGTAGGGGTTTGTTTCTCTAAAACAATCACGAGTCCCTGGTACTTCTCATACTTTACTTTCAATCTTAAAACTTCAATAAATGTCAAATGGCATTTGGTTTATAAACTTAGGACACATTTTACGGCCCCCATGTATCGTGATACGTGTCAGATTAGATCTCATACACTCATGTTTTATGTAGCGTGAGCTTGGATCCACTAGTGTCTGTGTGATCAAAGGTACTTGTACTTGAGTAAATGGAAGCGAGTTTTACCTGAAACATTTGTCTTTTTCTTGTGTTGTTCTTGGACATGTTTGTCTCGTGTCTCTCAGGGCCGACAGTCCGGGGTCAACAGTAAAGTGCGGGCCACAGTGGCTCCCCTGCCCCCGTCCACTGGTTCCTCCCTGTCCACCGCCCTGGGGCCCCCTCCTGCCAAGGCATCACGTCCCACTCTCACCCTGCTATGTAGCAGTGGCTGGGGCGTCAACCGCCGTGCCCCATCCCCCACGGTGAGCGCACAGCAGGACGAGGACAACTGTCTGGACTTTCTGTAACAGGTCAGTCGGCACCGGGCAGAGTTCACATTGCCTCACATTGCCTTGTGTCACTGGCCTCTTGAAGTGTCATCTGCCCATCACGATGCACAGGGACACAGAGCCTCAAACCTGGGCACCATTTGGGCTTTAGTTTTCTGCAACACTTTAACTTCTGTACAACACAGTGGTATCTTTTAGGGGCTGTTTCCACAGCTATAAAACAGCAGCACTTTGGTATCGGACGCACGTGTCTGTTCCACTTGAAAACTGCTAGTTTCATGTCTCAGGGGGAGACTGCTCTCTAGTTAAGGTTAAGGTACATGTCCCCGTAGGGACAATAAAGGGACAACACCCCTTTTTTCTCATGTTTTGCAGCCCTGCCATGCAGTGTAAAACAGGGAGGGGACCAAGTGCTGCAGAAGCACTTTGAGTTGGAAATGCCTCCAAACAGAGCAGATGAAGAGCCGGTGGGAGGGTGGAAAGAGATGACACAGCAGCCCTGGCAGCGGAAGACACTTTGACAGCAGTTAAAGGGAGATCACCCAAAGACCCAGAGTGAACCGCGTGTGAACACAAAAGGCCTGTGTTAGTGTCGCTCTCAGTGGCCTGCTGGGTAATGGGGAGAGTCCTCAAAGGAGTGGTTTGTGGCATTAAGATAGAGATGGACTGCAGACTGAGGGCTGCTAGAGCATTCTCTGTGGTGCAGCACCGCACTCCAACATTCAATCTGTCTCCCCGTACAGCAGTGTCTGGAGGACAGTCATTCTAATGAGGCTGAGACACAGATCAGGACAGATCCATGACAGTGAGCAGTGAGACGGGCTGTTCAGACTGATGCTTAACTACAAAGGTTGTTGACCAAAAGGTTGCAGAAAGCTTTAGTGTCGCTGATGAAGAAGCGACTTCAACTACAGTACACATAGTGGCTCAAAGACCTTCATCTAGGATAAACAATGCGAATACTATGATAGTATGGTTACTTGGACTTACTTTCCTCATCACTGCCTCCTGTCAGACAGATGAAGCAGAAATGCTCCGAGGGAGTGCGCGGAAGAGCAGTATATTGTACATTCCTTGTACATTTTGATGTAACGTAACATTGTTTTAAATCTAGAGCCCTCTCCCTGTAGTTTCATGTATGTCATATCATAGAACGTGTCACCCTACATAACAGCCACGTGCAAAGTGGACAGAAAAAGAGGGGCTGAAATAGAAAGGCATTAGTGGCTCTTGTGTCAAACTTTGATAAATGACACTGTCTCATTTGTTTAACTGTGGACAGGCTCAGATTGTGCATTAAATGAAAGTGTCATCAGGCATGTGTGATCTCAGAACGTCTCATCCCACCCTGAACTACTTTCAAAGTGAGCTAAATGCAGTCCTACTGTTCAAAGACTGGTCCACAAGATCAGACTCTCACTGCTCATCCTCAGACATGACTAAAGTCAGGGCCCGGACTCTGCTCCCTGATCCACTCTTTCACAATCTGAGCCATTGTAAAAACCTGATCATTCACATTAACAGCACAAACCAAAACAACAACATTTAAGTCAACTTAAAGCAGTACTAAGTATCGTGTTTACCTTAATAAACCCTCCCCGTAGTCCCTGTGGGGGCAATACAAGTGTTTATGGGATGATTGGAGGGTCTTTCATCTCCCCTGGTGTCTCTGGCCAGAAAACCATGTTTGCAACTTGACTGCCACCGGGCCGGAGCAAGCAATACACACTAATGGAATCACGAAGAAGAAGCTAACATGCTAACGGGCAAAGCTAACTGCGGGCTAACGTCACTTTAAACAGTATTTACAGCCAAGTTTGAGTGAAAACAATTATTTCCATTGTATATGTTAGGGTTGGTATGTGAACCCCAAAGCAGACACAAAGGCAACTAAGTTGAACAAAAAATGTCTTTATTAAACAAGACTTCTCCGTGTAACAAAAAAACTAGACAGGCTTGGCTCTCCAGGGTCTGGCAGGGTGTCTCTGAGGCAGGTAGAGGATCTGCACGGCAAAGGAACAAATGAACTTTAGCCACAAAAACAGATGACAAAAAAAATGACTACTAGGCTTGGGTACGAACCGCGAAGAAGACAGAACAATCTGGCAGTGAGTGCAGGAAAACCAGGAGTCTATGGCTGTTTCCCAATGTCCAGGATCCTCGGCGTCTCGACCACTTCGGACGTCATTTGCGTCATCACGGCGCCGCCAAGTGGTGTTCCATTTCACCTGGACCACTCGCCCCCTCGCAGCTCCACTCCTCCGTTTGGCTCATTTACGAAGGATACAGCAGTGGATCCTCCGCTGCCTCGGAGAGCTGAAATTACCCATGATGCACTGCAGCATAGTTTCTTTTTTCTTTTCTCGCAAAACTTTATTAGTTTGAACTCACTTTAAAAAAGTTGTGTTCCACATAAACAGTTTCCTGGCCTCTGTTGTTCATAAAACACTTGTTTTAATGAGCATAGATTGACACGTGACCTGACGCAGCCGCTCCGGAGGCCGTTCCATCTGAGCTCAAAGGCGGCGGGAAGAGGACACTCGGCTCCGTTTGGGAGGAGCCGCCACCGAGGACGTCAACGAAGTGGCCAAACGGAGGACGGATCCTCGCAATTGAGAAACAGCCTATGTACAGAGCTTGATTGGAGATGAATGTCAGCTTGATCTGCTCAGAGACACTCCCACCAGCCAAGAGCCAAGCCTGAAAAACAAAACAGAGGGGAACAAACACAAGAGGGAGACAAAGACACTAGTCTTTGCCTAGCACATAACAGTATAATTGGACGCACAGTAACCCTCTCTCCCTTCGCCTTTCCTGTCGGCGTAGTATTTACTCTCCAAGACAATAAGTTAAAAAATCATAACTTGCTACGACACCTGCAGTTGTGCTTATGGCCTCTAGGGGGAAGAGTTACTTAGTACTGCTTTAAGTCAGGGCTGATATTTTACATGACAGAGTTATTGAAATTAGTGAAGTTAAATAGAATTTAAAAATCTAGATCTACAAAATAAGCAATGAATATCATCTTACACAAAACAATGCACATATTCATATAAGTGTAAACTCTGTGAGCAGTGAAAGTGTGATAATGAGCATCCCGCCATTCCGCCCTCTGCTGGACCTTTGACCTTACGACAGCCCAGAGCATGAGCTCAGTATGTGGATCTGCCACACAACAGGCTTCAGTCTGTTCTGTCCGGCCTCTGCTTCTGCTGCACAACTCATCTCACACTCCAGCTCTTCAGGCTCTGCCAAAGTCCCTCTGCTCAGCTATGCTCAACTCCATATCACCTCATTCACACAGTATTCCTCAGCTAGTCCTGTTCACTTTAGTGGTGTCTTCTTCTCCTGTTGAAGCACTCTGATCGTCAGAGGAAAACCCCAAAACTTTCCTCTATATTAAAGAGCCACTGTCTAATCCTTACACAGACTATTTAAAATGATAAAATGTAAAATATCAAAGCCGAGTCGCCTAAAAGAATGTGTTTAGAAATGTTCATTTATGTGATTAGAAGTGAGAAACTTTATTTTATTTTATTTTAAGACCGACAAACCCAATAGCTCCTCCACAAAGGGCCAGGAAGAGCGAGTTTGCAAGGAGAAGGCCCAGAAAACCAGAATGTTTTTATTCATATTTATAGGTACCCTTGACCTCAACAGATTCCTGACAGGACGCGACAATTCCCATTCCCGCAATATTGACGGTGCATAGCAAAGCAATTCGTGCCATTAATTCGGGCGTTCTGCTCTCCCAAAATTTCATCCACTGAGCGGTGCTGTGATCAAAAATGACACCGTTCGTGTCCTAGCGCACTTCCTGTTGCTGTTATACTGCATTCAGACTGAAGGCGATGGAGACTTTTCTGTTCCGTTTTATTGCCTTAATGGTTTGTGCAGCCGTGTGAGGCGACTCCTGTTGTGATGTTGGGCTAAACAAAACCACTGATTGATTTAGACGTCAGGGGCGAGAGAGTTTGAATGTGTTCTGAAGCGTAGAAAGGAGCTCTTGACTGAAAAAGAACTGCTGTTTTAGTTCTAACTAGTCCCTCTTTATTACTGCCATGTCCTCCGGATCTTCAACTATAGCTACACACGATCTACGCCAGGATCTCCCCAGTATTGAAGCACATGTCCAGCCCATACGTCTGGAGGTACGAGCCCCAGACGTACGAAGTCATAAAATATCAGCTACAGAAAATGAAAACGCTCCGGCAGAACCAGAACTTGCAAAGATTATTATTACCCATAATGCACCACAAAATTCAGTTGCTTCCCTGCCCATTGGATGAAATTTTGGGAGAACAGAACGCCCGAATTGTAAAGATACGTACACACCTAATTTGATCGATTGAAAGGTGTGTATGCACCTTTACTTTCATACTTTCAAGTAACATAACCCAAGGTATAACTTTTTCTCTCATTATTTACAGGTTTGGAGCTGTGTTTCCTTTCTCCAACGCCCCGTGCTTTCTATCACCCAACTCCAAATGAAGCAGTTCTTTAAAGTTGGATTTGAGAGTTCTCCTTTTTATCTATGGTTTAAACTTTTACCGATTGTTCCGAGAAACTGTTTGTCTGCTGTTGTTGTTCATATGTTGTTTTAAGATTTGTAAAATATGAAACAAACTACAGCATTGTCTTTTTACACAATAAAGCTGTTGTGTCTTTGAAGCGACCAGTTCTTTTAAGGAAACAGTCTTTCCTGTGTCACTTTGGGTTGGTACTCAATATTAGGGGAAATCAGACCTTCACGTTTGTTGGCTGCAAATGTTTAAGATTAAAGACCACAGGTTTTGTTCAAGGTGGTTTAAAAAATATCTGAATATCAATTATTTGGAACCTTTCGTACAGAACCAAAGCTGTTAAACGAAACGAAAGCCTTTAGAGTGAGTCAAGCGTCGGCCCACGCACGGATTTTGCGATATAGTGCGGTTAATTTGCCAATATGTTGTGCAGCCCTGAAAGACTTCCATATTTATAATTCTCCTTTTCAAAGAGCAAAAGGCCTCGTGTCTCCTGTAGCTCAGCCGTCTGCAAACAACTTCTATAAAGAAAGTGAGTGGGCTGAATTTCAGATCTTCAGAGAATGTGCTATTATATTTTCCACAATGGCTCCGCCCTTCACCATATCCTCTTCAGTCTCATCTGATTGGAGACTATATTAGCGCGGGGACTTCCTGCCTCACTGTCGGTAACAGTCGCTGTTTTCGGACGAGTTCAAGAACAATATGAGAAGTTTTGTTTTGTGTCAGTTTCAGACGGAGATGTGGCTCGGTCCACTCATTCTCCTGAGGCGTCAGAGACACAACACTGAGAGGGCAAACTGGGAGGGGGAGAGGAGGGAGGGGGGGAGGAGAGAGGAGGAGGGAGGAGGAGGGAGGGGGAGAGACAGGGGGTGAGGAGGGGGGGGAGGAGAGAGGAGGAGGGAGGGGGAGAGACAGGGGGTGAGGAAGGGGGGGGGGGAGAGAGGAGGGAGAGGGGGAGAGGAGAGAGGGGAGGAGGGAGGGGGAGAGAGGGGGGGAGGAGAGAGGAGGAGGGAGGGAGGGGGAGAGACAGGGGGGGAGGAGAGAGGGGGGGAGGAGAGAGGAGGGAGAGGGGGAGAGGAGAGAGGGGAGGGGGAGAGAGGAGGTGGGGGAGAGAGGGGGGGAGGAGAGAGGAGGAGGGAGGGGGAGAGACAGGGGGTGAGGGGGGGTGAGGGGGGGTGAGGAGGGGGGGAGGAGAGAGGAGGGGGAGGGGGAGAGGAGGTGGGGGAGAGAGGAGGTGGAGGAGAGGGGGAGAGAGGAGGTGGGGGAGGGGGGAGAGAGGAGGTGAGAGGAGGGGGAAGGGGAGAGGAGAGAGGGCGAGAGAGAGAGGAGTGTGGGAGAGGGGGCGGAGGGGGAAAAGAAAGAGGAGGGAGGAGGTGGGGGAGAGAGGAGGTGGGGGAGGAGAGAGGAGGTGGGGGAGAGAGGAGGTGGAGGAGAGGGGGAGAGAGGAGGTGGGGGAGGGGGGAGAGAGGAGGTGGGGGAGAGGGGGAAAAGAAAGAGGAGAGAGGGAGACAGAGGGACAGAGAGAGGAAGAGCATGTGCAGAGGAAGTCTTGCTCACTGTAAAAGATGAAGTGTGAACGCCCACGGCCTGCAGCACTGCCTCATGTAAACCCTCTCCCTCATGTCATACACCACCATGAGCTGCGGACAGCTTTACTTGAGTATTAAGTAAAAGTATCCACTCTCACATGTATAAGTACATGCCACCGATTTCTTTTTTTTTTAAACAAGTGAAAAGTGTTCACACGTAGTTCTATTTCTGAGAACTACAGTTGGAGTAAAATGATTCAACATTTTTAGTTAAAATTTACATTTTTAATTTACATAAAGGCCCTATACCTGATTTGTTTTTTCTAGCAGTAGAATCAACAACAGACATCTGTGGAAAAAAGTGATACAGTGTTTCAAAGTTGTGACGCGTTCATGAACTCATCCCTGGGATGTTGGAAAAGCTGTTGTTTGGTTAAATATTGTATTGGAACACAGTACTAACATCTAACCTTCCACCAAAAGGACAATAAAGCTGTAAATGTGTCAGATAATCTACTGCATCAATGTTCTGTTTAGCCCTGTGTGAAATTTGTCATAGGTCAAACAGCGAGAACAGGAAGCTGCCACTTCCTAAAATCAGCTCGGAGCGAACCAAAGCAGATAAACGAAAGCCTGTAGTGAGTGAGTGTGGGCCCACGCACTGATTAAAATAACCAGCGTGGTCTTGACAATCACAGACACGTGTTCAATGACCGAGTTACCAACACGCTGAACACCATCCAAGTTAGGAGGAAACTTAACTCTCTCATGTACATGTAATGGCCCTGCCCCCCCTCAAAACACTAACACATCAATGAGCATCCCCAGAACATGACACGTATGTGGCTTCATCTGACACACATTTAAAGCCCCATTGTGGAACAGAACAATAATAACTAGAAATGCTGCGCCATTGCGATTGACTGCGGAATTGCGGGAAGCGAATGCAGAAATTGCATAAACTGTTCAAATTGCATAAATTGCTTAATTTGCATAATCTAATTTGCATAAACTGGTAAAATGCATAAAATGTCATGTTGCATAAACTGTATAAACTGCATAAAGTGGTAAAATGCATGAATGGGTCAATTTGCATAAATTATGTAAATTGCATAAACTCTTTAAAATTCATAAATCCTAAATGGCATAAACTCTTAAATTGCATAAACGGTTTAAAATGCATTAACTGGTTAAATCCCATAAAGTGGTTAATTTGCATAAATTATTAATATTGCATAAACTTTTATATTCCATAAACTGGTCAAACTGTTGAAATGGCCTCAGTGCTTGATTGGCAGAAGCACAAATGGCTGAAAGGCCTGGAGTCTCCTGATTGGCTGGATTCGCACATACACACCAATGCAAAAATTTCAAACTCTCATATAAAAAAACTGGAAATCTGCAGAAGGCCAATTTTTTCTCAAAACCCACAAGTTGCAGAAGCTGAACATGCACAAAGTGCAGAAATTGCATAAAATGCAGAAAAAAGTGCAGAAAAGCATGGATTTGCGGAAGCCCCATTAAAAGTCAATGGGAAAAATCTCCGACATTTTGGCCGATTGCGGAAAAAACGTAAGTTGCAGAAGTCCCAAAAGTAATAGCACCCTTCTCCTCAACATGCGGAACATTTTGATGCATAACTTGCATAAATTGCACAAAGCATGAAAGTGCTGAAAGCTGGAGAAAATCGGGAAAAAGATGGAAGAGGAATAATAACTAGAAATGCAATGGCTGTGCCATTGCGATTGACTGCGGAATTGCGGGAAGCGAATGCAGAAATTGCGTAAACTGTTCAAATTGCATAAATTGCTTAATTTGCATAATATAATTTGCATAAAGTGGTAAAATGCATAAAATGTCATAAACTGCATAAAGTGGTAAAATGCATGAATGGGTTAATTTGCATAAATTATGTAAATTGCATAAACTCTTTAAAATTCATAAGTCCTAAATGGCATAAACTTGTAAGTTGCACAATAATGCATAAATTGTATTCCATAAACTGGTCAAACTGTTGAAATGGCCTCAGTGCTTGATTGGCAGAAGCACAAATGGCTGAAAGTCCTGGAATCTCCTGATTGGCTGGATTCCCCCATACACACTAATGCAAAAATTTCAAACTCTCGTATAAAAAAACTGGAAAACTGCAGAAGGCCATTTTTTTCTCAAAACCCACAAGTTGCAGAAGCTGAACATGCACAAAGTGCAGAAATTGCATAAAATGCAGAAAAAAGTGCAGAAAAGCATGGATTTGCGGCAGCCCCATTATAAGTCAATGGGAAAAATCTCCGACATTTTGGCCGATTGCGGAAAAACCGTAAGTTGCAGAAGTCCCAAAAGTAACAGCACCTTCTCCTCAACATGCGGAACATTTTGATGCATAACTTGCATAAATTGCACGAAGCATGAAGGTGCTGAAAGCTCTAGAAAATCGGGAAAAAGATGGAAGAGGAATAATAATAAAGAACATGAAAACCAATAATTGACTGCGGAAGAATTCCGCAGTCAATCAATAACTCGATTTTTGGACTCATGTGCAATTACAATGTAAAGGTTTTCTTCCCCAAACGCCGACGCCGGTTTGAGCTTTTCATCAGCGATGTCTTAAACACACGCTCACAGGAGACGGGGGAGGATTGTTAAACGCCAGTGCACACAACTGAACGTGCAAAATGTGACTTCTTTCACATAAAGCACTTTGTAATGAGAGTTCAATCAGGGACCTCACACTCAGGCCAATGTGACTGAACAGCAGTGTACAGTATTTGAACTATTGTATTAAAGGAACAGGCCATACGGAGATATGTTCTTACCTGAGCTTAGACGAGTTGATGCGTACCTGTCTGGTCTGTGTGCGTCCCCGTGGAACAGTGTGGTAGCTTCCAACGTCACCTTTGTTTGGAGCTATAGGGATACATTGGGAGAGACCAAATGACTGAGGGCACACACAAAGACCAGACAGGTACGCATCAACTCGTCTAAGCTCAGGCAAAAACGTTTATCAGTATGTAAAAACGGTGGCCTGTTCCTTTAAAGTGATCGTCTGGAAGTCTAAATGTATTACAAAAAGTATAAAATCAGCTAAATCGACCAACTGGTCGTGCATTTTGATGTTAAGTAAGTCATAATTTATATATTTTTTCCTCCTTCCCAGATCCTAGCAACTAATCAGTCTCTAGTGTCCTCCCACATCGACCAATGAGACGAGCTCTTCCTGTAAGGGCCAATCAGGCGATAGAAGGAAGAGCTTTTACTTAAAAAAACCGCAATGATTCCGTTCCTGCTCTCATCAGTTTGCAAACGAAGACGAGCTTTCTGGTTAAACAGGGGAGGAATTTGATTGTTTACTTTCAAATTTCACTCGATCTCTTCTCACTTTGCCAATTTACAGACTGTCACTTTAACGCTGCGGACCAAAAACTGCCTACATTCAATGAGAACGATGAGAAAGAGGAGCTGTAGAAATGTGGCCAATGCGAGCGATGAAAAGGAGGAGGAATCCCCTTTCATTCCTCTTACAGGAGACAGTTTCAAAGTGACAGATACTAAGATGGATCGTCCCTGGACCCAGTGCTTCATTTGGAAGTGAGTAGTTTCAGGAACACTTTTGGACTGATGTGATAGATTGGGGAACCAATACAGTCGCCGGAACACTCTCATTAAACACCATAATATCATCTCAAATCTTTGCCAGATCGTCCAAAACAGTTCTCGGATCCTTTACCCTGAAAAGCTGAAAGGTGGGGGAATGGACAAAGTTGGATGAATTGATTCCGCGAGTGTTTTTCTTTGCCTCAGTTCTGTTCACTTCAGTCGCTCAAGGCTTGACTCATTTCCTGTTTGGAGTTGCCCTTCTATCTTAAGTCTCAAACGAGGTGGAATGTGGACGAGGCTGAGCAGATCTTGGTTGGACGAGCACCCGAAGGCAGCGCGGGCTCGTCCTGCAGGAAGAGGACACTGTTTAAAGCTGAGCAGGACATCCTGACCCCTGACCGCTCTCCCACAGTCGTGTTGGAGTGATCCTGAAAACGGACTGTTCCACTGGTCTAGCACAGGGGTTCCCAAACCTTTCAGGCCCCAACCCCCACAATCGGGACACCCTTATTTCTCTTCTTTCCAGTTTTCAGTTGGACCTGTTCCTTTTAAAGTTGGTCCCACTGAGTGAGGACGTCTGTAAAACCACTCAGACACTTATTCACTGGTTGATCACCGCGAGTTCTTTTGAAAATATGTTTCATTGTTCTTTATTCTTTTTCAGTCAGACTATTTTATTCCTAATCATGTTTCCTGTGATGCATTTATTGCAGTCTCACTAACTCACCAGTGGGACTGTTTTTACACTTTGTATAGTGTACCTACAGTGGTCACGCTGGTTTGTAGTGATCGGAGTACTGTACTGAGGACATTCAGCCACAGCTGCCCTGGGTTAGACTGATGAAAAAGAGGCTCCCAATCTGCGCCATTAGTCCCTACTCACTCGGTCCCTAATCTTACTCAGTACTATTAAGAACGTTCCTCTTCCCACTGACAGTGAGCCAAGTGACAGATGTTTTAAGACGTTTCTTGCACCTTCAGTTTGTGCGGGTTTTTTCCTGTTCTGGGTCCTGCTCCATGTTCTGGGTCCTGCTCCATGTTCTGGGTCCTGCTCCATGTTCTGGGTCCTGCTCCATGTCCTGGGTCCTGCTCCATGTTCTCGGTCTGGGTCCTGCTCCATGTCCTGGGTCCTGCTCCATGTTCTCGGTCTGGGTCCTGCTCCATGTTCTCGGTCTGGGTCCTGCTCCATGTTCTGGGTCCTGCTCCATGTCCTGGTCCTGCTCCATGTCCTGGGTCCTGCTCCATGTTCTGGGTCCTGCTCCATGAAGCACGTCCCGTCACAGGGCCGTCTTCAGTCAGACGGGCTCTGAGCACAGTGGTCTCTGATGGAAGTTTAGTGTGGTTTACTGACAGATTCGTGTGACAAATAATGTGTTGTGTTAAAAACATTGATCATTTCCTGGTTTTGAGCCGTGTTTCGTGCAGTAAAACCCATGTGTGAGGCCTCCTGACACATGAACATTTTAGGCCGTTTGATTCTGGGTTTGAGCCGCCGCTTTTATCTTCAGCTGCTCGTGCTGCAGCAGGATGGGAGAGATATTCATAAATACCACACGTCCTCAAATACACAGAAATATACTGCATTTCTGGGCTCAATGCAGATAATGAGGGCCATTGTCACTTTGCTCTGATCATTCTGCACTTGTTTTCACTGACATGACTGGCCCTCTTCTGAGCAGCACAATTCAAGAATGGAAAAGGGAGTATTGGGAAACACAGTTTCCAATTCTTAGTTTATTTAGAAGTCAGCGCCTCGTTCTCACACCGTAACAAAGTAACATGAAAGCACTAACATACATTTGCACACCCCACTCTATGTAAACACAGAACAAGATGGCGGCAGATAAGAAAGCTTGTTTTGAATGCGTGGGTGATTGTGTAACGTGTGCAGAGCAGTAAAACGTCTCTAACAGCTTCATGTTAAGTCTTTTCTCTTTTCTCGATATTGGCCTAAGTCTGTGCCGACAGCGGACCGTCCTGTGGGTCAGATGTCGCCCAGGTTGTCGTAGATGATGTCCGGCCTCCGCCCGCCGTGCTGCGGGCTGAGGCAGGAGTGCAGGGGCTTCTGTTTGGACACTTGGCTGTACACTTCTCCGCTGTTGTTGTTATTTACGTTGGCGTGTTTTCCAGAGGGGGGGCCGGGCTCCTTGCGAGCGGCCCGAACCGGTTTGCGAGCAGGGAGAGGTTTGGGCAATTTGGGTCCAGAGGAGGCCCCCCGGCCGCGCCCTTGAGGGGGGGACTGCTTGTCCAGGGAGGGGGTGCTGTAATGCCACTCCTGTCCTGAGGGGGCAGTGGCCTCGTCATAAATAGTTTTTGGTAAAGTCCTTCCTTTGGCACGGCCCTCAGGCTCATCGTAGATGTGCTCCTGTGGCCCTTCCCCCTGGCCTGCGGGGGCGCTCTTGGACACTCTTCGGGCCCCGTTGAGGCTGAGCGCGCTGGTCCTCTGGGTCAGCGAGGCCTCGGCCGTGATGTGGTCGTACACGTGGGAGTACAGGTCTGGGGGTTTCCTCTTGGGCTCCTTCAGGCTGTCCACAGGGTCTGAGTACAGAGAGTCTGTATGGAGGGGCCGGCGCACAGAGTCTGCTGGTTCAGAGTATAGCCCTGTGTGCTCGTCAGCGCCCCCTGCTGCCCGGGGAGGCTCAGGTAAGCTTCTCCCCTTTGCTCCTCCCTCCGCCCCCTCCCTGTGGGTCAGGACTCCATCAGCTGAGCCGGGTTTACTGCTGCCCGAGTCTCCGTCTGCCTCACGACTGCTGCAGCTGCTGCTGTCACCGCTGCCCAGGGCGCCCCCTACAGGCGCGGCACTGCGGGGCAGCTGCAGAGACAACGGGACGTCCAGCTCAGGGTTACAGCTGAGCCGGCGCTCCTCGGCCAGGGCCTTCTGCGACTGGATGGCCTGATCCACCAGGGAGAAGATCTCATTGCCCTGTTTGGTGTCGAAGGTGAAGTTTCCTGGACCAGAGTCACAGCGACGGCCCGCATCGAAGGAGAACATCACCTGCAGGACACACACGGTTAGTACAGAGCCACAGGACGCCCACAGGGACAGGACAGCGGGCCACTGACCCGGTCGCGGCCGTATCTCCGCAGCAGCTTGTAGGGCCACACTTGGACCTTCCTCCTGGTGCTGGGCTCCTTCAGGATCAGGGCGTCGCTCTCCGCTTTGAGCCAGTAGCTCCCGGACAGTCCACAGCGCTCCGAGGCCTCTGTGCGCTGGACGCACACCCAGAACTCATTCACTACGGCACGACAGGAGAGAGCGTTACAAACAAATCTGTGCTTAGTTCATTTCTTAACACTTGGATAAGGAGACATTTCAGTACAGTAGTCTGAATACACTTTGGAGGAGAAAGCTGAATGTGTTTTAGACCATAACTCTTGGTATATTTGGCAGTTAGGCTGTAAAAATAGTTTAACAATGTCATTTTTTCCAAGAAATGTAATCTTAATGCTACTTGTAATCCAATGTAATCTCATGACATTTAAGGCCTTCATTCATTAAAGGAACAGGCTCATCTTACCTGAGCTTAGACGAGTTGATGCGTAACTGTCTGGTCTTTGTGCGTGTGCTCAGTTGTTGTTAGCTTTTAGCCTCTCCCAGCATAGGTTTAGCTCCAAACTGGGTGAAAATAGAAGCTACCGAGCTGTTCCACGTTTTCCATATTTAAATACAGTTACGCGAGTAGTTACACAATCCAAGTATAGTTACACAAAACTTCAACATCCGTGCAGTAATATCGTCCAAGTACTCCATGTGTTATCACGCCTGACAATATAGTGCCCCTTGCGACTGGACTTGGATCATGTAACTTTTCACGTATCTGTGTTAAATAGTAAAAAGATCAGACCGTTATGCATCAACGCGTCTAAGCTCCGGTAACAACATGTCTCTTTAAGAGCATTCATTCTAACAGAACGCCACGTGTTGCAAACCACGGTCCCCTGCTCATTTTTCATTTAAAAACGAATCACTTTTTCAGCATTAAAAAGTGATAGCGTGTTTCATAGTTTAAATGTGCCAAAGCAGCATCTTGAAGATCCGGGGAAAGCTGTCGCCGATGTGGTTACAAAGACGACATTAGTCATTCATTTGACAAGTTTCCTTTTGACTCCATCCGCGTTGGTGGGAGATGTGAAGGTAACAAGTGCTACGTGTGCGATGGCGGTTAATGATATGTGCCAGAGCACACACCAGTGTGCAGAACGTCCTATTAGAAATGTCCCATTAGAAGCAGTTTGTGTTTGGAGGGGGGCAGAGGCTTTCTCCTGGTGACTCTTGAAAATAAACCATTTCATTTAGATTTTTCTTCTTTTCTTTTTTCTTCTTTACTTCTTGTTTCATAGTGTATGTAGAATTTTGGAAATATTAATTGTTGAAGGATGGTTGAAGGATTTATTGAGAGCGTGAGCTGCAAAAAACAGTGATTTTAAATTTGATAAACAGATCAACGGCATTTTAATATCGGGTTTTTATCATCTTCGTCTTTTATCCAAAGTTAAGCCGTTTTTATCTTTTAATCTTTTTAAGCAAGTCGCGCACGCTTTTATTTCAAGCCGTCTGGACGACTCGGGCATCAGCCATAAAGCACTGTCCCGCTTGCAGTGAGTCCAGAACTCCGCAGCACGACTGTTAACAGGGACCAAAACACGTGAACATATCACTCCAATCCTCGCGTCTTTGCACTGGCTCCCTGTTCATTTTAGAATTGATTTTAAAATGTTTGTTTTTAAAGCTCTGAATGGACCGGCCCCGCAGTACATCACAGACCTCACATGTCCCCCCCCCACGCGCTCTGAGGTCTGAGGGCCAGCTCCAGCTCGTGGTTCCGAAGACGAAGCGTAAAACCAGAGGGGACAGAGCATTCTAAGCTGTGGAACGCTCTGCCCCACCACGGAGTCTTTTAAATCTCATCTTAAGACTCACTTTTATTCTCTGGCTTTTAGCACCGCGTAAGTTGTGTGGTCCCCCGTGTCTTTTTATTATTATTTTTTTATTGAGTTTTATTCTTATTTATCATTTTTAATGTGTTTTTATTTACATCTATTCTTTTAAACTGTTTTATTCATATTTATTGTTTTACACCCATGTAGCGGTAGAGCTCATTTGTATTGTTTTGATTGTATTGATTTTGTTGCATGTGCAGCACTTTGGAAACGTTTTGTTGTTTAAATGTGCTATAGAAATAAAGTGGATTGGATTGGATTGAAAAAAACATAATGCAATACATTAACTGCGAGCAGAGCGTTAATCACTCCATTCAGAGTCCCGGCCGCCTACACACTTCCCCTCACACAGATCCTCTTGTGTCATCAAACTACTGTGTGTGTGCAGTTTTCCTTACTCTCACACTGGGCAGAACAGGCCAGTTTTATTAAGCGCATTGTCTACTTTTATACTCCACTTTCATGAAAGAAAAATATTTTTGTGTGTTTTTACTCACACTCAGGTGAGGAAAAACAATTAGATTCAATGACTATCTCAACACAATGTGTTTCACTACTAAACCATTGAAACACATTACGTTCCACTAGGTTTAATCAAAAATCGTGAGCAATTAGTTTTTTCATTGAATTGTGTTGTACCAAACGTTACTAAACTAAAGCAATACAAAGCACAACTGAAATGGAACTAACCAAGCAGAAAAGTGATCTATTGCACATTTGAAGTGTCTTTTTCAGATGAAAACCTCACGGATATTGTGATAGATTGCGGCCTCTTGACATATGGATATTGCAATGATAATTTGGTGAAGTAACATGTGCTTTTTGGAGCCTTCGACCATGAAAACATACACAAGATTGTGTTTAGTAATTTACTGAGTCTGAAGAACCTTTGAATCAACTATTCAAAGCACCATGGCGCTTGCCTTAATTGCCTCAATTATGTAAGGATTAAACAACGAGGAGCCGTGCATTAGACGGTTATAATGCACGACGTGGAGTCGAGAACACCACGACGCTCAGCGGAGTTCCTCCTGCATTATAACGTCTAACGCGGCTCCTCGTTGTTTAATCCGCTTATACCAGGGTCCCACAAACCTAACATTTATAATAAATGTGTTTTTCATTGACTAAAGTCACTAAATCTGCCAGACTACGGGACTATTTTGTGTGGGTTATTAGCCGGTCACTGAAGGCTGGTCTCAGAGCGAGTCATTCTCCGCAGCTATTACGAGGATCTCAGTCAGGCTCAACGACACAACATCAGCACAGAATCACAACACAACAGGACTAACCCGGAAACACTTTTCCCTGGAAGGAAACACCGATATGCGCCACTCGTGGGCAGGAGTTATTTACCTTTTACAAGGTTTAACCTGAAGCTAAAGCTAGCTAGCTCAACCAGCTCAACTGTTTATGGAAACAGCTGCGGTGGAGTCGCTCACACCTGGGCCCCCCCAACTCAAACTTTTATGTTTGACTTTACTAATCCAGACAAAGATGCTTCAATGCAGGATCATTTTATGTACGCCTGAAAATGATGAATAGCCTTAACCGTTTCCAATAGAAATGTAAAGCTCATATGTTATTAACAGTAGCTAACCTAGCTGCTCACTCTCCTCTACAAACATTTAGCAAACACTAAATCCATCTCATACGTTCCTGTCAGTCACTAATTACGCCTTTATCTGATTCAGCTGTGTCATGCGTTGCTATGGCGACGCCACAGCGGAGTGACATCCCAGTGATTTAACTACCGGACTACGTGTGCGGTTATACTGAAATAATGCACCAGCCAATCAGGATCCAGTATTCACCCAGACCATGGTATAAGCATCAATATCCATTGGAGCTTGTTTTAATTATAGCCTATTTTCCATAGGTTCTTTTTACCCTTTGTCCTCACTTTTGAGCTCAAGTGTCCCATTTTTCACTAGTCTCTCTACTTCTGGTACTCTTTTCAACCATTTGTCCGCAATGGGAAGCAGAATAATTTATAGAATATCAAAGAAACAATATTTTCTAGTTTCCTTCATCAGTTACAAGGCAAGGAACATTGTATTACACGCACACCTGGCAAAGGAACATTGTTCCTTGGGCCGATGCACAGCTGAAAAAAAACTCTCCCTATTTTTCACAACCCAATGTTGGCAAGTATGGTGTAGTGTAGTGTGTGGTGTGCTGGGTGTAGTATAGTGTGCTGGGTGCAGTATAGTGTGCTGGGTGCAGTATAGTGTGCTGGGTGCAGTATAGTGTGCTGGGTGCAGTATAGTGTGCGGTGTGCTGGGTGCAGTATAGTGTGCTGGGTGTAGTATAGTATCCGGTGTGCTGGGTGCAGTATAGTATCCGGTGTGCTGGGTGCAGTATAGTGTGCGGTGTGCTGGGTGCAGTATAGTGTGCTGGGTGCAGTATAGTGTGCTGGGTGTAGTATAGTGTGCTGGGTGCAGTATAGTGTGCTGGGTGCAGTATAGTGTGCTGGGTGTAGTATAGTGTGCTGGGTGCAGTATAGTGTGCTGGGTGCAGTATAGTGTGCTGGGTGTAGTATAGTGTGCTGGGTGCAGTATAGTGTGCTGGGTGCAGTATAGTGTGCGGTGTGCTGGGTGCAGTATAGTGTGCTGGGTGCAGTATAGTGTGCTGGGTGCAGTATAGTATCCAGTGTGCTGGGTGTAGTATAGTGTGCGGTGTGCTGGGTGCAGTATAGTGTGCTGGGTGCAGTATAGTATCCAGTGTGCTGGGTGCAGTATAGTGTGCCGGGTGCAGTATAGTGTGCGGTGTGCTGGGTGCAGTATAGTGTGCGGTGTGCTGGGTGCAGTATAGTGTGCCGGGTGTAGTATAGTGTGCTGGGTGTAGTATAGTGTGCTGGGTGCAGTATAGTGTGCTGGGTGCAGTATAGTATCCGGTGTGCTGGGTGTAGTATAGTGTGCTGGGTGCAGTATAGTGTGCGGTGTGCTGGGTGCAGTATAGTGTGCTGGGTGCAGTATAGTGTGCCGGGTGTAGTATAGTGTGCTGGGTGCAGTATAGTGTGCTGAGTGCAGTATAGTGTGCGGTGTGCTGGGTGTAGTATAGTGTGCGGTGTGCTGGGTGTAGTATAGTGTGCGGTGTGCTGGGTGTAGTATAGTGTGCTGGGTGCAGTATAGTGTGCGGTAGAGCTGCAGCTCACCCTCCTCTCTGGAGAAGTAGATGAGGTTCTCAGACATCTGCAGGTCTGGAGCTCCAGCGCTGGGGTCTGGAGCAGAGCCACCTCCTCCCTGAGGACAGCACACACACATTCACTCAGTTCCACTGTTTCCACTTGGAAACTCCCACCTTCCTGTCACAGGACGGGCCAGTGTGATCAGGCTTTAAACAGTGGGAACTGAAGTTAGGGAGTAACGACCAAAACGAGGTAAAGACGTAAAGGGCTGCCTCTGTTAACCGCAGGGTCACATACTGGAGAATATGACACACTAGCGTACAAGTACCACATAACATACAGGCACCACCAGGCCGAGGGCGAGCTCAGCTATAGGCGAGTGTCTGCAGCACACAGCTGTATGAACTAACACTATTATAGCGCTACAGACCTGCCTCACCATTTTGGAGACAGCCGACCTCGACAAGCCAAATGCATTTGTCGTTTTTCGTAACCTTCCCTCATCAGATACAGTGTGCGAGCTTTCTTGACCACACGGTCGGCGTCTTGGAGGAGCATGTCTTGGACGTGGGATGGTTATTTGGCGTAAAATAGCCGAGCTAAAAGTGCCTAAACAATCATTAAAACCAACACCGAGTTGAGGCGTCCTGCTGTTTCTGATGTAAACTCAGGCACGTGTGACGTCAGAGCAGGTTTAGCCGCAGGCTCTGACGTTCAGACTAAAACTCCAGCTTGGTTTTTGAGGACAAACATCTGCAGTTTGGTGTGGATGATAGGCCAAATCGTAGGAAAATATATTCGTTCTGTGAGATACTTCTTCGTGTGGATAAGGTTTGGATGCAAACCATGTCTAAACCTGAAAAACATCTCAATTGAACAATGTTTGATTCTAATAAATAAAGAGGCCCCAGCTCCACCTGAGCTTTACCTGGAAGGCGATGTCACACATGAGGTCCATCCACTCCTTGGCCAAGTGCTTCTCAGCGGCGAACACGTGCGTCTTATCATTGGTCTCCACGCAGAAGGCGGACATGTTGTCTTTGGGGCCGTTCTCGGTGAGCGAGGGCAGGATGGAGATGCACTCGGACAGGCGGATGATCTTCTTGTCCAGTTTTCGGGTTTTCTCATTGGAGCCGCCAGAGGCCACAGAGGTCCCGCTGCCACTCCCTGAAGACGAGTCGAAAAACTCCAGCCGCGCGATGCCGTTGGGACTGGCCGGGTACAGGACGAACCAGTTCTTCTTCCATTTCTGAGGAAAGAGAGAGGGTTATGTCCTGCCCCTGGATCAACCTATTTGTAAAAACAACACAACAAAAGAGCACAGGCCTTTCCAAAACCTCTTCCTCCCTTTCCCTAAGCACCAACACCCGAAAAACAGACCGAGCAGCAGGAGGAATCAGGTCCTCCAGCCTCTTCGGACTGACCGGGGAACAGCCCACATGCAGTATTCATTTCCTCAACTAAATATTTAGTCTTAATTTTAGTCAAAGAAATATTTTTGCAGACTAAAATTGGACTAAAACTAAATGAAATGTTTTTTTATGAGATTACAACAATGACTAAAACATCCAGATATGTTTGTCGACTAAAAGCTGACTAAATAAAAATGAATAATATTATATATATTTAAATTCACTGCCAAAGGCCCAGCTCTGAGCTTTGTTCATGTGGAGGAGCTCCATAAAACAGAGGACCTGGATTAAAAATGATCATAATAAATACACTGCTCACAAAAACTTAGGGCACACTCAAAAAACACTTCCTAGATGTCAAACAATTGGATTTTTCGGATGAAAATCTTTATTCATAGTGTAGGGCAATGTGTTGAGAACAAAATAACATAAGAATGATAAATGGAAATCAAATTCTCAGCCCCTGGAGGTCTGGATCCAAAATTATAGTCAAAATCAAAGTGACAAATCAGGTCACTGGTTGATCCAAATTCTGTAGAAATTCCTCCAAACGAGTCTGTATCATCCTCAGTCGTGTGTGTGGCCTCCACGTGCCTGAATGCACTCCCTACAACGCCTGGGCATGCTCCTGATGAGACCACGGATGTCCTCCTGAGGGATCTCCTCCCAGACCTGGATTAGAGCATCAGTCAGCTCCTGGACAGTCTGTGGTGCCACGTGGCGTTGATGGATGGACCGAGACATGATGTCCCAGATGTATCTATTGGATTTAAGTCTGGGGAACGGGCAGGCCAGTCCAGAACATCAATACCTTCATCATGCAGGACCTGCTGACACACTCTTGCCACATGTGGCCTGGCATTATCAGGCATCAGAAGGAACCCAGGGCCCACAGCACCAGCATATGGTCTTACAATAGGTCTGAGGATCTCATCCCGGTCCCCAATGCCAGTCAGGGAACCTCTGGCTCGCACATGGAGGGCTGTGCGACCCTCCAATGAAATGCCTCCCCAGACCATCACTGACCCACCACCAAACCGGTCATGCTGGATGATGTTGCAGCAGCAGAACGTTCTCCAGGGCGTCTCCAGACTCTGTCACGTCTGTCACATGTGCTCAGGGTGAACCTGCTCTCATCCGTGAAGAGCACAGGGCACCATTGGCCAATCTGCCAATTGCTGTGTTCTCGGGCAAATGCCAATCGTGCTGCACGGTGTTGGGCAGTAAGCACCGGCCCAACGCCCTCATACCCCCCTCATACCCCCCTCATACCCCCCTCATACCACCCTCATACCACCCTCATACCCCCCTCATACCCCCCTCATACCCCCCTCATACCCCCCTCATACCCCCCTCATACCCCCCTCACACCCCCCTCATACCCCCCTCATACCACCCTCATACCCCCCTCATACCCCCCTCATACCCCCCTCATACCCCCCTCATACCCCCCTCATACCCCCCTCATGGAGTCGGTTTCTGACCGTTTGAGGACCAACATGCACATTTGTGGCCCTCTGGAGGTCATTTTGTAGGGCTCGGGCAGTGCTTCTCCTGTTTCTCCGTGCACAAATGAGCAGATAGCGGTCCTGCTGCTGGGTTGTTGACCTCGGTCGGCCCCCCCAGGTCTCCTGGTGTACTGGCCTGTCTCCTGGTATCTCCTCCATGCTCTGAACACTGCGCTGGGAGACACAGCAAACCTTCTTGCCACAGCACGAATGGACGTGCCATTTTGGATGAGCATCACTCCCTGAGCAGCTTCTGTGGGTTGTAGATGCTCCTCATGATGCCTCTAGTGGTGAGAACACTGGACAAATGCAAAAGTGTTCCAAAAATACGGTCCAAAGGATGAAGACAGGGAAATGGTCTGTGGTCACCACCTGCAAAACCATTCCTCTTTTGGAGTGATCTTGCTAATTGCCTCTCATATCCACCTGTGTCTGTTTAATTTCCACAACACCAAGTGAAATTGATTCACAATAAGCGTGGCTTCCTAACTGGACAGTCTGATATCCCAGAAATTTGACTGACTTGGAGTTACATTGTGTTTTTTGAGTGTGCCCTAAGTTGTTGTGAGCAGTGTATTATAAATGCAAAGTCGGCTACATTTACGTGCAATTTCAGTCGACTAAAACTAGACTCAAATTGAAGCTAATTATTTGACTAGATCTCGACTCAAATTAAATTGCACTTTTGTCAAAAAACTAAGACTAAAAGTAACACTGCTCAAATGCAACTTGCACCAAACAACTTCAGTCGCACATTTATTTAGAATCATCAAAAGTGTGTGTAATACAGTCATGTAAACTTTGATCATCCAGAACACAGTGGTAATGAGCTCTAACGGCCTTTCCTTTATTACTGCCATGTTGGACAGTTCTATACTCTCAAATCAAAGATATTTACATGAATGAGATAAAAGAGGCTCATGACCAATAATAAAGAAATATATTACATTTGTACTAAATGTATAATAAATATAACGATGAGGAAGGCGTGATTTCAGTAGAACCAGTAGAACAGTCTTTTCTGCATTATTAAAAACATGATCAGCTGATTCCTGTAACATTAGGACCCAGGGCGACAAAGGAATGAACTAAACCAGGACTAAACCGGGACTAAACCAGAACTAAACCAGGACTAAACCAGGACTAAACCAGGGCTAAACCAGGGCTAAACCAGGACTAAACCAGGACTAAACCAGGACTAAACCAGGACTAAACCAGGACTAAACTAGGACTAAACCAGGACTAAACTAGGACTAAACCAGGACTAAACCAGGACTAAACCAGGACTAAACCAGGACTAAACCAGGACTAAACCAGGACTAAACCGGGACTAAACCAGAACTAAACCAGGACTAAACCAGGACTAAACCAGGACTAAACCAGGGCTAAACCAGGGCTAAACCAGGGCTAAACCAGGGCTAAACCAGGACTAAACCAGGACTAAACCAGGGCTAAACCAGGACTAAACCTGGACTAAACCAGGACTAAACCAGGACTAAACCAGGACTAAACTAGGACTAAACCAGGACTAAACCAGGACTAAACCAGGACTAAACCAGGTCTAAACCAGGACTAAACCTGGACTAAACCAGGACTAAACCAGGACTAAACCAGGACTAAACCTGGACTAAACCAGGACTAAACCAGGACTAAACTAGGACTAAACCAGGACTAAACCAGGACTAAACCAGGACTAAACCAGGACTAAACCAGGACTAAACCAGGACTACACTAGGACTAAACCAGGACTAAACTAGGACTAAACCAGGACTAAACCAGGACTAAACCAGGACTAAACCAGGACTAAACCAGGGCTAAACCAGGGCTAAACCAGGGCTAAACCAGGGCTAAACCAGGGCTAAACCTGAACTAAACCAGGACTAAACCAGGACTAAACTAGGACTAAACCAGGACTAAACCAGGACTAAACCAGGACTAAACCTGGACTAAACTAGGACTAAACCAGGACTAAACCAGGACTAAACCAGGACTAAACCAGGACTAAACCAGGGCTAAACCAGGGCTAAACCAGGGCTAAACCAGGGCTAAACCAGGGCTAAACCTGAACTAAACCAGGACTAAACCAGGACTAAACTAGGACTAAACCAGGACTAAACCAGGACTAAACCAGGACTAAACCTGGACTAAACTAGGACTAAACCAGGACTAAACCAGGACTAAACCAGGACTAAACCAGGACTAAACCAGGACTAAACCAGGACTAAACTAGGACTAAACCAGGACTAAACTAGGACTAAACCAGGACTAAACCAGGACTAAACCAGGACTAAACCAGGACTAAACCAGGACTAAACCAGGACTAAACCAGGACTAAACTAGGACTAAACCAGGACTAAACTAGGACTAAACCAGGACTAAACTAGGACTAAACCAGGACTAAACCAGGACTAAACCAGGACTAAACCAGGACTAAACCAGGACTAAACCAGGACTAAACTAGGACTAAACCAGGACTAAACTAGGACTAAACCAGGACTAAACCAGGACTAAACCAGGACTAAACCAGGACTAAACCAGGACTAAACCAGGACTAAACCAGGACTAAACCAGGACTAAACCAGGACTAAACCAGGACTAAACCAGGGCTAAACCAGGACTAAACCAGGACTAAACCAGGACTAAACCAGGACTAAACCAGGTCTAAACCAGGACTAAACCAGGACTAAACCAGGACTAAACCAGGACTAAACCAGGACTAAACCAGGACTAAACTAGGACTAAACCAGGACTAAACCAGGACTAAACCAGGACTAAACCAGGACTAAACCAGGACTAAACCAGGACTAAACTGGGACTAAACCGGGACTAAACCGGGACTAAACCGGGACTAAACCGGGACTAAACCAGGACTAAACCAGGACTAAACCGGGACTAAACCGGGACTAAACCGGGACTAAACCGGGACTAAACCAGAACTAAACCAGGACTAAACCAGGACTAAACCAGGACTAAACCAGGACTAAACTAGGACTAAACCAGGACTAAACCAGGACTAAACTAGGACTAAACCAGGACTAAACCAGGACTAAACCAGGACTAAACCAGGACTAAACTAGGACTAAACCAGGACTAAACTAGGACTAAACCAGGACTAAACCAGGACTAAACCAGGACTAAACCAGGTCTAAACCAGGACTAAACCTGGACTAAACTAGGACTAAACCAGGACTAAACCAGGACTAAACCAGGACTAAACCTGGACTAAACCAGGACTAAACCAGGACTAAACTAGGACTAAACCAGGACTAAACTAGGACTAAACCAGGACTAAACTAGGACTAAACTAGGACTAAACCAGGACTAAACTAGGACTAAACCAGGACTAAACCAGGACTAAACCAGGACTAAACTAGGACTAAACCAGGACTAAACTAGGACTAAACCAGGACTAAACCAGGACTAAACCAGGACTAAACCAGGACTAAACCAGGACTAAACTAGTACTAAACCAGGACTAAACCAGGACTAAACCAGGACTAAACCAGGACTAAACCAGGGCTAAACCAGGACTAAACCAGGACTAAACCAGGACTAAACCAGGGCTAAACCAGGACTAAACCAGGGCTAAACCAGGGCTAAACCTGAACTAAACCAGGACTAAACCAGGACTAAACTAGGACTAAACCAGGACTAAACCAGGACTAAACCAGGACTAAACTAGGACTAAACCAGGACTAAACCAGGACTAAACCAGGACTAAACCAGGACTAAACCAGGGCTAAACCAGGACTAAACCAGGACTAAACCAGGACTAAACCAGGACTAAACCAGGGCTAAACCAGGACTAAACCAGGGCTAAACCAGGGCTAAACCTGAACTAAACCAGGACTAAACCAGGACTAAACTAGGACTAAACCAGGACTAAACCAGGACTAAACCAGGACTAAACCTGGACTAAACTAGGACTAAACCAGGACTAAACTAGGACTAAACCAGGACTAAACCAGGACTAAACCAGGACTAAACCAGGACTAAACCAGGACTAAACTAGGACTAAACCAGGACTAAACTAGGACTAAACCAGGACTAAACCAGGACTAAACCAGGACTAAACAAGGACTAAACCAGGACTAAACTAGGACTAAACCAGGACTAAACCAGGACTAAACCAGGACTAAACCAGGACTAAACCAGGACTAAACTAGGACTAAACCAGGACTAAACCAGGACTAAACCAGGACTAAACCAGGACTAAACCAGGACTAAACCAGGGCTAAACCAGGACTAAACCAGGACTAAACCAGGACTAAACCAGGACTAAACCAGGACTAAACCAGGGCTAAACCAGGACTAAACCAGGACTAAACCAGGACTAAACCAGGACTAAACCAGGTCTAAACCAGGACTAAACCAGGACTAAACCAGGACTAAACCAGGACTAAACCAGGACTAAACCAGGTCTAAACCAGGACTAAACCAGGACTAAACCAGGACTAAACCAGGACTAAACCAGGACTAAACCAGGTCTAAACCAGGACTAAACCAGGACTAAACCAGGACTAAACCAGGTCTAAACCAGGTCTAAACCGGGACTAAACCAGGACTAAACCAGGACTAAACCAGGACTAAACCAGGACTAAACCAGGACTAACAGATTCTTACAGAATGTAATATTATTGAAATGGCCTTAAATGATGATTTCATGTGAAGTCCGACGGGCGTCCCACTTCCCCCCGTGTGTAGGAGAACCTGAATCAATGTGTGATTGTTGATGGTGCAGGTGCGGAGCTTGTCCCGGGACACACTGGACAATGGCGTATCCTCCGCTCCCACACAGGGACACGTCCACTCTGACTGTCCAAGGGTTTCTTGTTACCAGGCAGTTGAGCACAGGGCTACACTGGCCATCGGGAGATTCGGGAGTTTTCCCGGTGGGCCGACGTACTTTTGGGCTGGTCAGGCCAGTCAGATCAAGATAAGGCCCGTAATACCTTTCACCGGCCCACAATTAGCGGGACAAGCCATTAGAATCTCTATCATTACATAGATGTAATTACACCACTCCTCCACTAGAGGGATGTGACGCCCTCTGGTGGCCTTTCTTGAGTCATGGTTCAGATAATCTGGTATAATGAGCGATGGGCCTCTGGGACATAACACTCATGCCCCTCACATTGTGAATATAAGAGGAAATAGTTTATTGTAACTCCCTCCAGGACCCAGAGAACCTCAGGCCTCGATTATTTATACATTTCAGACAAATGTTTGCAAAGAAGTGCATGCTGGGAGTTGTCAGGTGACTCGTCGTCAGTGCAGTTTGGAAATCTTCTAGTTTCCATTAAAAGGATTTACAATGTTTGGTCTTTTTGAGATTTCTGTCCTCACTCCTCAGCTCTGTGACTCTGAGGTGAGTTTTACCGTTTCATCTTCATCTACAGTCGATCATGTGGTTTTGAGAAGTTTATTTGTGTTGCAGTCGCGAGAGGAACTTCATTAACAGAACGCACATGTTAAGATTGTTACGTAATTTTACAAAAGTTCCTTCAAGTTGTAAATGACAAGATTAAAGAGTTGAGTCTCTGAGGCGTGAGCTTGACTTCGGCAGAAACAACATGTAACTATTGTCCTCTATTCGAAGCTTATACTGTTTTAGTTCAGGTCAAGGGTTTATTGTTTTGCTCATCACCTCCACTATTGAATAAAATATGACTTTTTTTTTTGAGGGCCGGTCTTGACCCAAAAGTCCCGGGCCGATTTTTTCTGCCAGTCCCGCCCTGGTTGGTCATCACACATTTAGATGAAGGCCAGGCCCGACTGCATCTACTCCATGCATGACCATCGCCCACATGATCTGTGCTCGTCCAGTGTTCATTTGGTCAACTACAATTAGCATCAAGCTAATTCAAAGTCATTCATGAGGCTAAAATCTCAAACAAATGAAAACTAAGTCTGGTGCTTTGTCCACGTGAGAGAAGGTCAATGTAATAAATAATACAAATATAACGGGAAGTAAACTTGACTAAATGAGTTTGATTTAGTTTTTAAGACATTTTTTTTTTGACAGAAGGAATTTATGGAATAAACTTAACGAAGAAATAAAATGAAAAGAATCAGGTGCTTTCCTGGTATTTCAGAAACACATTAAAGCCACACTGTTACAGAGGAAGGGAAATTGGAGTCGGACATGAATCACAAAAACATGATGGAAGTCTCTCTTACATTTGGTTACAGAGATATCGGCTTTTTAAATCGGCCGATAGCCGATACTGAAAATACCCGTATATTGGCCCCCAGTAAAGATGTTCCAATGACACAGATGTGCCTTGGTTTAATGATACGGCGATGAGGAGCTTTTTGGACCAACCCGCTCAGTGATGAAATGACTCCGTGACCTAATCCGACCCACGAGTCGCGGGCGCTCATCGTTTATTACTAGTCTAGAGCAGAGCAGACATGACAAAGGAAGAGGCTCCATCTTTCTGATCAGCTCTTCTGAATGTCTTTCATTTAAACAGTGGAGGCACAAAGCAGGAAAAAGACTCCGCCCCCTGAGCAGAGCTTGGTTTGTAAGTCAGTAGTTTCAGGAACACTTTTGTCTGAAGCTTCCACATGTGCAGTCGAGTCTGTAGACGACACACATGTGGAGTTGCAGTTGGTGAATGAACGGCAATGGTATGAGCCACACCTGAAGGTACCTATGGGCTTTTGTAGGAAGCTTGTGGGCTGTTAGCAGGTGTGTAGTTCCTTACGCAGCGTGGGAGGCCGTTTGAAGGAGAACAGGTGGATTAGAAAAGGCTGGGCCCAGAGTGTGATCCCAGGCCAGGATACTGACGATCCTTTTGATCGTATGAGCCCTGGTACTGTATTGTATGGGACAGAAAATCCGGTTGTTCGGTGGTCTTATAAATGATCATTGTATTATGTATTAATGTGTATATATATTGTTTTCACATTGGGTCACATGACACCCCTCACGTGAGCCCTCCCTCGGGTATTTTAGCACACCTGCAAGTAATTCATTCACAAAAATGATGAAGACATAGCGTCGAAACTCCATGCCACAATGAAGGACTTTTAATTATCGCAACTACGGAGCGCTCACAGCCGTTTCCATATTACTGAATATTACTGAATATTACTGAATATTATTGAATATTATTGAATATTAACGTATTAATATTCAATAATATTAATAAGTTATTATTAATATTATTAATATTAACTTATTAATATATTCAGATCATGGTGAA
Source organism: Gobius niger (assembly GCF_951799975.1). Classification (NCBI taxonomy): domain Eukaryota; kingdom Metazoa; phylum Chordata; class Actinopteri; order Gobiiformes; family Gobiidae; genus Gobius; species Gobius niger. The sequence continues at coordinate 792,387 of NC_136872.1, forward strand.
CATATTTGATGTAATGTATTGAAGTGTAATAGTGGGTTTGGTCTCTCCGGCGCTCAGAGGTAACAGGGAAGTGGAAATGATGCAAATGCAGACCACACTTCCTCATTCTCAAAACACAGATCTGAGCACAGACGACGCATCCCACTAACTGTACTTTAGGTAAACGCTGTTTGTGAAATGACCGTGTTCTTGAGGAAATATGTATAGTTTAAATGTGGACCAGACACCGTTTGTGCCGTGTATTTGACCGGTGTTGACGTTTTATTGTGTTTATTGCACATGTTGTTACTGTCGACTGCGCTTGTTTTTAAATGTGCTTTAGAAATAAAATGGTCATTTCAACTCTTCCCACTGAAATGTGAGCAAATGCTTTAAGTGAGCGCTTCTATTCATAATGAACAGAATTAAAGACAGACCGATATATATATATGTTTGAAGTTAAAGGGAAAATATTTATGTCCCGATCTGATATTTTGACATGCTAACCGATACCGATCCGATACAGCCTTTTTGTGTAATTATATTTTTGATAAAAAATATACCAATATAAATCCCATAATATACTGTGTATCAATGATAGATTTGATATTATATCCTCTGGAAGAATCATAAATTGTGACCTGTTTCACCAGCTGGCGTCGTCTATTACACGTCTTTAAAATGAGAAGGTCATGTTGGGAATATAAAGGGGACATTTTACATTCAAATAAACCGTTTTAAAAGGAAAGTGTTTGAACCCCCTTCACAAACGACAGTTTCAGCCTTCAGGTCTATAATAATATTCCTAATTTGATATTTACTTTCTAACAGTTGCAGTACATGTTTTATTCATGTGTTTACAAATAGGAAGGACACAAATAGGCCTGGCCCTGCATAGTTCACCGTTTCATTTCGGCAGTTTCGAAGTCGGCCTCCACATGCAGACTGCTCAATACAGCAACAGATTAAAACCTTTAAAAGCTTATACACGTCTTTGTTTGGCAGGAGAGGAAGCAAAATGGCTCTTTAGATAATGAATGCACTAGGAGCACATGGCTAATTATTCCTGGGAAGTGCGAGCCTAAGAGCGCTCTCATCAGCTCCTTACACGACTGAGCAGCCAGGCCTCACCCGCCTCAGGCACTAAGTACACACAGCAGGGTTTAGGCATGTGCCATGTCCCGCTGTCTGAGAGGGAGAAGAAAACATCCAGCTCACTGTGGTCAGAAACACGGCCCACACTCACTGGGTATGGGCATTATGTCACCACTTCATGACAGTTTCATAAACCTGCTTTTCAAAGTGCTTCCACATTTTTAACACTCCACAGTGCATATATGGCCACAGCTGCCCTGGGGCAAGCTGCACACATCTGTGTCAACGGACCCTCGAACCATCACCGACCAACCACTCACACTAACACAACAACAGCTCCTGATCCCGGTCACAGATGATGCACATTCATTTAGATGTTATATTTGTAAAGTTTACTTAGTTCATGATTGAGGATAAAGTCGTTACCGTGACTACGGCGGATCCGATCATTTGTTTGTTAGAAAGTTTATTATATTTACTAAAAGGACACCAACGTTGGTGCCCTGGATCAAAAGATCAGAAGTGCATGTGACACTCAGTTAACCAGTTACATCATTGTAACAGTTTAACCGTGAACATCCTCTAATATGAGCTTTAAAGGTGCATTATGCAACTTTTTATGTGAAAAACCAAAGTGTATATTTGTGTGTATTTGACCTTGTAGTGACCCAGCGGCTGTATGAGTGGTCAGCAGGGCTCCTTTACTCTCCGTCACGGTGGTCTTTACGATGCTCCAGTATCAATTGTTTGGAAGGTTTTCACGGCTGACGGACCCTGTCACCAGAAAAAACCTACAAAAAAAGTATCCTGAGACCACCGTGATGGAGAGTAAAGGTGCAATGCTGACCACTCATACAGCCGCTGGGTCACTACAAGGTCACATATGCACAAATATACACTTTGGTTTTCCACATAATGCACCTTTAAAAGGAAGAGAACGTAGCTTTACTTATTCTACACCAACACTCACTGCTTTAAAAGTGTCAGCACAATCCTGACTCCACCTGGATTACCTTAAACTGCATATTGAGGACACAAACCTAAACTTCAGCATCCTATATGGGCATTTGAAAGCTCAGCACCTCCAGTGTTCAGTAACTACAGGAGACTGCACTGGCACTGACGAGGACTTGACTGGGGATGATCTGGGATTGTGAACCACAAGTGAGTAACTAGAAGTCTTTATGTAGAGGACACGCCCACTCTGGCCCGCTTTGTAAACGCCCGGATTGGGAGCAGGTCTTTGGTTTGGCTCGGTCTTTAAACGCCGTCACTGTTGTGTTGTGAAGAGGCTGAGTGCAGGGTTAGGCCAGTGTTTTGTCAGAGTGTGTCATGTGATCAGAGCACAAAGAGTCCTCTCAGACACCAGGACAGGCCTGATCACTGCTATAGGCAAATGCACTTCAGATAAAGGCCCGATACTGGGACACAATGAGCCCACTGAACCAGGAGACTGACCGAGGGAAATATGTCAAGATTAACCGAGAGAGCAAACCGTATCCATTTTCACATGATAACTGCATAATGTTGCCAACGGAAGAGTCCCAAAAGAACCATGTGCAGCTGCGATTCTTATGTCACGGTAAAAACAAAAGTCAAGTCAGATTATAGGAGAAAATATCTTGCAGAATATCTTTGAAAATATTCACACTGATTTCATTCCTTTTGGTATTGCAAACAATAATATTCTATGGCCCATTTGTGATTTTAAAATCATGATTTCATTAGGCCCATTATTCTTTTTTCATGATGGTAAAAGCATGAAGATAAAAGAAACACGAGCTGAAAGTTCAACAGGTTTTCAATTAAAACAACTTTTAAATAAACATAAAAATGTGTATATAATGTCGTGAGAAGTTCTTGTGAATAATCACAATATTTTTCCTCACAATAATCATGGCTCAAGAATGTAGATGTGCCGTTCCTAACGGCCACAGACCTAAACAAGGGAAAAGTATCTGTAAAAGTATCTTAACTCAGCTCACCAACAGGACTAAATTAGGGTTGTGCCGATGGACGATATCAGCTTCGCTTCGTACGGAAACTTAAACCGTTTTAAAATGACGAGATGGCTCTCACATCGGAGCTAGCTGAGCACGCATGGGTTTAGATTATTCTCACGAAGGACCGAGAGAGGAAAGAGAGGAGAGAAAGAGGCGGTGCAGAAGTTACGAGGTTACAGCTCACGGACCGGGCGGCGCGTGGAGCGGCTTCAAAAACGTAAGCTACGACGCAAACGTGGACATATTGTCCCGTTCACCCACTGTTTCTTAAACATTACGTTAAAACTGAGCAAATGCAAATAATAAGCTCCGATTTACATTCGTATTAGTGTGAGAAGAGCCTTGGAGTTCACGCTCTGAATAAGTCGTTCTCCTCTCAGACTTTACGCACGATTTTTAACACATTTCTGTTGCACATGTCGTGTCCGTGACTCTGTTCAGATCATGTTTAGTTTAGATCCATTTATCCTGCAATCTCACATTTTCCTAACATGCATAGTAATATGCAGCATATATATAGGCTATGTAAATGTCTTTAAAAAATGCTTATAATGAGAAATGGACGATATCATCGTCCATCACGATGGTTCACTGTAAACATCGTCAACGACCAATTAAGGGAACATCGCCCAACCCTAGACTAAATACAACCACAGGGTACACAGTACTGCACAAAATACTGCAACTTCCCCACACATGAAAATGGAGCTTCTGAATCATCCACACCTCCAATGACATAACCTCCACTTTGGATCTCAACATAACGCCTTTTATAAACCCCTCTGTGATGTCATTTCCTGTGGAGAAGTGGAGCTCCACTGATCACGTGCCCTTCCATTGGCTGCATCCAGAACCTTCTCTGGCCAATAGAAACTCAGATCTTGCCTCATGTCAGATTCTGCTCACAATTCCTTCAGATCAGTAATAATCTAACATATCACATGAGCAGACCAGGCAGCGGGACAGGGCCAAGTCAGGGCCTCTGTAACCGTATCTCAGCTGATGCCGGCTAAAACCAGGACCCAGCTCCCGGAGGTGTAGCAGGACCAGGGGGGGCTGTTTAAAGCTTTGCATCTCCAGCTTACGAGTCACTTTCCCTTCTGAAGTTACAGTGGGACCAGATGTTTACATGCACTATATAAAAGGCGTTGAGGTAACAGAGACAGTGCAAGAGTTGGGGAGAATGTGAGATGAAAGGATTGGAAACTCTGCACAGCTGCTCCCAAAGAATGGATTTGGCATCACAAAATAACGTGTTCGGGCATCACTAGCCCTAAAAGAGGTGGTTGATCTCCTTAATGGTGGTTTGATTTGACTAAGTCTAAGTCCTGATCTTCATCCAGTTGAAAATGTTTGGGCGGAGCTGAAAAGGCAAGGTGACCTACAAATGTGTCTCAGTTACACCAAACTCCTCCAACTATTGTGATATAAAACCGTGAAGAAAATCTATCTCTCATTCTTCTGGCATTTAACAAATAGAAATAATTGATTTATTATTTATTTCATAATATTATTTATATTTATAGTTAATTCTGGTTTCATGTCAGGGAGAAACAAATGTGTCTTTTTAGTGTCTGTAAACATGTGGCTCCCGCTGTAGCGTCTGCTGTTGTAGATGGCGAGGACATGGAAGGGTTAAAAATATTAAATTGCCGCCAAGGTTGCCTATGCCCAGGGCTCTAAAGCACTCTGTCACTTGTCCCCAATGAGAGCGACTGCGGCCGCCAGTAGTTTCAAATGTGAGTGGGCGAGCAGCCTGAGGCCGGCTCTTCAGGTGCTCCTCACGGTCAGCAAAGGTTCAGCTTTCATTCACTTTGGTTTTTATACAGATCATTTATTTTAAAGATTTAATGAGGCTTTAAGGATAGACACTTTCCAGTTTAGTCCTGATTTATTCTTGATCCGAGTCCAGATCAAGGCACTATTTTAGGAGGCGATAGTGGGACACGTTAAAGAACCACTGGCCTCGTGGTTAAGCTGCTGCTCAGCGTTTGGCACCTGAGCTGTGGAAAAAGCCTGGGCACTGGGACGTTCAGCAGGAGAGCACGGCATTCATGTTAGAAATGCACATGTGGACAAATGACCGACATCCACGAACTGGTTTTGATTGTCTTTTTTGGGAAGCTGCCACGTGACTACACGAGACACAAGCAAAACAACGGCCGATCTTTACTAGAACAAACAAATAAACTCTCCTCTGCACACGGCGCTGTGGATTTGTCAAACCTAAGCCAGGGTCGAAAACAACTTGACAAAACCAGTACAAAACTTACAACTTCCTAAACATGGAGTAAAAATGCATCGCTTCTGAAAAAAGAGAAGAAAATGAAATTGTGAAATATATTTTAATATCAGTGCGATCTGACAAAATGTGAAGTTGCAGAAATAGAGAAAACGACCGGCCTTTTTATTCCTCAGAAACAAAACTCGTCTAAAGCTTCAAAATGACAGAAAAAGATTTGTTAAAAAAGTACTTTCTCTTAAATATCCTACAATAAACATGAAATCCAATGCAAAACAACTTACTACTAAAATGGAACGACAAGTGGATATTGTAATCATGTCGGATGAATCATATTTGAGTGGAATGTCGTTTGCGTGTGTCTCGCGTGTTCCGTGTGTCTCGCGTGTTCCGTGTGTCTCGCGTGTTCCGTGTAATGCACGGCTCTGAGCTGGAGTTTGGACTTTGAGGAAGGAACTGGAAAGTATTTTATGGCCCTGCAGTGGAAATCTGTCATTTGTTGTGTAAGTCGCTCCACCTACACCTCATGACCGAAATACAACTGACCCAAAGCTCTCTACATGTATTCAGACATATTTGTGCACATGGCTCTGTCGGTCCAAACACTGGTCATGCCACTGATGCACATATTTATTTAGTTTTAATATGAAAAACTAACTTGAAACTGGTCAGTATACAGATTTATATACAAACCCCCGAACTGGAGAAAATGTGCTCGGTTAAGAGGTTAAAATCTCATCATCTTTTTGAGCAATAAAGCTTGGTTAAACTTTATCACCGTGGGGAATTCTTTGACACAAATACGGGTATAAGTGTGTCAAATAACATGTGACTAAGAGCAGGGGAAATGTACTTTTATATTCAGGGAAATGTACTTTTATATTCAGGGAAATGTACTTTTATATTCAGGGAAATGTACTTTTATATTCAGGCAGAGCCTGAGCTCAGGTCACACCAGGACTACACTGGGACTACTTCAACAGAGATGGTGGGGTCAGGGGTCATGAGCACGGAATTACAAAAAATGACAAAATATGAAAAACTAAAAGAGATCCCATGGACAAATAAAGTCAAGAATGTAAGTACACATTACTAAAGCAGATTTAGTTGAATTAACTTGATACGATCTTGACTGTTTCGGTTTATTGTGGAGGCCCCCTGGGCTTCGGGAAGACGGGACGGGGCCATTTTAGCCCCGCTGCTCCACTGAGCTAATTCAGTACACGGCGGTACAGCGGTTAGCTGTGGAGTTTGCATGTTCTCCCCGTGTCTGCGTAGGTTAGTGCGTAGTAAAAACATGTACAATAGGTGCTCTGGAGCTCACTGCTCCTCCAGGTCACCGGAGGACACGGACAACTTATGTCTCTACAGAGATCCATCAAATACAAGGTCAACAGGGAAACTTTGGACATTTAATAATGTGGAACTTTTGCTGTAGAGTCACTGGCATGACCGAGAAAAATATACATGTTTTATGTTTTCATATAAAAAATGACCAAACTTTCTTACATTATCAGCGACGAAACCAGAAAAATGAATCGAGCCAGGTTTTAAATAATGCTTTGACTTTTTAAATGTAGATTTGATTGATTTTGGATATAACGTCATCGGAAAAAAAAGATTGTTTTTTCAAAATTCAAAACTCTATGAATCAGGTTAGAAATGAGATATGAAAAGTCCCTCTGGAATGTTTTCATATTAAAGTTGTGATACTGATATGGAGATATTATGGCACCAATGAGATAAACATGCATTTTGGAAAAATGGTTCTTGAAATGACAATTCTCCAAAGAAATCTAGGGATAAACATTGAATCAGCGCAATAATGAATGATGTTATTGTGAAGATTTTAGTTTCCAGGTGAAAGTTTAAATGTTTAGAGACAAATTGGGCAAAAATCTGAACAACAGTGTCTCTTATTAAACCAGGACGAAGGTCAACATCCAGTCTGAACCAGGACTAAATAAACTGGGTTCAGATGGAGAATGTAAACGTGACTTTGAGAAAGTACCAGCCTTATACAGTTATCACAAAGCTTTGACTAACGCACTTTAAACACACAGCACACACTTCCCCTCAACAGTTTCCGCGTGCGTAATTCTCCCCAAAGCAGACTCTCACCTTTCCAAACTTCAGATGCTGCACGTACAGCTGCCCCTCTTTGACGTGGGCGTCCATCTCACGGAAACAGGCGCGGGCTTGAACTTGGTGCGAACAGAAGCGAATAACGGGCTTTTCCCCCGCTGCGCCCGCAGGAGAGGCTCACGGAGCGCGGAGCACAGCGACAAACATGGCGAGAGAAGTTGGATCCGAGTCGTGAGTCCAGGGCAAAGTTTGCAACAGTGTTTCCAGCGGAGCCTCTTCTGCTGCAGGGCTGGACTATGGGCTGGACCGTGCGTCAAGCCCACAGAGGGGAAGGAGCGCGCTTCCGGTGCGCGCTTTCGCAATAAAACACACGCAATACCCGATCATGCGTGATCAGGCAAAGAGCTGTTTCCTCTTCCGCCTTCAGCTGCGGATGGATCTCTCTCTGGAGCTTCTGCTTTTTGCATCTGAGGCTTGACCTGCGCTCTGGCCTCAGAACAGAACAGAACTAGGGCAGACGCGCACACGCACACAAACATGCTGGCAAACGTAACCATGATGCACTGCGCGCCCTCTGCTGGTCTCCTCTGAACACTCCGCTGTGGACCGTGATGAGCTGCCTGCGTGTCAGGATTGGCTGGATGCAGAGCGCGCGCGGCACAGGGAGTTGGAAAAGTCTTGGTCAGACTTTCTGAGTGACCAGTGCAGAGACCAGGGCGACAGGTGTCTTCCTTTGGTGAGGGACTGAGCTGGAAATGAACCGTATGCGCGGCAGGCACTTCTCAGAACCGTGCGCACAGTTTCCCGTGTGTCAAACTGGAGCTAGAACAGGGTCTGACACTGGGGGCATCAGCGCACCTGATCCCCCGCAGGCTCCCCGCAGACCGGGTCCGGTCACAACATTCTCCTTTGATCCCGGGTCGGGTCCGGGTCGGGTCTCGGGTCGGGTCTCGGGTCGGGTCTCGGGTCCGGGTCGGGTCTCGGGTCGGGTCCGGGTCTCGGGTCTCTGCCTCTCTCCTGCAGGGCTCTGCACAGAGAGTCTGTATGTGTGCAAAATAGATTGAACTGATCATAAAGTCAATCAGGATTCATTCATCAGAGATTACACATATAGGCCTACACTAAAAAACAAATAAGAAACTACTATACCAAACAAATGGAACTAAAACTACTGAATACAACTCACAGCATCACTGCGATAGTGACAGACTTTCATACCTGCATGAACGCAGAGGATAAAACTGTACATAAAAAAGAAAGGGAGACGGTTGAACTAACAGAGGATGAGTGGTTCCAAATGTGTGAAAAACATCAACAACAAACTCACTGTCATGGAGAGAGGTTTTTTCAGTTCACCTTAAAGTGAAAGTAGACAGACCTCCAGCCCACAGCAGAGCTGGAGGTTCTACCATGTGTAGCGATAACCGTGCACTTGTATTAAAATGAGCAGATACTGGGAGCAAGTTGGAGTAACCTCGGCTAAAATCTTAGGTTATAAAATTCCAAACACTTGTTGATAATGAATCTGGGAAATATAACAGTTTGTAAAGAAAGATGTGTTTGTGACAAAGTTCATTTTGGCTGCAATAACAAAGGTTGAAACTCAAGAAGACTGGATCAGGATTGTAAAGGGAATCTCAATAATGGAAAAAATGACTCATCATCTCAGATTGAAAAGGATTAAGTATGATGAGCTGTGGGAAAAATGGACTCCATTCTTAAGGAACACTCAGAACATTGTAAACTATTGATACAGTAAAAAGACTGTCCAGACAGTTTAAGTGAAGCCTTTTTGTCTTCCTTTCTTTTCTTTGTTTCGTTGGTGTTTCCTGTGTGTGTGTGCTTTTGTTTTGTACTATGGATAACAACAAATAAAAATAAAGTTATAAAGAAAAAGGTTAACCAAGCACATTTTCTCCAGTTCGGCTTTATCCAAACCGAACCTAAAAGCTTCTTGAAAAAAGTGTTAAAATAGCAACAAAAATAAGAAAAAAGGGGGTGGAAGTGCAACACAATCGTGACCAAAAACAGGAAAATGGCAAAAAAGTTATGAAAAAGTGACAAAAATGTGTGAAAAAAAGTACAACAAAAAAGCCACAAAAAGCAACAAAAAAGGGACAAAAAGCGATAAAATGTGGCAAAGATTTGACAAAAACACAATGAAAAACATTTTATTTCATTTGAAAGACAGGCAGGATTCAGGACAAACGCGGCCGGACGAGGTCACTGACGGTCACTGACGGTCACTGACGGTCACTGACGGTCACTGACGGTCACTGCGCCGCGTTCAAGGCCGGGCCCACTGTGGGACAGAGGAGGACATGAGGTGAGGGTGGGGTGAGGGGGGGCTTCAGGTTGAGGGGGGTGAGGCTTACGTCACGGGTGTAGTTGTTGATGTACTGGCACAGCAGGGGCGTGGCGTTGGGCTCTGGCTGGGGCACTGTCGGGTACACGGTCACTTTGGGCCCGCTGACCACAGGAGGGGCGGGCCGAGGGGCGGGCCGAGGGGCGGGCCGAGGGGCCAGCGAGGACATGGTCAGGAAACGGCCCTCTGTGCTCTTCCACGTGCCATCACTACGGACAAAAGGTGTCATGTTTTAATCAGGGCCACTGCAGTTTGGTGCCTTTAAAAGAGAGGTATATTAGAGCCTCCTTGACCGTTCACTGACCAGCAGCTGTATGGACGTTAACTTTGTTTTTAACTTTGTTTTTTTTACATAAAAAGTTGCACAATACACCTTTAAAGGTCTTACCCAAAGGTCTGTCCCATTTTTAAACCAAATAAGGAAGCAAGTTCAGTTTTAGTTGATATTGAGCGATCCTAGAAATTGGTGTTGGGTATCGGTTTCAAATATCCGATACTGAACCAATCCCATTTTTTGGCTCTCACCGTTTTAATAACACAACTTTCATATTCGGAACGCACCACCTGTAACCATGCTCTTTGTTCACTCACAGCAGGCACGTCTCAGAGTATTGGTTAGTATCGGATATCGACAGATACTCACATCCCCAATATCGGTATCAGAAGCAAAAAAGCTGGATCGATGCTTCTATGACACATGCTATACAAACTAGCATTTGTATGGAAGCCCATTTCCGCCATGTTAAAAAATAAAAGCCCAGCGGGAAGTCGAAATTAGGAGATTTCAAGTCATAATTCTGTGTTTAAAACACAAAACTTCGAGTTTAAATCTCCGATTTAAAATCTTACGATTTTTAAAACTCAGAATTTTTTCAAATCCGTGATCATAGACGTGGGTACGGCGGGGACAGCGGAACCACTGGTGTAGATGCAAACAGTCATGAAGGATTAGCTTCATCGTGTTGTGAACCGGAGCTTCAGCAGCTCTGGGACTTTTACAAAGACACAGAAGTGTTTATTTTACCTCAACGCCCAGGATTAAAAGCAGGGGATGGAATGTGTTTAGGCCTTGATGATGCAGGGCATTCCCAAAGCTAATGCTACGATCGTAGCATCATGAACTTCGATGAACTTCGGATGATCATGATCATGTGAAAATGGGAAATATGCCTGAATAAAGTCAATAAACCCACCGTCTACATAAAGCATCCCTTTAACACCGTCTACATAAAGCATCCCTTTAACAACGTTCACGCACTGAGCCGGGCTGGTTGATTTTGCAGTTTATTACTCACACTTCATGTACAATTGGCCGTAGCCGATTGCTTAGCACCCGGAGCTACCTAGCTTCTTAGCAGCTCTAGCATCCAGCTAGATGGATCTTGTGGAATTAAGTATTTTACACTAAACACGTCAATAAAGCCGTAACCACATAAAGCAGCCTTGAAGATGATCACACACTGGGTCGGGATTGACGCATTGGTGGTTCATTAGAGACTTTTTTATCAACAATGACGCCAATTGCACATGCTAACCAGGCTAACTAGCCATTGTCCACCGGCATCGCCCTTTTATCCAGCGGGGAGACCATGGGGGGTCCATAGGACATGGCAGAGGCAAAGAGGCACGAGTTTGCCCCAAAATAACAGTTGTTTTTCAGGCATGATACGGTTCCAAGATACGGCTCTGCCAGATCAAGCTCCACAGTTCAGACGCATCAGACAGGAAAGAGAACGGCAACAACATCCGGATTTTCAAAGTAAAATAGGGCTGACGTCTATGATCGCGGATCTTAACTCGTAATTCCGAGTTTAATCTCGAACTTCAGAGTTTTAAAAGTTGTAATTTCGAGATTTAAACTCGCAATTTTGTGTTTTAAACATGGAATTATGACTTTAAATCTCGAAATTTTGACTTCCTGTTGGGCTTTTTTTTTTTAACATGGCGGAAACGGGCTTCCATATATACATTCCATACATACGGTGAAATATTTAATAGATTAATTTCAATAATTTCAATAATTGAAATAATTGACAACTGTCCAATTTATTTTAAGGTTAAGTTTTGCTTTATTGTCCCCCTAATTTGTCTTGTCCTGTGACGCCACTGGACGACCCGTAGGGAGCAGTGGGCCAGGACAGTGCCGTGCCCGGGGACCATCTCCATGATGTGGAGCCAGGCTGGTGCTCAGAATCAGTTGTTTACAATCCTGAAAGTCAGTGTAATGTAAAATATGACCCAGAGAGCTCCTTATCTGGTTCAGCCCCGTGGCTTGGCCTTGAAAGGAAAGTGTTGGCGGTGTAGGACAGATAATAAGAGGTCCAGCTGCTTCAAACCTCCTCTTTCAGGAGGAAGAGAATTATTCCAGTGTTAGTTCATCAATTTATAATTAATTTGCTTTTACTTGGTCTCAGCAATAGTCCAGTTCTCCAGAGCAGGTAGTTCCCTTTCACAGTTCATCCCTTTTCCTCCCAGACTATAGTCCATCTACTGTCCGTCTCCACAGTGAGCTGCCAGGTCCAATACAGTCCATCGTTGTTGTGCTTTACTTTCTAGTGTAATTCCATCACTCGGTCACTCCCTGCTCCAAAGTGCTCGTTCATTTCAAGCGACAGCAGCGGCGTGCAAGCTGCTGCCTTTCCAAATTTCTGATAAACCAGGGCAGTCCGTCCAATAAGCAGGTACCCTGTTATCAAGAGTCTATAATCGATCCATAATCGATTCCACAAAGGCCCCGTCCAGACAGGAATCGAACCCAGGACCTTCTAGCTGTGAAGCACAAGCACTAACCGCTGTGTTACTGTGCTGCCGACTCTGTAGTGTTTTGCACATTCATTGTATTAAAAAGTTGATAATAAAATTAGAATTATAAAAATGTGTCTCATCCAATCAAAATGCAGAATCAAGACTGAGAGCCTAAAACAAACATTTTATGGCAAAAAGTTTGAAAAAATAATGTTTCCTTTTATCTTTCACAGCCAAGCAATTAATGGATGTAATCTACAGATGAATCAATTACCAAAACTATGGATAGTCGCAGCTCTAATGTCAGACCTTTCAGAGAGTAAATAGGTAAAATAGGAAAAAATACAAGGAACACTGCACCAGGGGTAATTGTAATGTTGATTTATTCATAATTACAAAAACACCGTGCATAGTGGAACAGCTTTTTTTGGTTTGGAGGACGATTATCTGATCAAAACACAGAAAGAGCCCTTCATTTAGTGTTGCCAGGTCCTATTTTTAAACATAAAGAGACTTCCTCCGACTTCCACAATATCAGCACGTGACAAACATTAGACTAAAACCAAATTAAAAGTAGATATTGAGACTAAAACTATGACTAAAATCTACAAATATTCCCAAAGAAGGGACTAAAAACATGTGAATTTCAGAATGCCATAACTAACATACAGTTGACTGAATTCATTTCTTACCAGGTGCCCGGCTGCAGGGTGGTGCCCGGCTGCAGGGTGGTGCCCGGCTGCAGGGTGGTGGTGCCCGGCTGCAGGGTGGTGGTGCCCGGCTGCAGGGTGGTGGTGCCCGGCTGCAGGCTGGTGGTGCCCGGCTGCAGGGTGGTGGTGCCCGGCTGCAGGGTGGTGCCCGGCTGCAGGGTGGTGGTGCCCGGCTGCAGGGTGGTGGTGCCCGGCTGCAGGGTGGTGCCCGGCTGCAGGGTGGTGCCCGGCTGCAGGGTGGTGGTGCCCGGCTGCAGGGTGGTGCCCGGCTGCAGGGTGGTGCCCGCCGCTGCCAGGGCCT